>NC_064633.1:392619197-392931583 GCF_023864275.1 Schistocerca cancellata | reverse complement strand
GTTACTATTAATACTGATTACAGCTCATTAGTACACAACACAAGCAGTAAGAATCTTAATACAAGTCCCTGAGGCATGCGTGAAGTTACCTGTACTAATGATGATGACTCGCTACCAAGAATGACATGCTGCATCCTCATTACTAAGAAACCCTGAATCAAATCACCAATATTGTGTGATACCTCATATGATCACACATTCGTAGGTGTGGTACTGAGTCAAATGCTTTTCGGAAGACAAGAAATACTATGCCTTCCGCGCCTACCTGCGTTGACTCTTGGCTTTCACGACCTTTTGAGAGGGCTGTGCATACAGGGTTTCTTTGACTGACATTTTAGGAATCCGTGCTGGTTGGCATGAAGGAGGTTATACTCTTCCACATGCCTCATTAGCTTTGAGCCTTATTATAAGACTCTACAATAAGTAGATATGAAAATAATTTGGTGCCGGTTTTGTACACATCTTCTACCGTTTTTCCTGTACGCGGATGAGACACACCCGTGCTTAGGCACAGTTCTTTGTCCTAGGTACATGTGCTTTGCTACTTAAAAAAAAAAGGGCTACCTAAGCAGCAAACTTTATACAGAATGTGATAGGGATTCTGTCGTATCCTGCGGCGACATGAGAATTAATCGGGGGCGGTACTCATGGACTTTTCTGTGTCGAGGAAAATTCGAAAAGGCTTTCAGTATGTTTGCTGTTGCCTTGCAATCCTCACTTTTGTGGCATGCATTAGTGGTGTCTCTGGTATTCCAGAAGTAGTTTCGTGATATCCAAGGGAAGATACTTCCTGAAGTTCAGAGCGATGCTATAGTACGAGAGGTTTAAGAATATAGGAACTTTTATTGACATTCCGGTAACTTACCATGCGTAACGTCAGCAGAATAATTATTACCAACATGGTAGGGTGGTAACAGCGATCTATTCTTGATGTTCAAGTCGCAAAAATTATTCGTTTTATTGAGCTTAAGCTTTTAATTTAAACCCTCACGGTGTACAGAATTTCTGTCTTATTGTCATTTCTTTGTAATTAACTTTTCTTCTATTTTTCTCCCAAACAATTGCGACTTCAAAGCTCTTTCAACCGTTCTAGTCCTGATAACGCCAAGCAACGTGCGGCATAACGTCAACGTATACCTGCAGGGGTACTTTACATCGATACAAGGCGCCTTCATCGTAGTTACCACGTCGCCTTCTGCATACGTCTAAGGCGGCCACCGGCTATTGCAAGCACGACATCACCCTGGGAACAGCGTCCTATATAATAATATGCCCTTAACGGCCACATGAACGGCGTTTCCATGGTAACAGCGTTCTCTCCATAATTCTTTGGCCGCTTACGGCCGTTATACAATGTCTCCATGGAAGTTGCGTCTTACAGCATAATATTTGACTATTAATAGCCATCTAGTCGATGCTTCCATGGAAACGGGGTCGCTAGAACTGCCAAGAAGCGCCACCAGCCGGCGTTCAACGATCCTACAACTGCTGCTATTGGTGCTTTTATTTTAAAGTCTTTCACTAATTTATAGCAAGATTAGTAAAGTATTGTTTGTTTGAACTGTTGTATTTGCATAGTACTATCATAGAACTGTCCTATTACTTTTACATTTTAGTTAGGACAGCTTTTACGTAAGTGAAGTTCCCGTTGGCTGCAGCTGAAATAACGCAGAAAATGCCCGCGCCTTCGTGTACTATTTAAATAGTGGCAGAATAGCCACCAACAGCAGTTACCGTTATGAACACACGCCGCCAGCTCCAGCGAAATGGGTAAACACCACGCTCTAGTATTTTTGATCTCCAATAATTCTTTGGTATAATTTATGTAAAGGCTGACTCCCCTAATTAACAAGCACTTTCATACCTTAACAGTGCTCATAATCTAAAGATGGCCTATTAAACGGGAGAATTCTGTGATTTTAATAAATAAGATAATCTACAATCTTCGTTGTTTTTAATAATTGTTTAGTAGAATGGGTGGAAGTAATGAGACGGTCTCTTGTCTGAAGTAGGGAGTGATGTGGTCATACGAACCTGTGTGAACTTGATTTTAAACAGTTCTTTACGCCATATTGTACATACAGATGGGTCCAGAAAAATGTAGAAACCATTTCAAAGTTAATAAATTCGCAACAAAATGATATGTCATTGCAGTTTTGAGCAATAGTGTGGTCCATTGCTTTCTCAACAGATCCTGGTGCTCGTTTTGCAGCAGATGACACTGCAGAAATGAAAGAAGTAAGATTGTCTAATGAGCAACGCAAGGCCGTACTAAAGGGTAATGGAAGAATGAAAACATGATGGAGAGACAACTGCAATAGGGTAATGTGTAGATAACTCAGCCACCAACACGTATAACAATTTATGGCATTCGGGATAACTTTAAAGCCGACGCTACTGTTGAGGATGTGCATAAGGAAAGGTGTGGCCGACCAAAAACATCAAGTCCAGCTTCTAGGGCTGCTGTTTGCAACATTTTACAAGGTCATCTCAAAAATCTGAAGCAGTGTGCACCTGAAAGCGGGATAAGCCGATCAGACGTTCGACGAATTCTGAACGCTGCAAAGTGGAAAGCGTATAGGGGATAAGCAAAATAATGTGAACACCTGCACTTACACGGGAATGATGTATTAATAAGGGACTGAGCTCCCACTGGCCCGTAATACAGCTGCGATTCTTCTTGGAATACTGGCGTATAATGATTGCATAGTATTCAGAGGAATATTATGCCACTCTTTGATCAGAACCTCTTCTAACTCCTGTAGTGACGAGGGAGGCGGAAATCTGCTCCCATAAGCTTCGATAATATTGAAGTCCGGGGACTGTGATGGCCAGGGAAGACGCTGCAGTTTAGCTGCATGCTCCACATACCACCATTGTACTTTCCTGGCTGCGTGAATGGATGCCTTACTGTCCTGAGATATGGCATCATTGTTGGGAAAAAAACATTTGAATCACGGGCTGCACCTGATCACCTAAAATGTTCGCATAATCGTTGGCTGTAACACGGCCTTTGAGAGTGGCGATGGGACCAGCAGAATACTATGGTATGGCTGTCCACACCATCACACTTCCACTTCCATGCTTAACCGTTTGGATGACGCAATCAGGATTGTAGGCTTCTTTTGGCATTCTCCAGACGTAAACCCACTGCGATGTTGGAAACAACGAAAAAGTTGAGACGTCGGACCATATGACGAGTTTCCACTGATCAGCCATCCAGGAGTTGTGCTCCTGATGCCATGTGAGACGCTTCTTTGCGTTGGTTGCCGTCACTAATGTTTTGGATACATCTCGTCCACGGAGTTCTCGGTAGACAGTGTCGATAGATGCGGGGTCTCGAAGATGGCTATTGAGCTCTGCAGTCACTTTAGCCACCATAGTTTTGTATTGATTTGACACACTTTGTCTTAGCGTACGACGATCTCTGTCATTTAGTTTTGATTTCCGCCCAATACTACGTCTACACGATGGTGTCTTTTCATGCTCTGTGTAGACTGTCCTGACTGCTGAAACAGTTGCTCTTCATACATTCAATAAGTTGGCTGTCTTGGTTAATGATGCTCCAGCTAGTCGGGCCCGCACAATCAGTCCTCTTTGGAACTATGTTAAGTCTTCCATTGCACGTTGACCTCGGCCTCTGAATGCAAATACGAAGTGTAAATAACCTTCTCTGATGCCTAGTCCGTACTGAACACGTAGAGTCCAGTGCGACTCGTGCCGTACCTGCGTTGTAGACCATCAAACACAAACATCCCATTAACAACCCGGTACACATTATTTTGCCTATTCCCTGTACATTCAAAGATCGTCGCACGGTATGAACGAAGACGTCCAGGATCGGAGGATGGAGTACTACTTAGGGTTTGAAGGCATGCTTCGCGAGGTTGTTGACGCAAACACACATGAACTCGTAAACTCAATACAGCAGTAAGGGTGCATATCACCAACTCCCATTGACCATCATGCTCATCTGCACCTACGATGGGTAACTCGATACAAATACTTTCAGAAAAAACTTCCTAACTGAAATCTATATTCAATGTTAACAAATTTTACCTCTTCGAAATGCATTACTTGCTATTGCCAGTCTACGTTTTATATCCTCTCTACCTTATCCATCATTAGTTATTTTGCTGCCCAAATAGCAAAATTCATCTACTACTTTACGTGGCTCGATTCCTAATGGAATTCCCTCAGCATCATCTGATGTACTTCCGCTACATTCCTCTACCTTTTTCTTTTTTTTCTTTTTTTTCTTTTTTTTTTTTTTTTTTGATGTTCAGCGGATATCCTCCTTTCAAGGCACTGTCCATTCAGTGCAACTGCCCTTCCAAGTCTTTTGCTCTCTCTGGCGGTGTACTGGGGTTGGCAAAATATTGTCCTTTTGTATCGGCCAGGGACGAATCTTCCCGCTAGTGCTGGTATAAGATCCACCACAAATCTTACAAAATAAACAACAGGAGGAAAAGAAGCAAAAATACACCCCTGTAGCTAGGATGGAATGTCTGTTGTGCATGACGTTGTACACAATGGTAAGGAGCGATGGGCTACAGACAGATAGGGGAAATGTCGTCGTCGGAAAGCTGGACAGGTGCAGAAGTGATTAGCGAATAAGTTAACACAATAAACAGAAGATATACTTAACTTTTATCTCTCGAAGTGTATGATGAATCATTACAAATGATGCAGCCGGCTGCTGTGACCGAGCGGTTCTAGGCGCTTCAGTCCTGAATCGCGCTGCTGCTACGGTCGGAGATTCGAATCCTGCCTCGAGCATGGATGTGTGTGATGTCCTTAGATTAGTTAGATTTAAGTAATTCTAAGCCTAGGGGACTGAAGACCTCAGATTTTAAGTGGGGCTTTGAGCACTATGGGACTTAACATCTTAGGTCATCAGTCCCCTAGAACTGAGAACTACTTAAACCTAACTAACCTAAGGACATCACACAACACCCAGCCATCACGAGGCAGAGAAAATCCCTGACCCCGCCGGGAATCGAACCCGGGAACCCGGGCGTGGGAAGCGAGAACGCTACCGCACGACCACGAGATGCGGGCAGATTTTAAGTCCCATAGTGCTTAGAGCAATTTGAACCATTTGAACAAATGATGCAGCAAGAAACACAGGGCTATTACAAATGATTGAAGCGATTTCATAAATTCACTGTAGCTTCATTCATTGACATATGGTCACGATACACTACAGATACGTAGAAAAACTCATAAAGTTTTGTTCGGCTGAAGCTGCACTTCACGATTCTGCCGTCAAAGCGCTCGAGAGCGCAGTGAGACAAAATGGCGACAGGAGCTGAGAAAGCGTATGTCGTGCTTGAAATGCACTCACATCAGTCAGTCATAACAGTGCAACGACAGTTCAGGACGAAGTTCAACAAAGATCCACCAACTGCTAACTCCATTCGGCGATGGTATGCGCAGTTTAAAGCTTCTGGATGCCTCTGTAAGGGGAAATCAACGGGTCGGCCTGCAGTGAGCGAAGAAACGGTTGAACGCGTGCGGGCAAGTTTCACGCGTAGCCCGCGGAAAATTGGCTCATGCCACAACTGGAGACCGACAGCGCCGACTTCATCTTTCAACAGGATGGTGCTCCACCGCACTTCCATCATGATGTTCGGCATTTCTTAAACAGGAGATTGGAAAACCGATGGATCGGTCGTGGTGGAGATCATGATCAGCAATTCATGTCATGGTCTCCACGCTCTCCCGACTTAACACCATGCGATTTCTTTCTGTGGGGTTATGTGAAAGATTCAGTGTTTAAACCTCCTCTACCAAGAAACGTGCCAGAACTGCGAGCTCGCATCAACGATGCTTTCGAACTCATTGATGGGGACATGCTGCGCCGAGTGTGGGAGGAACTTGATTATCGGCTTGATGTCTGCCGAATCACTAAAGGAGCACATATCGAATATTTGTGAATGCCTAAAAAAACTTTTTGAGTTTTTGTATGTGTGTGCAAAGCATTTTGAAAATATCTCAAATAATAAAGTTATTGTAGAGCTGTGAAATCGCTTCAATCATTTGTAATAACCCTGTACAGTCCAGCTGATACAACGACAACAAGGATGATGCTCTCTCTGAACTAAAGCACAAATGATGGTATTGGAGCCATGACTAGACAGTGTCTGCATACCACCAAGTAGCGAAATGGCTCCAAGTGGGAGTGGGCCATGTGGCTGCCGCCAACTGTCCTGTACCACGGCGGCAGGCTGCGCTCGTAGTACGGAACTGCTGGAGGTGTGGCTCAGTGGACGTACACCAATGGTTGTCTATTCTTCGGCGTCTCGACTCTATCCACCACCGTAGATTACGTTTAGTGTCTGGAGCTTTTTACACCAGCCCTGTGGAAAGCCTATATGCTGAGACTGCTGAACCTCCGCTGTCCAATCGGCGAGCTGTCCTTCTGAGTCGTTATGCTAGCCATCTGTCTTCCATGCCTGCAAATCCTGCCCATGACATTTTTTTCGACGCCTCCTTGGATTTAGAGTATGCTGGCTGCCCTTCCTCCCTGCTACCTACTACCTTCCGTCAACTGCTCCATTTCCCAAGGATGGTACGTACCCCTTCTCTTGTTTATCGTCGGGCGTTTGCTGCTCTATGCGCACAAATGAAGGATGCCACATTTATTTACACTGATGGCTCAAAAACATCGTTTGGTGTTGGGAGTGCCTATATTGTTGACAACACCCCAAATCGATTTCGGCTTCCCGACCAGTGTTCGGTGTATACTGCGGAGCTTTACGCTGTTCTCCAAGCTGTCCAATACATCCGTCGCCATCAGCGGATACAGTATGTTATCTGCTCAGACTCTCTCAGCTCTCTCCTCAGTCTCCAAGCTCTCTACCCTGTCTACCCTCTGGTCCACCGGATTCAGGACTGCCTCCACTTGCTCCACTTGGGGGGCGTCTCTGTGGCGTTCCTCTGGATCCCAGGACACGTTGGTATCTGTGGAAATGAGGCGGCCGATATAGCGGCCAAGGCTGCAGTCTCTCTTCTTCAGCCAGCTATTCGCATGATTCCCATCGCCGATCTACAGAGTGCTTTATGTCGTCGTGTCGCTTTTTTATGGCATGCAGATTGGTCGACACTTCCCAATAATAAATTGCGGGACGTGAAAGCTCTTGCCTGTGCTTGGACCTCTTCCTCCCGAACGCGTCGTCGGGAGGAGGTAATTTTAACTAGACTCCGGATAGGGCACTGTCTTTTTAGTGGTTTTAAGCTTTCCTTCTGTTTTTGGTTTCCCCACTTTTTTCAGTTTTGCTCCCATTGCTGCTGGTTTCCTGTTTCGTTTTTTAGCTTTTCCCCAGTCACAGACGGGGCGCTAATGACCGTAGCAGTTTTGCGCCCTAAAACCATAAAAAAAGAAGAAAACCAATGGTTCCGCTGAATCCCGCACGACCGCTATGGGAAACTTGCAGTTCCAGTGCCAACTTTGAGAAGCCTGTGGGGTGGTATCGATATGTGATATCATAGTGTGTAACACCACAGCCTTTTTTCATGTAATATACATAAGTAATTGTAAGCTTAAAATCATATGTTTCTATATAATAATAATTTTCAGTTGGAATAGTAAAAGATACCTCTGAAGATAGCGTAAAGTGGTGAAAAATGTTTATGTAAAGACAGTGTCTCGCATGAGACGGAATTTTTCTCCAGCTTCTGTGTGTGAGGTGTACTTCAGAGCTCTCGCTGGATAGGACATCGGATTTAACAGAGCAGTGGAGAGCTTCAATGGAGGCTTTTATTGTGTCAGCGAGTGTTGCCAGCTACGTTGCTTGGGTCTGCTGAAAGAGTAACCTCATTACGGGAAGTGGACAGCGTTCCTGACGGCGGAGTACGCGGCTCCACGCGTTGCGGCACGAACTGAATTATTTTTACCTGCCCAGCCGGCCAGCCGGTCAGCGTATGCGAGGCGAAAGAGGCCGCCGCGCCGGCGGGTCGGAAGCGCCGCCGGCCGGATGCGAGGGACGGGGCTGCCCGGCCGATAATCGAGTTGTCCGCCCGAGCGAGCACCGCCCCACCAGTGGGCGCGCCGCTGCCGCCACCAGAGGGAACGGTAGCGGCGCCCACGGTTACCCTACTTGTTATTGTACACGGCTGTAGCAGTTGTCTATCGTGGACCCGAGATACTGCAACTGAGGTCCTGAACGACAGGAAAATCTGGTCGCGTTCGAATATCATGACTACAAATACACATTAAAATTGCTACACCAAAAAGAAATGCAGATGATAAATGGGTATTCATTGGACAAATATATTATACTAGAACTGACATGTCATTACATTTTCACGCAATTTGGGTGCATAGATCCTGAGAAATCGGTACCCAGAACAGCCACCTGGCCATAATAACGGCCTTGATATGCCTGGGCATTGAGTGAAACAGAGCTTGGATGGCGTGTACAGGTATAGCTGCCCATGCAGCTTCAACACGATACCACAGTTCATCAAGAGCAGTGACTGGCGTATTGTGACGAGCCAGTTGCTCGGCCACCATTAACCAGACGTTTTCAATTGATGAGAGACCTGGAGAATGTGCTGGCCAGGGCAGCAGTCGAACATTTTCTGTATCCAGAAAGGCCCGTACACGATCTGCAACATGCGGCCGTGCATTATCCTGCTGAAATGTAGAGTTTCGCAGGAATCGAATGAAGGGTAGAGCCACGGGTCGTAACACACCTGAAATGTAGCGTCCACTGTTCAAAGTGCTGTCAGTGCGAACAAGAGGTGACCGAGACGTGTAACCAATGGCACCCCATACCATCACGCAGGGTGACACGCCAGTATGGCGATGACGAATACTCGCTTCCAATGTGCGTTCACCGCCATGTCGCCAAACACGCATGCGACCATCATGATGCTGTAAACAGAACCTGGATTCATCCGAAAAAATGACGTTTTGCCATTCGCGCACGCAGGTTCGTCGTTGAGCACACCATCGCAGGCTTTCCTGTCAGTGGTGCAGTATCAAAGGTAACCGCAACCATGGTCTCCGAGCTGATAGTCCATGCAGCTACAAACGTCGTCGAACTGTTCGTGCAGACGGTTGTTGTCTTGCAAACGTCCCCATCTGTTGACTCTGGGATCGAGACGTGGTTGTACGATCCGTTACAGCCATGCGGATAAGATGCCTGTCATCTCGACTGCTAGAGATACGAGGCCGTTTTTATCCAGCACAGCGTTCCGTATTACCCTCCTAAACCCACCGATTCCATATTCTGCTAACAATCTTAGGATCTCGACCAACGCGAGCAGCAAAGTCGCGATAGGCTGCAATCCGACCTTTATCAAAGTCGGAAACGTGGTGGAACGCATTTCTCCTCCTTACACGAGGCATCATAACAACGTTTCACCAGGTAACGCCGGTCAGTTGCTGTTTGTGTATGAGAAATCGGTTGGAAACTTTCCTCATGTCAGCACGTTGTAGGTGTCGCCACCGGCGCCAACCTTGTGTGAATGCTCTGAAAAGCTAATCATTTGCATATCACAGCATCTTCTTCCTGCCGGTTAAATTTCACGTCTGTAACACGTCATGTTCGTGGTGTAGCAATTTTAATGGCCAGTAGTGTATTTCTTTACTTCTTCCTTTGGAATTCGGAACAAGTGTGCTTCACAGTTTTTCTGTTCCAGTGTATGTATTTTCTACGTTAGAAATTCTGAGAATAAGAAAATTTAACACTGGACAGAGGTTTCGAGGCAACCAGTTCAAAGCAACATCGGATAATAGACTTCATGTGGTTCAACAGTCACCTAGAGAAATTGGATGTACATGCCTTCAGTACACTCACAAGCATTCCTTGCCTAGGTGAAGCCTAAATAAAGGGATCTGGCAAATACAGATCATCTTAGGAGATATCGCCAGCGTCTCTCACAGAATCCCGACAAAAGCTGTAACAGGCGTATTGGGTAGCCAATACTAGAAACAGTATTTTTTAGGCTGACGGTATTGAAGGTAAGTGTAACGGATACAGTAATAGCATCCAATGATGGTGCAGTTTCTACGATTCATGTTCTCAAAAAGTTATATGAACAAACTGGAAAGAATATGATTCCTGCTACAACTGTTATTGTTCGTATATGAGTAACCAAAGTGGAGAGATTTGTAGAAACTGCAACCAAGGATACTAGGATTTATAATAGTATGAAGAGAAGGAGGATGGAAAATAAAGAAGCTTATGACCAACAATAATAAGCGACTGAAATGTTTTAAAACTGCATAGTCCTAACCTAAAACGTTCAAAATGCTTTCCCGAATAAACCTTTTAGTTTGTACAAATTTTGAGCTACCTCTGCTTCATAGATTAGTAATACTGTGAGGAGGAAGATAATGTCAGACATGCAGCCCATGCAACATTAATAAAATTTGTCAGCTGTATTATAACACATTTATTGTGTAACGACGGTTCGTTCTTAGGGCACCTTTAGGTTGCTTTTATTTAAACAAAATAGGAAATTAGGCTAAAAAATTGTTCAAATGGCTCTGAGCACTATGGGACTCAACTGCTGAGGTCATTAGTCCCCTAGAACTAGTTAAACCTAACTAACCTAAGGACATCACAAACATCCATGCCCGAGGCAGGATTCGAACCTGCGACCGTAGCGGTCTTGCGGTTCCAGACTGCAGCGCCTTTAACCGCACGGCCACTTCGGCCGGCCAATTAGGCTAAAGCCGCAGCACCTTAACAAATAATTGAAGCCACACACAATGCCACAGCCTGATACTAAATTCTCGCCGAGTTGTAGTTAAGACATTATATAAATGGTCTGGTTGTCGTACGTAATGTTAAAGACCAAACCCAGAAACAATTATCTCGAACATACTCCCGATCGTCTTGCGGAACTATGGCGAGCAGAGACGGCTTGGTGCGTACACTAGAATGTCCATACACGGCCGGACCACGACGAAGGCGAATGTAAATATCGTACGTGGCCTGTGTCAAATGCGATTATCGATCGTGTGATCATAATCGTTACAAGTGATGATAAAATTGTGAGTACATAACTGTTATTAAAGGGTAAAACACCACTGCCCAATTAATCAAAACAGTTGAAAAACTGATGCGAACAAAGGTTAAAAAACAATTATCGACAACAACAAGAGAACAGGTGACAGTGCTACGCAAAGCTGAGCCGTCATTCGGCAGGTATGGCACTAAATGAATAAATTACGAAACACAGAAAGTGATTATGTAAAATTTGTCAGGAACGATAATTACGATCTTACAGGAAGGTCATGACTCATGATTAAGGTAGTTACAACTGATTTTGCATTGTCACTGAACATGTAAAACGAACACTGTCCCACATATCTCTCCTCTACCTTAACGCAATTATCTGAGCAATATGGCAGAAATACCCGTTCACGTCATTGCAAATTCCTTTTTGTCCCATTCCATCGTTGAGCCACTTATCGAAGTCCTTCTCAGTAGCAGGAACCCGACTCTGGAATAACCTCCCGCATTGTATTAGAGAACTGAGTAACGTCTCCAGCTTCAAAAGACAATTAATAACAAGTCTAGTAAAGCAACAATAAGCGTTACCATTGCCCCTGTACGCACTCGCCACCCTTACTCGGTACATCCTTCTTCCCTACCAGTTCTTCCTCTTTACCCGGTGTTCTTAGGTGGTACAGTTTCCTTAAATTTCCTTTCCCCACGACTCGCTACATCAGAAGAGATCTGTCTAATACAGCTACGATTTATTTTTATATCTGCCCCTATCATTAATACCATTATTATTACTATCATTATTATTATCATTATTAGTGACAGCAGGTGCAGTAGTACAAATACTGCCATCATTTACTTTATCAGTTCACAGTGAGTATAATTTACTCAAATTGCCATTTCGGAGACTCATATCATTTTAATAATATTTTTATATTAAAATTGTTACTTATGAGGAAACCATGATCTATAAAATTACTCTATGTGTAAAATCCTGTTTCGATGAAGGAGAATGCCTGATTGCCCTAATCAGGTCAGATTACATAAATAAATAAATCAATCATTACAAGAGCTAAACCAACCAACCTGACGACATTCATTGAATGTTGTTAGTAAAATTATGAGCGATCTGTGTAATACTTACTACACTTATTTGCAATGAAAGAGAAGAAATTTCTGTGGTTAGACAAAGCTTTATAATCATTAGGCTGATAAAAGCTTGAGCGACTAATTGTACAGTCAACTGAGAGGTAATTATGTACAATATAACAGAACAAGTAATTGTAATCATATAGAATGACCGTGACTGCAGAATAAAACTGTAACCACCAGACAGTCTGCAGAATGTTTGTGATAATTGTTCCTGGATTTGGTCTTTAAATTACATGTGACAACCTGGCCATTTATAACATGCCTTTAGCAAACTCGATAATGATAAAATATAGGATTGTTGTGAGACTGAGTTGCTTATTTTATTTGTCAAGGTGCGATTGGTTTAGAATAACTTCTTGTTTTGCGTAACTGCAGGGATCCTGAATATGTTATAACACAATAAATGCTTAATAATACAGCTGACACTGTTTTCATTGATAATTGGAATCAGTAAGAGAACAATGCTTTACCTCGATAAGTTACAAATTGATGGACAATAGAGAAAGGAAGAATGTGACGTGGGCTGTTTGTCTCAATCATCTGTAACATATCCTTCCCTGGCCGCTCATTTGTGGTCTTCAAGGTGGCCTTTGCGTTCACCAGAACCAGTATCCGGGAGAAGGAGGTGTTCTTCAGCCTACGGGTGAGAGACAACTCTTTCCCTAAAAGCGTGTGTCCACTATTATGTAAATTTCCCGAAATTACTTACAGAACGTATTTCTGCAGGTTCTTCAACGTGGAAACACTCCTAGCAAGATGACTTCCAAAAGTTTCGTCAACTTCCAGCAATAGCTTCCGCAAGTTAACTGAAACAGTTTCCTGTATCTTGCTGCAAGCGCTCGCTCAACTGTGTAGTTGCAGGAGACATTTTTCAAATTTATGGAAATTTTGTGTGTTCAGTACCGGTACAAATGGTTCAAATGGCTCTGAGCACTATGGGACTTAACATCTATGGTCATCAGTCCCCTAGAACTTAGAACTACTTAAACCTAACTAACCTAAGGACAGCACACAACACCCAGTCATCACGAGGCAGAGAAAATCCCTGACCCCGCCGTGAATCGAACCCGGGAACCCGGGTGTGGGAAGCGAGAACGCTACCGCACGACCACGAGCTGCGGACGGATGAGAAGTCCTGTGCCCTGTGGGGCGGAGATGGCGTTTTCGCAGTGTATTGCAGATGTTGCGAGAAGCCGATCCTTTGTGTTCAACCGAAATATTTTTCCTATTACCGAAATTGCGATAGTGTGTTCCAGTACGGAGGAGTGGACTTAGTTTGCTACTTCCCGATGTTATCGTAGAGTGTTGCCTTTAAGTGAACGTGCACGTTCTCAATAGGCACACCCCTTAAATCAGATCCAGGAGCCAGTAGTTAGTTGTTCGGTAATGGTCCTTCAGTGAGCGAATTAAACTCCTGACAGACACTCTGATACAAAAAATCCCACGCTCCACGAAGGAATTATGCGAACGGGACGGAAATCGGTAGCTGTGATGTACGCACACAGACAAACAAGTGATTTCAGAAATAGTTGGTCATTTATTCATTTTATAAACTGAACAAATCAGTAATGCGTTGGTCCATCTCTGGCCCTTATGCAAGCAGTTACTCGGCTTGGCGTTGATTGATAGAGCTGTTGGATGTTCTTCTGACGCGCATCGTGCCAAATTCTATCCAATTGATGCGTTAGATCGTCAAAATCCAGAGGTCGTTGTAGGGCTTGCCCTTATACTCCAAACGTCCTCAGTCGGGGACAGATTCGGAGACCTCGCTGTCCAATGGCTGGTTTGGCAAGCACGAAGATAAGGAGTAGAAACTTCAACCATGATTGGGCTGACATTTCCTTACTGAAGTGTTACCTCAGGATGGATTACCATTAAGGACAACAAAATGGCGGGTAGAATATCGTTGACGTACCGCTGTGCTGAAGTGGTGCCGCAGATGACAAGCAGACGGGTCTTTCTAGGAAAAAAATGGCGCCCCAGACCATTACGCCTGGTTGTCGGGCACTAAGGCGGACGACAGTCAGGTTGGTAGCCCACCGATGCTTGGGGCGTCTCCAGACAGGTCATCGACCTGGAATCTCATTCACTGGAGAAGTAACATCTTGATCGATGAGTCCCTCTTCGAATTAAGCCCCGATGACCACTGAAGATGACAGCCTTCTATGGCAAGCCATAAGATGTAAGACATTTTAGCAAGGAACGTCCGTTCGCACACGACGAGAGTTTCTCCCATATATCTCCCATATATCTCCTCAATTGAGAATGTTTGGAACATTCTGGGTAGGGGCCCTTCAACCATCTTGGGATTTTGGCCATCTAAGTCACCAATAGGACAGAATTTGGCACGTTATCCCTCAGAAGGACATCCAATAACTCTGGAAATCAATTCCAAGTTGAATAATTGCTTGCACAAGGGCTAGAGGTGGACCAAATTTCTTACTCTTGAATAATTTACTCAGTTTTCTGAGATTCGAAGCATTTCTTTGCCTTTATATGAACATCACATTTAATGATGTCCATTCTGTTCGGATAATTCCTTCATGGAGCGTCTTTTGTGTGTGTGTGTGTGTGTGTGTGTGTGTGTGTGTGTATTTTGCGTTTCCATAATATGGAATAAATTTTTGGGGTAACTCACTCTTAGGAAAATAAATAAATAAAAAGATTTGATTGCACAAAAGCGAGCAGTAAGGATAATATGTGGCCTTCAGAGAGATCATGAAGGTACTTCTTCGAGGATCTTGGTATTTTAACTACGTCGTCACAGTACATATATTAGCTAGTGAAATTCGTCGCAAGTAGTCCATCACGATTTGATAAGAACAGTGTCCATACCTACAATACTAGAGGGAAAACTGACTTTTATTCTCCATTATTAATGTTGTCAGTGACTCAAAAAGCAGTTAGTATATGCAACAAGAAAATTTTTCGATCTTTTCTCCAACAACACAAAATGTGTAACATCTTGTTATTTCTCGTAGTTCATGTGTAGGACTATGAAATACTCTGTTCATACTAACATTAACACTAATCACGTATGCATATATAAATTGACCCGTTCCACATCTCTTTGATAAAAGAATGGTTGAAATTATCTATGGAATATGTAACTAATTAACGACACGGATTTGACGAGGCTGAATTGGAGCCAATAAATGGTGTTTGTTTCAGTGCAAATTCGAGAGTTAAGTTTTTGACTTTGAACTGTACTATGTTTTCTTGTTGTGGTGATTATCTTCCTAGTAAACAGTTGGAGGATATGTACTGTACAGTTAGCGGCAAACAGCGATCGAATCTCTGAATCTTTCCTGAAATTAGTTCGATAGTAAAAGCGTTATTAGTTAATGATATTGGAACAGTTAAAAGTTAAATTATGCCTTGTGATTTAAAGCGAGGCCGCCTGTCCTTATTGATTTGATAGTGTAGCAGAGGTGATAAAAATTTATATTTAAATCATGGGAACAGTAAGCCTTGTAATTTGTCTCGGATGCCACAAAGTTCTGGGTTCGAGACCTGGTCCGACACACACACACACAGTTTTGATCTCCCATGCATTTTAAAACAAGCTTACATTTCAATGTAGAATGAAATATTCATTTCGACGCTTTCAGGTTATGTAAATCTACATCAACAGTTTCGCGACTGCGCTTCCCAGTACTCGTAAGAAAACCACAGTGGTTGATTCAGGTGCAGCAACAGCAGTGGCGTAAATAACGTAACTGGTGATAAGGAAAATCTTCAGCTTTGCTCAACTCCACTGAAATCAACTCCACACAATTTCAGCGGCTTGCATGTCCATCGTTTACCACAGTTTTTCGTCAGGGGAGAGGGCTTAACAGTTTAACGTGTAATATGAACCAGGTGTCGTCCCGTTGAGACTTGAACTCTAGATGAAAGGTAGACTGAAAATTTCTACGGTCCGACTGGGATTCGACCCCATGACTTGCCGATTTCCACCCTGCGCTTTATCACCCCGCAACCAGACGTGACGTTTTACAACGAAACTACAGGCATACATAGAAATAACTTTTTTATATGATACTGTGGTTCATGGTGTGGGTTCCTGTAGTCATGTCCTAATTCATGAACCACGGGCAACGTATGAGTGGCCAAGTAAGTGGTCCCGACAGTCGGGATACCAGCTACTTTGGAATAAGGCTGGGCATCTCGGACATATTCTGAGTTGTGGTCACCTTTGTGCTCATACGGCAAAGACTACCAAATCCACCGGTTAGTCCCTCAGCCGTTAGGGGTAAAACCCAATGGGACTCGGGGCAAGTAAGGCTAGCAACCTGCTTCCCTGGTACTTTAAATATGATGCTGGCAACAATAAGAGCAAAATACCTCGGACCTTTGGAGGTGACGGAGTCCCACCTCTAACTGACAAACCAGGGACTCCTAAGATACGACTTGGCAAACAAATGGTAATGAGATGGGGAGCTATTAATATCAATGGGGGCTACTCTGGGAAGAAGGTAAAGCTGGCAGAGGCTGCAAGTAAGATGGGGCTGGACGTTTTAGCTGTTTTGACATTCGGGTAAGGGGTGAGAAAGAAGAGGAAGTGGGAGAATACAAGGTCTACCTGTCAGGAGTCAAAGCAGGAATAGCACAATGGGGTGTAGGGCTTTACATCAGGAAATAAATGGAACCCAGCGTAGTTGCAATAAGGTATGTAAACGAACGACTGATGTGGATAGATTTGACAGTGTCTAGCAAGAAAATTAGGATTGTGTCAGTATATTCGCATTGTGAAGGGACAGATCAAGATAAAATGGATATTTTTTATGAGGCACTCAGTGATGTAGTTGTTAGAGTAAAGGACAAGGACAGTGTTCTGCTCATGGGTGATTTTAACGCCAGGATTGGAAATCGAACAGAAGGGTATGAAAAGGTTATGGGTAAATTTGGAGAGGATATGGAGACCAACAGGAACGGGAAACAACTCTTGGATTTCTGTGCCAGTATGGGCTTAGTAATCACAAACTCCTTTTTTCAACATAAGAAAATTCAACGGTATACCTATGAAGGCAGGGGAACCAGATCTGTCATTGACTATATAATAACAGATCAGGAATTCAGGAAGGCTGTGAGGGACACACGTGTATTCAGGGGATTCTTTGATGACACTGATCGTTATTTAATCTGCAGTGAAATTGGGATTGTGAGGCCGAAAGTGCTGGAGGTCAGGTCCATATGTAGGAGGATAAGAGTGGAGAAACTTCAGGATAAGGAAATCAGGCACAAGTACATAACAGCGATCTCAGAAAAGTACCAGTTAGTTGAATGTAGTCAATTACAGTCATCGGAAAGGGAATGGACAAGGTACAGGGACACAGTACTAGAAGTGGATAAAGAATGTCTTGGAACAGTAGTGTGTAAAAGTAGGATGAAGCAAACAGCTTGGTGGAATGATACAGTAAAGGCAGCCTGTAAAAGGAAAAAGAAGGCGTATCAAAAATGGCTACATACCAGAACCCAGATAGACAGAGAAAGTTATGTTGAAGAAAGAAACAAAGCTAAACAGATAATTGCAGCATCCAAGAAGAAATCGTGGGAAGACTTTGGAAACAGGTTGGAGACTATGGGTCAAGCTGCTGGAAAACCATTCTGGAGTGTAATTAGCAGTCTTCGAAAGGGAGGTAAGAAGGAAATGACAAGTATTTTGGACAGGTCAGGAAAACTGCTGGTGAATCCTGTGGATGCCTTGGGCAGATGGAGGGAATATTTTGAAGAGTTGCTCAATGTAAGTGAAAATGCGATCATTAATGTTTCAGATTTCGAGGTAGAATGGGATAGAAATGATGATTGAAATAGGATCACATTTGAGGAAGTGGAGAAAATGGTCAATAGATTGCAGTGCAATAAAGCGGCTGGGGTGGATGAAATTAAGTCGGAACTCATCAAATACAGTGGAATGTCAGGTCTCAAATGGCTACACAGGATAATTGAAATGGCCTGGGAGTTGGGACAGGTTCCATCAGACTGGACAAAAGCAGTAATCACACCAATATTTAAACATGGAAACAGAAAAGATTGTAACAACTACAGTGGTATCTCTTTAATCAGCGTTGTGGGTAAAATCTTCTCAGGTATTGTTGAAAGGAAAGTGAGAGTATTAGTTGAGGACCAATTGGATGAAAATTAGTGTGGGTTTAGGCCTCTTAGAGGTTGTCAGGACCAGATCTTTAGCTTACGGCAAATAATGGAGAAGTGTTATGAGTGGAACAGGGAATTGTATCTATGTTTTATAGATCTAGAAAAGGCATATGACCGGGTTACTAGGTGGAAGTTATTGTCTGTTCTACAAGATTATGGAATAGGAGGCAAACTTTTGCAAGAAATTAAAGGTCTTTACATGGATAGTCTGGCAGCAGTTAGAGTTGACGGTAAATTGAGTTCATGGTTCAGAGTAGTTACAGGGGTAAGACAAGGCTGCAACCTGTCTCCACTGTTGTTCATATTATTTATGGATCATATGTTGAAAACAATAGACTGGCTGGGTGAGATGAAGATATGTGAACACAAAATAAGCAGTCTTGCATATGCGGATGACTTAGTTGTGATGGCAGATTCGATTGAAAGTTTGCAAAGTAATATTTCAGAGCTTGACTATGGTATGAAGATTAGCATCTCCAAAACGAAAGTAACGTCAGTGGGAAAGAAATATAAACGGATTGAGTGCCAAATAGGAGGAACAAAGTTAGAACAGGTGGACGGTTTCAAGTACTTGGTATGCGTGTTCTCACAGGATGGCAACATAGTGAAAGAACTGGAAGCGAGGTGTAGCAAAGCTAATGCAGTGAGCTCTCAGCTACGATCTACTCTCTTCTGCAAGAAGGAAGTCAGTACCAAGACTAAGTTATCTGTGCACCGTTCAATCTTTCGACCAACTTTGTTGTATGGGAGCGAAAGCTGGGTGGATTCAGGTTACTTTATTAACAAGGTTGAGGTTACGGATATGAAAGTAGCTAGGATGATTGCAGGTACTAGTAGATGGGAACAATGGCAGGAGGGTGTCCACAATGAGGAAATCAAAGAAAAACTGGGAATGAACTCTATAGATGTAGCAGTCAGGGCGAACAGGCTTTGATGGTGGGGTCATGTTATACGCATGGGAGAAGCAAGGTTACCCAAGAGACTCATGGATTCAGCACTAGAGGGTAGGAAGAGTCGGGGCAGACCGAGGAGAAGGTACCTGGATTCGGTTAAGAATGATTTTGAAGTAATAGGTTTAACATCAGAAGAGGCACCAATGTTAGCACTGAATAGGGGATCATGGAGGAACTGTATAAGGGGGGCTATGCTCCAGACTGAACGCTGAAAGGCATAATCAGTCTTAAATGATGATGATGATGATGATGATGACTGTGTGCAAAGGTCTCGCGTTCTATGCCTGACAAGTATTAGAATTTTTATATGTCCCGTAATACTTTTTCCACCTCTGGCAGTGCTTATTAATGAGAAACGTCGAGTTGCACCGTGGTAGGGAGTCCACATATAACTGTGGGTCTACCCAAATAGATGGCTGGGTAGGTCACATCAAAGGTCAGCAGAAGGCAATGACATCCCACTATCAATAATATGAAGCTTAGTAATACACTGTCATATTCAAACCAACCTATGACTTGCGACTACCGTAGATCCCTTCTTCAGTGTGGAATGACACCAAGCCTGATCTGCCAAAATACGAAACGGTTAGCGAGGGGATCATGGGTAGGTGACGGTACGCTAGTAGTGTGCAATCGGCTGGGAATTTGGGTCGGATGGAAAACGTGCTCGGATCTCCGAGGTGGTTAATGCAACCAGTCGCGATAAGCACTAGATCCGGGTTCGAGTTTCGGTCTGGTACCAATTTTCGCCTGTTATTGATCCTCTTCAAGCCCCAATTGCGGCTTAAGTCGTTGTGAACCCTTTAATAGTATTTATATGGAAGTTGGATCACATAAAGTATCTGTTCTTTCGGTCATGTCTGAAAGCACAGACACCATGGTGTCCGTTCTTTCACACATGAGTGAAAGAACAGACGCCACACGTATACACACTAAGACAAAATTAAACGACACACTACGAAGGAATCATACTAATGGAATTGAAACAGGTAGCCAGTAACGCGTATTCGCCTCTGACCCTTATGCAAGGTGTTAATCGGCATGCATTGATTTATAGACTTGTTAGACGCCCTCCTGAGGGATACTGTAACAAATTCTGTCCAACTAGCGCGTTAGACCGTCAAAAGCCCTAGCTGGTTAGAGGGTTCTGCCCATATTGTTCCAGACACTCTCACGTGGAGAGAGATCCGGCGACCTTGCTGGCTAATGTAGTGTCTGAGCCACAACGGCTTTCCATGAAGAGCATTAACTATCGCCGGCGTACATCTGTACCGTAAGGGTGCCGCAGATAACAACCAAAGTATTTCTGCTTTGAAATGAAACGGCACCCCAGACCATCACCCCTGGCTGTTCGGCCGTATGGCGGATGACAGTCAGGCTGGCATCCAACCATTGTCTGGGTCTCTCCAGACACTTCTTCACTGATCATTGGAACACAGTTCGAAGCGGCACTCATCAATGAAGACAGTTCTACTCCAGTCAATGAGATTCCAGCCCGAAGACGTGTGTGGAGACTCTGTGGACAGCAGTGGGGTACCAACATGACTGTCGCCTGCCATACGACCCGACAACCAGAAGTGATAGGTGCCATTTCTGTTCACAGTAACACCTTTGGTTTGTTGTCATCCGTGGCACCCTTACAGCACACCTTTTGTTGCCCTTCATGGCATACCAATCTGGCCTTATATTTCAGCAAGATAATGTCAGCCCACGCCCGATGAGAGTTTCTATTGCTTGTCTTCATGCATGGAAAACCATACCTTGTCAATCAAAGTCTCTGTATTTCACCTCTATTGAGAATGCTTGGAGAATTACGGGCAAGGCCTTCCAGCTAGATCGGGTTTCTGACGATCTAACGCCCAAATTGGGCGGAATTTGGCACGATATCCCTTAGGAGGACACCAAACAACTCTGTGAATCAATGTCAAGGCGATTAATTGCTTGCATAAGGAACAGAGGTGGACTACCATGTTACCGACTTCTCTTCAACAAATCATCAAAATTTTGTAAAACTGTAATCATTTGTTTGTCTGTGTATGTACTTCACATCTAACTTTTTTCGCCCCATTCGGATGATTTCTTTGTGGTGCGTCGTTTCTTTCGCCTTAGAGTGTATATGTCAATAAGTAGCGACGACCAAAGATCCATTCTATCAATCCGGATGCACACCAAGCCTGATACTGTGCGGGAGGTTGACATCACAAGTGAAGGAATCATGGGTAGGTGACGCTACGCTAAAAGTGTGAAACAGGCTGGGAATTTGGGTCGGATGGGAAGCGGGGTCGGATGGGAAGCGTTTGCGGATGGCAGAAGTGGTTAAGGCAACTACTCCCGTTAAGCGGGAGGTTTCGTTTCGAGTCACAGTCTGGAACTAATTTTAGCCTGTTGCCATTAATTCATTGTTGTGATTCTTTATCTACATATATACTCCACTAGCCACCAAGCGGTGTGTGGCTGAGGGCACAATTCGCGCCCCCCAGACTCCGATGATATAGTTGCTGAACAGTTCAGAGAAATTTGAGTCTCGTAACAAATAAATACCCCACTCTTACGGTTATGAGGACTTCAACCTTCCCTCGATATGTTGGCAAAAATACTTGTTCAAAACCGATGGTAGGCAGAAAACATCTTCCGAGATTGTCCTAAATGCTTTCTCCGAAAATTATTTCGAGCGGTTAGTCCACGAACCGACGCGAATTGTAAATGTTTGCGAAAACTCACTTGTCCTCTTAGCCACAAACAATTGAGAGCTAATAGAGAGCATCATGACTGATACAGGTATTAGTGATCACAAGGTCGTTGTAGCTAGGCTCAATACCGTTTCTTCCAAATCCACCAGAAACAAACGCAAAATAATTTTATTTAAAAAAGCGGATAAAGTGTCACTAGAAGCCTTCCTAGGAGACAGTCTCCATTCCTTCCGAACTGACTATGCAAATGTAGACGAGATATGGCTCAAATTCAAAGATATAGTATCAACAGCAATTGAGAGATTCATACCTCATAAATTGGTAAGATATGGAACTGATCCCCCATGGTACACAAAACAGGTCCGAACGCTGTTGCAGAGTCAACGGAAAAAGCATGCGAAGTTCAGAAGAACGCGAAATCCCGAAGATTGGCTAAAATTTACAGACGCGCGAAATTAGGCACGGACTTCAATGCGAGATGCCTTTAATAGGTTCCACAACGAAACATTGTCTCGAAATTTGGTAGAAAATCCGAAGAAATTCTGGTCATGTGTAAAGTACACAAGCGTCAAGACGCAGTCAATACCTTCGCTGCGCAGTGCCGATGGTACTGTTACCGACGACTCTGCCGCTAAAGCGGGGTTATTGAACGCAGCTTTCCGAAATTCCTTCACCAGGGAAGACGAATGGAATATTCCAGAATTTGAAACACGAACAGCTGCTAGCATGAGCTTCTTAGAAGTAGATACCTTAGGGGTTGCGAAGCTACACAAATCGCTTGATACGGGCAAGTCTTCAGGTCCAGCTTGTATACCGATTAGGTCCCTTTCAGATTACGCTGATACAATAGCTCCCTACTTAGCAATCATATACAACCGCTCGCTCACCGATTGATCTGTACCCATAGATTGGAAAATTGCGCAGGTCGCCCCAGTGTTTCAGAAGGGTAGTAGGAGTAATCCATCGAACTACAGACCTATTTCATTGACGTCGGTTTGCAGTAGGGTTTTGGAGCATATACTGTATTCAAACATTATGAATCACCTCGAAGGGAACGATCTATTGATACGTAATCAGCATGGTTTCAGAAAACATCGTTCTTGTGCAACGCAGCTAGCTCTTTATTCGCACGAAGTAATGGCCGCTATTGACAGGGGACCTCAAGTTGATTCCGTATTTCTAGATTTCCGGAAGGCTTTGGACACCGTTCCTCACAAGAGACTTCTAATCAAACTGCGGGCCTATGGGGTATCGTCTCAGTTGTGCGACTGGATTCGTGATTTCCTGTCAGGAAGGTCGCAGTTCGTAGCAATAGACGGCAAATCATCGAGTAAAACTGATCAGGTGTTCCCCAGGGAAGCGTCCTGGGACCTCTGCTGTTCCTGATCTATATAAATGACCTATGTGACAATCTGAGCAGTTCTCGTAGGTTGTTCGCAGATGATGCTGTAATTTACCGTCTAGTAAGGTCATCCGAAGACCAGTATCAGTTGCAAAGCGATTTAGAAAAGATTACTGCATGGTGTGGCAGGTGGCAGTTGACGCTAAATAACGAAAAGTTTGAAATGATCCACATGAGTTACAAAAGAAATCCGTTGGAATTCGATTACTCGATAAATAGTACAATTCTCAAGGCTGTCAATTCAACTAAGTACCTGGGTGTTAAAATTACGAACAACTTCAGTTGGAAAGACCACATAGATGATATTGTGGGGAAGGCGAGCCAAATGTTGCGTTTCATTGGCAGGACACTTAGAAGATGCAACAAGTCCACTAAAGAGACAGCTTACACTACACTCGTTCGTCCTCTGTTAGAATATTGCTGCGCGGTGTGGGATCCTTACCAGGTGGGATTTACGGAGGACATCGAAAGGGTACAAAAAGGGGCAGCTCGTTTTGTATTATCACGTAATAGAGGAGATAGTGTGGCAGATATGATACGCGATTTGGGATGGAAGTCATTAAAGCAAAGACGTTTTTCGTCGCGGCGAGATCTATTTACGAAATTTCAGTCACCAACTTTCTCTTCCGAATGCGAAAATATTTTGTTGAGCCCAACCTACATATGTAGGAATGATCATCAAAATAAAATAAGAGAAATCAGAGCTCGAACAGAAAGGTTTCGGTGTTCGTTTTTCCCGCGCGCTGTTGGGGAGTGGAATGGTAGAGAGATAGTATGATTGTGGTTCGATGAACCCTCTGCCAAGCTCTTAAATGTGAATTGCTGAGTAGTCATGTAGAAGTAGATGTAGATGTAGAGTCATATTCACTCCTCCTCCCCCTCTCCTCTGTTCCTCTCGCGGATCGCGCGAGGGAAAAAAGACTGTCTGAACGCCTCGGTACGAGCCCTAATTTTCCTTATCTTTCAATGGTGATCATTGCACGATTTGAAAGGTGGTGGTAATAATATGTCCTCTACATCCTCGGTGAAGATCGGATTTAGGAATTTAGTGAGCAGCCCCTTCCGTTTAGCGCGCCATCTCAAGTGTATCCCACTTCAAACTTTCTATGAGATTTGTAACGCTCTCGCGATGGCTAAATGTACCAGTCACGAATCTTGCAGCTCTTCTTTCGACCTTCTCAATCTCTTGAACCATATCCGACTGGTAAGGGTCCCATACAGACGAACAATTCTCTAAGATTGGACGAACTAACGTATTGTAAGCTATTTTGTTGTTGAAGGACTGCATCGGTTCAGGATTCTACCAATAAACCGCAATCTAGAGTTTGCCTTACCCGTTACTTGTGCAATCTGATCATTCCATTTTAGATCATTCAGAATAGTCACACCCATATACTTGATGGATGTTACCGCTTCCAAACACTGGGCATTTATTTTGTACTCGTACATTAATGGGGATTTTCACCTTGTTATACGCAGTATGTTACACTTACTAATATTGATAGATAACTGCCAGTCATTACACCACGCATTTATTTTCTGCAAATCCTCATTGATTTGTTCACAACTTTCGTGTGATACTACTTTCCTGTAGATTACAGCATCATCGGCAAACAGTCTAATACCGCTGTCAATACCATCAACCAGATCCCTTATGTGAATCGTAAAAAGCAGAGGACCTGTTACGCTACCCTGGGGCACACCTGAAGTTACGCTTGTTTCAGTTGAAGTCACCCCGTTCGGGTCAACATACTGCTCCCTGTCTATTAGAAAACTTTCTATCCAACCACATATGTCATCGGATAGACCGTAAGAGCGCACTTTTTGGAGCAAGTGACAGTGCGGAACTGAGTCGAACGCCTTTCGAAAGTCGAGAAATATGGCATGAACCTGGGAGCCATTATCTAGAGCCTATTGTATATCATGCAAAAAGAGGGTCAGCTGTGTCTAGCATGACCGCTATTTCCTAAAACCGTGCTGGTTTTTTGCAGATGAGCTTCTCAGCGTCTAGAAGGGTGATTATGTCTGAACACAAAATATGTTCCATGATTCTACAACAAAACGATGTCAGTGAAATTGGCCGGTAATTATGTGCATCCGATTTTCTACCCTTTGTATATATTGCTATGATTTGGGCCTTCTTCCAGTCCCGTGGAATTTTCCGCTGTTCCATTGATCTCTGATTGATGATGGATAAGAATGGTGCTATATTTGTAGCGTAGTCAACATATAAGTTGATACCGTTTGGGCCAGATGCTTTCCTGGCGTCTAAGGATCTTGATGTTAGCTTTACCTTGGTTTGCAAGTCAAAGCTTATAACATTACGATACGAAAGTCTCAGTGCTTGCAAGAATATCATAAGTCTGCCAGCGTTGTTACTTTCCGATTTAAGGAAAAATTTAACAGACGAAAAGACAAACCCAAAATCTACTGTTCACGATTCGTTGCGTTGGCTCACTGTGTATAACAACTGTGTCTTCATCTGGCTGCCGAAGACGAGATACAAAAATCTCCATATCACAGTGATTTAGGTTTTATGGACTGCGCAGCAGCCCAATCCGAACTTCCTCGTGCTTTCCTACATATCCTTCTCCTTCCCATATTACCAGACTCCAGTCCATTCCCTTTTTCTTACTCTTCCCTCTCCTATTTAGCCCAGCCATGTCCTCTTTTCTTTCACTCTTCCTCAGTTTCTTCTCTTGTAGTAAAATTGCGGCCCAAACGAAAAGTACGCCCACGGCGGGTGCTCCTGTTTCCTTACCTTGGTCACATCACTGAGGAACAAACAAAGAACAATTAAGTGGGAGAAAATGAAGCCAGCGTTAGAGAAACCGTGTTGTGTGCTAGTGAACTCCCACAGTGACGTCTGGGGCGCCGTCGGGATGTTTATCGACAGGGGTGTCCCGCGCCCGCTGCCCGCTGCAGATGACCGGCACAGATTAAGCGAATCGCGGGTTAGCGGGCGACCTGTTGCTCGCCCGTGGCCGCCCCTGTCCGGCAGGCAGCAGCCGGGATCACCCGAGGCCCGTCATCTTCGCTCCCCTAAGCTAATTTCCCGCCCAGTAAGAACGAGCTACTTGTTGACTGCGCCAACGCTGCGAGCGCTCAGATTCAATAATTACCGCTCTATGGGGAGTGGGGGCTCTTCTACAGAATCAATTCTTGCCAAGTTGCTAGTCGTCCGAGGTACAGCCAGGGACGGCTACTAGTAGCTCTTCACACCCCACTGTTCTGTCAAACCACCTGGGATTTAAACAAGTGAGCACCTACGACGACAATTTATACTGCAACTGACATAATCACAAACGCGTCATTGAAGCTTTGCATGCAAAACATTGCCCATCATCAGCATTATACTAATTTACTTAGAATACTTGCACCCCACTTTGAAGAACATCAATACCATTATTCTCTGAAATTTGTTGTTGAAATTCACTTGTTTGAAAAGAAAATTCTTGCACACACATTCTTATTCATGTGTTTTTAATCTATTTCTTGAAATTTGTTCAGTTATATACTCGCTCATTACCGTTCATTTACTTAGCATTTTTACGGTAAATCATATAATTGTTGACGCGGTTGGATTAATGGTTGGTGCATCTGTCTCTCGTACCCAAAATTTTGTGTTCAAAGGCACTTGAGGTCGTTGATTATTTTTTTCTCCCCTGACTATAGAGAATCATAGAATCCTTCGTAACTTAGATAACTAAAGAGAAAGTACAGTTGTTAGAAAATATTATTCACTGTGTACGAATTTTCAAAAATTTTTTTAAAAAGAATGTAGATGTTCCATTACAAATTCCGCATTTTTTTCAACCGAAATTGGCCAACAAAAAAGTTGCATTACTTATTGAACGTTGCTCGTAGTAGGTTTCAAACTGGGCTCAGACTTGGCGCTACAAGAATTTTTGCTTAGTGTAGCTTTTCTTGCTGCTCACACGAAGTCAAGCCCTGAAATGGGCAAAGTTTTGGAAAGGATAAGTAGAAGTAGGTCATGTAGAATGTCCAGAGAAGCATATTATTTGCAGAGAAACATTCTTCTCCCTAAGGAATATAGAGTGTTGCAAAAAGGTATGGCCAAACTTTCGGGAAACATTCCTCACACACAAAGAAAGAAAATATGTTATGTGGACATGTATCCGGAAACGCTTACTTTCCATGTTAGAGCTCATTTTATTACTTCTCTTCAAATCACATTAATCATGGAATGGAAACACACAGCAACAGAACGTACCAGCGTGACTTCAAACACTTTGTTACAGCAAATGTTCAAAATGTCCTCCGTTACCGAGGATACATGCATCCACACTCCGTCGCATGGAATCCCTGATGTGCTGATGCAGCCCTGGAGAATGGCGTATTGTATCACAGCCGTCCACAATACGAGCACGAAGAGTCTCTACTTTTGGTACCGGGGTTGCGTAGACAAGAGCTTTCAAATACCCCCATAAATGAAAGTCGAGAGGGTTGAGGTCAGGAGAGCGTGGAGGCCATGGAATTGGTCCGCCTCTACCACTCCATCGGTCACCGAATCTGTTGTTGAGAAGCGTACGAACACTTCGACTGAAATGTGCAGGAGCTCCATCGTGCATGAACCACATGTTGTGTTGAACTTGTGAAGGCACATGTTCTAGCAGCGCAGGTAGAGTATCCCGTATGAAATCATGATAACGTGCTCCATTGAGCGTAGGTGGAAGAACATGGGGCCAATAAAGACATCGCCAACAATGCCTGCCCAAACGTTCACAGAGAATCTGTGTTGATGACGTGATTGCACAATTGCGTGCCGACTCTCACCAGCACAATCATGATGATTGTGAGAATTTACAATTTGATCACGTTTGAATGAAGCCTCATCCGTAAAGAGAACATTTGCACTGAAATGAGGATTGACACATTGTTGGATGAACCATTCGCAGAAGTGTACCCGTGGAGGACAATCAGCTAATGATAGTGCCTGCACACGCTGTACATGGTACGGAAACAATTGGTTCTCCCGTAGTACTCTCCATACAGTGACGTGGTCAACGTTACCTTGTACAGCTGCAACTTCTCTGACGCTGACATTAGGGTTATCGCCAACTGCACGAAGAATTGCCTCGTCCATTGCAGGTGTCCTCGTCGTTCTAGGTCTCCAGTCGCGAATCATAGGCTGGAATGTTCCGTGCTCCCTAAAACGCCGATCAATTGCTTCACACTTCTTCCTGTCGGGACACCTTCGTTCAGGAAATCTGTCTCGATACAAACGTACCGCGCCACAGCTATTGTCCTGTGCTAATCCATACATTAAATAGTCATCTGCCAACTACGCATTTGAAAACATTGCACTGACTGCAAAACCACGTTCGTGATGAACACTAACCTGTTGATGCTACGTACTGATGTGCTTGATGCTAGTACTGTAGAGCAATGAGTCGCATGTCAACACAAGCACCGAAGTCAACATTACCTTCCTTCAATTGGGTCAACTGGCGGTGAGTCGAGGAAGTACAGTACATAGTGACGAAACTAAAATGAGCTCTAACATGTAAATATTACAAATCGGTCATACCAAATCAATCTATACAGAGTGTTACAAAAAGGTACCGCCAAACTTACAGAAAACATTCCTCACACACAAATAAAGAAAAGATCTTAGGGGGTGGTGTCCGGAAACGCTTAATTTCCATGTTAGAGCTCATTTCAATTTCGTCAGTATGTACTGTACTTCCTCGATTCACCGCCATGATTTCATACGGGATACTCTACCTGTGCTGCTAGAACATGTGCCTTTACAAGTACGGCACAACATGTGGTTCATGCACGATGGAGCTCCTGCACATTTCAGTCGACGTGTTCGTACGCTTCTCAACAACAGATTCAGTGACCGATGGATTAGTAGAAGCGGACCGATTCCATGGCCTCCACGCTCTCCTGTCCTCAACCCTCTCGACTTTCATTTATGGGGGCATTTGAAAGCTCTTGTCTACTGAACCCCGGTATCAAATGTAGAGACTCTTCGTGCTCGCATTGTGGACGGCTGTGATACAATACGCCATTCTCCAGGGCTGCATCAGCGCATCAGGGATTCCATGCGACGGAGGGTGGATGCATGTATCCTCGCTAACGGAGGACATTTTGAACATTTCCTGTAACAAAGTGTTTGAAGTCACGCTGGTACGTTCTGTTGCTGTGTGTTTCCATTCCATGATTAATGTGATTTGAAGTGAAGTAATAAAATGAGCTCTAACATGGAAAGTGAGCGTTTCCGGACACATGTCCACATAACATAATTTCTTTCTTTGTGTGTGAGGAATGTTTCCTGAAAGTTTGGCCGTACCTTTTTTTAACACCCTGTATATTAGTTAGAAGAGATGAAGTAATAATCTTGCACACTGAGCGAGAATACCAGCGGGTCATAATACCTACAGCACTCAATCAAAAGTGCTCATCACATTTCATGGCGGACACTGGTTAATATACCGAATCAAACGTCTGGTGTGATGCCACGCATCTTTCAATGTGTAGTTGTTAGCAGTAACGCATATTGTTAATTATCGTACATGAGGCCAACGTATTTATTAAAAAAAAGAGGAAACAGTCAAGGCCATCACAAAAAGTTTTGCTTCAGGGTTACTTCCAAAGAGAGTGGCCTACAGTTTACTATGGCGCCATTCATTGAGTTATGGGACATAATCAAATATTGCGTCTCTTCACTGCCCCAATCCTTCCACAGTCGAACGGAGGAACGGAATTTCTAGTGTGAATGTTTAAACGGAAAAATGAAAGGAGTCATAAAGAGTCCCCCAATGCATGACGCTCTTACCGTTTTTCGTAGCACTTAATGTCAACACTGTAGCAGCAAAAACACCGGCCGGGGTACTTCATGTGAGACAACGCAGGAGCCAATTACGTCCTCAGCTGCATCTTTACTCCAGGTCTGCAATGCGCCACCGGTACGAGAAGGGTGTCCCGCTGAGGGAGCGATACTAAGGAAGACTCATAACGGTACAAACCGCGATCTGCAGGGCAGAAGGTCGCCCCCCGTATGACGTCAACAATGAGAGCCAAATAAATGCAGCCACAACTATCTAACGATGAGCCCACTTACACTTTTCTTTGATGTTTACGGTTAAAATTTCAATAGTTCGCCGGCCGGAGTGGCCGTGCGGTTCTAGGCGCTGCAGTCTGGAACCGAGCGGTCGCAGTTTCGAATCCTGCCTCGGGCATGTATGTGTGTGATGTCCTTAGGTTAGTTAGGTTTAATTAGTTCTAAGTTCTAGGCGACTGATGACCTCAGAAGTTAAGTCGCATAGTGCTTAGAGCCATTTCAATAGTTCACATAACGTCTTCTTACACATACGGCAGGTTTTGGTAAAGTGAAAAATGAGGAGTTGCTACACCTTGACTCGAAGTGCAAGGTGAAACCCCCGCCCCTGTAACTGGATAAGTCAGTTTGAAGATTAAACGGTGGCAAGGTCACATCACCTCCAATAGGACTACGCCCAGTAAACTAACATTCAGGTTGAGGACAGCATTATTTTTACCAGGGACCGATACACAGTTTCATTGTCACTTCGAAAAAATGAAGCTGCGACCGGTACTCTATGTATTCATCATTCAGCGCAATACCTTTTTCACAACACTGGATGACTTGGCGGAGACGCTGCCTGTAGATGTCTGCATTTTGGCTAGTCAGTAAATAATTCATCTCCAAAATTATTTCGTCATCAATCTGGAAACGCCTGCCATGTAATGAATTCTTCAAACGAGGAAAGAGGAAGAAATTGGATGGCAAGCCAGGACAATACAGGCGGAGAGGGGGCGGAAGATAAATTTGATAAGCCAAAGAACCTGCATGTACGTTTTCCGCACGGAATGAGATGGGCGTTGTTGTCTGGCATAAACTCTCCTTTGGAAAACTTTCCGCTGTGCTTCGTCTTGACATTCCTCGTAGCCTTGTCAGGAGATTACGGCAGTATGCTGCTATGACTCTTTGCTCCTTATGAGCACAATCTATTATCACCACACCATGACAGTACGAAAAACACTCAGCACCACCTCGTGTGGTGACAGCTGGAACTTCGTCGTGTCCTGGCATAGGATAGAAGAAGCATGTGAGAACTTAAAGGGGAATTTAGGTCAGTCTACAGTTTTCGAGCGATATGGGATAAATGCGGAAAGACAAACTGCGGTGATTGCAGGTGGTTGCATGGATCAGCGTCGAACATTGTTACAGGATACCTACGAAATGAGCGGATCTTGGAACTCGATGGGATACTTGTAGGAGACTCAAGGAACTCAAGGTTCAGTAATAATGGTTTACTAAACTACTACACTGAAGGCTATTTCTAAGCACAAAACAGGTAAAGAATTCGACTGTTGGCTCAACGGAAGTCATTGTGAGTAGATGGAGTGACTGTTAAGACATGTATGAATCACTAGCGGCCCCGTAACGTACAAACATTTGAGTAGGATTTTAAGTGAGAAAATAAAACGTGAGGTTACATGCGTCTTGCGTCGAGCGACACGGAGTTACTGCCCCGACGTTGTGACTCAAGACTCTCTGACTATGAAAATCCGCCGTTTTTAAGGGATTACGAATGAAATATACACAACACTGGTATGATATTCTACAATATCTATTATTTGTCAAATGAAGTGGTTTTCTGCTGTTATACCATCGTCAGGTACAAAGATAATTATATGGTGCAGTGAAATTTTGTTGGATCGAAAATTTTAAACTAGTGCAAATACATACAGTTTATCATCATTTCCAGAGATGGAAACTTAAATGATAGAATTAGGGATAAAACAATACGGATTTCTACATAAATGTAATGCAAGACTATTTAAGCGAGATAAAATATGTGACACATTAACTAATGAACTACAGACAAATTACAACAGTTGTACATAGAAGAAATTAAATGATCAGTAAACTTCGGTGAGATATTGCAAAGATGTAGCTGAACCCAATAATCTTGTCTTTAATAGGTCCTCAACTAAAAACAGATAAGATATGTTAGTGATATTAAGCAGGTGAGTGAAGCAGCCGTGATTATACAAAGTACATATTTTTAACATAATGAGAGAAATAATAGTATCTGAAATAAATGAAATGGGACATGTGGGTAAGAGGGATAATTTACAACACGGCTTGGATGGGATTATGAGTAGTATCTGCTGTTAGAAGTGGCGATTAAGGGGGCTGTGCCTGGTCATTCGTTACTAATCTTGGGTTGATGAACATGTGATTATAATTTATTTGTTCGTAATTTAGGCTCTATTAAAAAGATTATTTTGTTCAGCAACAACTGTGGGCTATGTCACTAAAGTTCACTGTTCAATTGTTTTCTTCTATGTACAACTGTTGTAATTAGTCTGTATTCATTAGTTAATGTGCCATGTATTTTATCTTACTTAAATAATCTTACATCGCATTTACACTGAAATAATCCTTGTTTTGTTACTAATTCTAACGTTAACATTTTCATCTTTCGAATTGGAGATACTCTGTACATTTACTAGTTTAAAATCTCTTATACAACAATATTGCACTGTGCCACATCTTATTTCTGTACCTGATAACGGCGTAAAAGCCAAAAACCGGTTCGTGTATCAAATATACTGTACAATATCATACAATTATGTGTGTTTCATTCACAAGGTATAAAATATTTTACTAAGAACCGATGGAACAGTCAGTCACTGTTTTTAAAGATTAAGGCGGAGCCTGTTTCCCCCTATCTGCAGACAACCCGCCAATCCACCGTTAATTTGCAGGTATTGTAGCGTTGCTCTTGGGGGGGGGGGCGAAAAGAAAGAGAATTCTTATTTTATATTTTTTTGAAATATGTCGAAAAAGTGAATATTTTGGTGGGCCACTTGGCAACAGAATCAGGGATTGATTACACTATTATAATAAAATACATTGAGCATTAAATACTTGAATAAGAGCAGCAGATTGATTTATCTGAGATCGTTCAGAAGAAACATTATCATTTCTGTACATTTTTATAGTCGCGATGTAGTCATGCCCGGAACAACACTAAGGGACCAGAAGATTTATAGACTTTAAAAGAAATGCAACACTACACATTTTTTTTAAAAAAAGAGCTGATTCAGAAATAATAGTATAACGATAATTTTCCTTCTGCAACATGCTGTGTTCAGCCCATAAGCGTGATCGTAATTTCTAGTGATGAACTAACACAAAATAATTAACATTCAAGTAAATAAGGAGATGGAAATCATCAAGGTTAATTTACTAAAATAAGCACACTTATCTCTAACACACGTTTTTTTAATGCTACGTACCTTTTCGTATTAAATTACAGTAGGTGACCATTGTGGTTAAATACTTCATACCTAACAGTAAAAATGTCCTCTTTATGCTGTCTGTTCGTAATCAAATACAACAAACTAAATGTTTTTTGATTGGAAAAATAACAATTAGCATATTTACTGAATATTTTCACATAAAATATAAAATACCGATGCGGAACGCAGCAAATCCGCGTCCGCCTTTCATGGAATACAAACAGTAAAAGATGAGGTGCCCAATGCCTCATTTGTCTTGAGACAACAGAATTCTTTTTTATATCATTAATCGATACGTGTATATAGAGACTGACAGGCACAGCGCAAGAACGGCAAAGATAAAGAATAATAGATTCTGTCGCTGCTATGCGATGGTTCATTTCTTTTACTTTACAATTGTTCGATAACTTTAGGCTATCAGGCGTTTACTATTGAGCGTATATTAATATTTGTGAGGCGAAAATTACTAATATTACAGTATATAATGCGTGGCTCTGCACCTCCATGGTGCCTCTGGCCAACGACGTTCAGTTTCTTCCCCTACTTCTACTCTGTAAGTATGGATGTTTTATGCCCTTTACACTAATAAACTTCATGTCTGGTAGCATAAACGTTCAGCTGAAAGCGAAACGTCAGTACCCTTCCTAGTGTGGCATTCAACAACAGTGTTTCACGTCACTTGCTCCTCCCTAAGGACGGAGATTTCTCCCAATGGAGTGGGGACCACTGTTCCAGCAGATTTACTCATTCCCCGTCTCACTCAAACCTCTGTGAATCCACTGACGCTACTGTTCTCAGAAGCAAGGATCATGCCTGCTGGATATGCTAAGAGGTGCCTGCTTGCGACAACTGTGGCAGCCTGCAACAGCGTCTAGACGGCATATGAATTACCTGTTCTCTGAAGCTTTTGCCCGGGAGCAACTGGCTTCAGCGTCTGCCATTTGCAAGCCCTCCCGTTGCTATTTACGTCCTCTAATCTACCGTCTACGTGTGCCACCTTCCTTATGTGGCTGGTTTTCGGCCTTCGAGTGCTCCAGCTGGCTTTCAACAGCATCGGGCTTAACAGTGGATAATACTGGAAGTCTTCAACTCACGACACTTCGCCTACTTCTGCGGTAGTGAGCCAACATGTTACCACGGCTAAGTTTATTCCTTTGCATCGGTGTCGTAGTGACACACCCAGCACTTGTTCATGGCAACTAGGCGACTAAAGTAACCTGCGTTGTCCTGACACAGCTCCAAAATTTCCGTTGCTGCCACATATCACCGTGCATTTTGAATGGCTGTGAGGACTCTGGGAACCCAGCAGATGGCGACGTTTCTAATGTTCAAAATATTGTGGAAAATACTGAAATCCACTGCATGACTGATGGTTAGTTTTTCCACTATAGCCTCGACCATGATGCGTCGGTCTTTGAGCAATTCTTTTGCTGTTACCGGTTTTTCACAAGGAGATGGTCTGCCACTTTGTTCTGCTTCATCCAGAATTGTTTGACTAGAGTGGAAGCATTTGTGCCACCTAAACGCTGTGCCATGCTCTGTTCAAGAATCACAAGAGCAAAAGGTATACTTCGAAAAGGCCTGGAGATACGGAAGGTTTCAGTTAGATTGCATCATCATCAGGTAGAGATTCCGAAATCAGACATTGGATTGTGAGTCATAACCAGGACCAGATACAGACTCAGACCACAATTTTGTAACGATGATGAGTAACCTGAAGATCAAGACAATACTGAGGAAGAATCAATTCGCAAAGAAGTGGGATACGAAATACTTAGGAATGAGGACATAATGCTTAAAGTACTCCCATAATCAATAGTTCAGTAGGCAGTGAGGTAGGCAGTACAGCTGAAGGACAATCACAGATGTCTGAAATAAAAGCACAGATACAGGGAAAGTAACTGCCCAGAAACCACGAGTAAAAGAAGAAATACTTCAGTTGATCGACGAAAGTAGAAAGTTCAATAATGTTCAGGGAAATTCAGGAATACAGGAATATAAGTCATCTAAGAATGTAACAAATAAGAAGTGCAGGGACCCTAAGACGAAACGGCTGCATGAAAAATATGAATAAATCGAAAAAGAAATAATCGTCGGAAGGAGTGATCCAGTATATACAAAAGTCAAAACAACCTTCAGTAAAATTAAAAGCAAGGATGATAACATTAAGAGTGAAATGGGAACCCCACTGTTAAATGCAGAAGAGAGAGCAGATAGATGGAAAGAGTACACGGAAAGCCTCTATGAGGAGCAAGACTTTTCTGATGACGTGATAGAAAAAGAAACACGAATCAGCATAAAAGAGATATAAGATTCAGTATTAGGATCAGATTTAAAAATAGCCTTCAAACATTTTAGTTCGGATAAGGCAGAAGGATCGGTAACATTCCATCAGAATTTCTAAAATCACTGGGGGATGCGGCAACAAAACGACTATTCACGTTGGCGTGTAGAATGTATGAGACTGGCAATATACCATCTGACTTTCGGAAATACATCATATACATAATCCCGAAGATTAAAAGAGCCGGTAAGTGGGAGAATTGCCACACCATCAGCTTCACAGATTATGTATCCTAGTTGCTGACAATAATAGTACACAGAAGAAAGGAAAAGAAAATTGAAGATCTATTATATGACGATCAGTTTGATTTTAGGAAAGATAAAGGCACCAGAGAGGCAACTGTAGTGTTGTGGTTGATAATGAAAGCCAGACCATAGAAAAATCAAGTCATGTTAACAGGCTTTGTCGACCTGGAAAAAGCGTTCGACAATGTCAAATGGTGCAACATTTTCGAAATCCTGAGAAAAATAGGGGTAAGCTACAGGAAAAGACTGCTAATGTATAGTAAGTTCAAAAGCCAAGAGATAACAGTAAGAGCGAAGTGCTCGGATTAAAAAGCGTGTAAGACAGGGATGTGGTCTTTTGGCCCTACTGTTCAATCTGTACATTGAAGAAGCAATTATGAAAATAGAAGAAAGGTCCACGAGTGGGATTAAAATTCAAGGTGAAAGGATATCAATGATAAGACACGCTGATGATATTGCTGTCCTCAGTGAAAGTGAAGAAGAATTAGAGGACCTGTTGAATAGAGTGAACAGTCTAATAAGTATGGAATATGTGCTGAGAGTAAATCGAAGAAAGACAAAATTATAACAAGTAGCAGAAATGAGAACAGCAAGAAACTTAACATCAGAATTGGCGATCACGAAGTACACCAAGTTAAGGAAATCTGCTGGCTTGGCAGCAAGATAACAAATGACGGACGAAGCAGGGAGAATATAAAAGTAGACTATCACTGGCAAGAAAGACATTCGTGGGCAAGAGAAGTCTACTAGTATGAAGCATAGGCATTAATTTGTGGAAGAAATTACTGAAAATGTATGTTTGGAGCACAACACTGGTATGGTAGTGAAACGTGAAGTGGAAAAACCAGAACGGAAGAGAATCGAAGGATTTGAGATACGGTGCGACGGAAACATGTTGAAAATTGGATGGACCGGTAAGGTAAGAAATGAGGACGTTTTGCGTAGAATCGGCGAGGAAAAGAGCGTATGGAAAACACTGACAACAACAGGGGACTGGATGATAGGACGTTAAAACAGCAGGGAATAACTTCCGTGGTATTAACAGATAGCTGTAGATGGTAGAAAATGTAGAGGAAGACATATATTGAAATACATTCAGCAATAATAGAGGACGTAGGTTGCAAGTGCTACTCTGAGGTGAAAGATCGGCGCGTGAGAGGAATTCGTTGCGGGACGCATCAAACCATTCAGCAGAATGAAGAAAAAGAAAAGTGCTGTACGATTGAACTAATTCTGCTTGACGTGTTGCGGTGTTGTCTCGTTTTAAACTCTTTAAAAGATACTACACCTTGTCAGAGGGCTGCGCTGTACTGATTACTGCTCTACCAGAGCGCTACGATACTGTGGCATGGATATTTCAGATTTCACTAGTACTGCAGACATAAATCTGTGAACAAACAAAAATAAACTACGTAACTTGTTTTTTACAGGTGATAATTAAAACTGTATACCGACCCTTCGAACATTCCGAATCAGTCGGGCAGCACTTTACTTCTTCCCGTATATGGCTCCTGCACTCACCATGAGAGGAATGTCAGAGAAGTTCGAGCTCATAGGGGGGCTGCAAGGTCCCTTCTTGATACCAGGCTTCCATAAAAGTTTCACAGTTTAGACAAAAGTTCACAGAAAGCGGTGCAGACGATGTTCAGTACAATTGGTCGTACCTTCGCGCTCAAGACTGCGTTTAGTTAAATTTTCCTTGGATTAGGTTAATGAATCGACTCGTAGTATTTCGTCCTACCTGATTCCTGTAAATCTCTCGCTGATGTTCCTCAAAGCAGTCCTTACAACACACTGCTTTCTTTAGAAGTTGCAAGTAGGCAAACTGTGAATACAACAGGAAATGCGGGTAGCTGATCTAAATTACATACGTCCCGGGATGCCATTATGGTGCATTAATTTGCGAATACCGTAAAAACTCTTAAACGATTCATCCCGAAAGTTAATGAAATTCGATAGCATGGTGAAACAGAGTGTCACGGAACAGTACTTCTTATCACCGACTAGCAAGATTACTCAAACTTGGCAGTTATTTGTACGTCGTCGGTAACTTAACAATATTCATTTGCTTACTAATTGGTTTACACATAGTGGTATTGTAGTATTAAAGCTCTGATTACATCTAAGCTGCTCCTAGTATTTGATGTGTCAGAAGTGGGCTTTCGTAACTAATATTTAATGAGAAAAATTTAGATTTTCGCGCCAAAGTATATGTGGTTCCCCTACGTACAGATCGCGAAGCAACATCATTTCTCATGACTCGTGTGCGTCCCCGAGCTCCAATGACTCACTACTGCCCTACCCTTAACCGATGCGGGCGTGGGAAAGAGTTTGTCACTCGCTACCACTGATTTTGCAGTGCCGCCTACGGGAGCGATTTACTTCTGCTAACTGCAGCGTCCCAATAAAATGTAAAATTTAGAGAAACAAAATGTTATCCAAACGACTTTACGTAAATATGGGGCCAACTGCGACTCTAACACAAACAACGGGCAATGAAAGTGCTGAGAAGTACTCTTCTGCTTGCAGAGAACAGATTTGTATTAAATCTGGGGTATGAAAAGATCTTCGAGATGGTATGTAGTACATAGAATAGTGTGGATTAGAACCTCATGTATCATAGTGTCTAAAAGATGAATTCCAAAGGAGAATTTTTTCTCTCTTTTTAACAAGAAGAAGAAGCAAATGCGACTTCCCTATAGAGTACGAACGCACAACAGTGCATCCGCGTCGTAGAAACCAGAAGCTCTGAACTGTATATACCTAGACAAGCATCACTAAGAACTTTAGTTGTTACATTTCCGCGGTTACTTTTTGCCAACATTTAGCTTATTTTATCGATTTATCGTAAATTTAGAGACCTGTTATCTAATATTTCAAAACAGGTCGTACATATTACTGTTTTCGTTTGTTATCTTTTCTGTAGTTTTTTTTGTTTTGTTTTTACCTCCAATATTTGACACGAAATAAATACTTAAACGAATAATTTGAGGTTGAAATGTAAATCAATTTTGTTTTGTTTTGAGAAGAATGTAAAAATACGATAGGGTAGAGGTACATCTAGTCTCCCCATGTTTAACCAGTACCTTGCAGCTCACCGATTGCGACTGACGGTGAATACCAGGGAATTGTTTCTTCGAGCTGTTGGTCGCCAGTCACAACAAAGCGGGTTATAATTAGTAGTAGAGAAATAGTATTGCTAATCCTACTCATTGACATTAGGTACTCAAGTAGTTGCTTTCTTGGCTCGATTATCGGCACCTTACACTAAATTAACTCTAGTGTTCGCTATCTTTACCTTTTATTTGAGAGATATGTACAGTTTTTCAGTACATTTTGGAATGTTATGTCTCATTCACGATCATAGCGCTTTATATACTGTTACGTATCGTCTCTCTCCTCCTCATCCTTCTCATTGCCACTGTTTTCTCTGCCACTGTGAGTATCGCTGTCGGTCCTTGGAGATCGTTGTTACGATGCTTGTAAGAATGAATATTATGTCGTGTCCACGGATACCCCAGAAGAAGACAGTGCGTTCTGTGGAACCCTCCTCGTTACATATGCGTGTAGGTGTCTGTCTCAGCCTAAAGCGATTTAACTGCGTGGGATAAGGGCAGTGTTCAGTTAAATGTACCATACCGCGGCTGGAATCGATGAATTTCATTTTCAACCGCTTCCTTATGTCAGGGACGAAGTCGTTGTTGGGGTTGTTTTTTGGGAAGAAGACCAGACAGCGAGGTCATCGGTCTCATCGGATTAGGGAAGGACGGGGAAGGAAGTCGCCCGTGCCCTTCGAAAGGAACCATCCCGGCATTTGCCTGGAGCGATTTAGGGAAATCACAGAAAACCTAAATCAGGATGGCCGGACGCGGTATTGAACCGTCGTCCTCCAGAATGCGAGTCCAGTGTTTAACCACTGCGCCACCTCGCTCGGTGACGAAGTCGTACAGTCTGCGTTCTTTATTACTCGCATGTCACTCACCTTGCCACGTATCCAACGCCAGAGTTTAAGGTGACGTGCCCTCTGTGTCGGTACACCAGTTATTGTATGCACATTATCTAGCCTCCCCATGTTTAACCAGTACCTCGCAGCTCTGTATTTGATAGTACTATCTATCTGGCATATTCAGAGCACCGCACAGTGCATTCATGAGGTGGTGCCGAAGGCTCCTGCTATCCTAAGTAGGACACCCCTGCTCTCATCTGACTGAAGCTTTTTTGGTGACCAGGATCAGTCTGTGTGCCCACTTACTAGCTGAGAATATGAGTAGTGATTCGAAAAGCGCACAGTGGTATGATCGTATGGCTGCTAGAGGAAGTCTGCACCATTTGGAATGTAGTCTCACCAGTTTAGGTAGTTGCCAACGGCCTTGCCGCAGTGGTAACACCGGTTGCCGTCATATCACCGAAGTTAAGCGCTGTCGGGCTGGGCTAGTACTTAGATGGATGTCCATCCGGTCTACCGAGCGCTGTTGGCAAGCGGGGTGCACTCAGTCCTTGTGAGGCAAATTGCGGAGCTACTTGATTGAGAAGTATCGGCTCCGGTGTCGGAAACTGACATACGGCTGGGAGAGCGGTGTGCTGACCACATGCCCCTCCATACCAGTATCCAGTGAAGCCTATGGGATAAGGATGACACGGCGGTCGGTCGGTACCGTTGGTCCTTCATGGCCTGCTTGGAAGGAGTTTTTTTTTTCTTTTTAGTTGATTTAGTTACCAATATGTGCCATTTGCCTGACTGTTAGGTTCACCTGGTGTGACTGAGACGATGGAAGAAAACAGCCACAGCTTATTAAAAGAAATGCGCCCTCTCAACTGTGTCTGGAAAGGGCGTAGCAGCGTTTTCGATAAACAGAGAGCCAGACGGCCTTTATTTATTAACACGTCCTCTCATCAAAAACGTCTGTTGATGCTACAGACCGTCGGCGCGTGCAAAAAAGCAAAAATAAAAAAAGTAAATAAAAATGGAACGCCAAAGAGCGACGCTGAATAATGGTTTCAAAAGACTGGACAGCAAAAGGAAATTGAGAAAGTGGGCTGCGCTGCAAATGGCAGGTGTCCCTCCGGGGGCAGAACCGCCACAGCCGCGGACGGAATTAAATAAAACAGAACTACACGAATGCTTTTTTCCTTCTCTTCCCGCCCCCGCGAGCTCCGGCGGCGCGCATTCTCGCAGCCGGTGATTAATAGCCCACCAGCCGATACCCGCGGCGGAGGCGCCGGCAGCCAGGGGGGCCGTGCGGTGCGAGTATCGATTGGCGGCGCGCGCTGAATAAATGCGACCCCGCGGCGAAAAGGGGCGGCCTGTCAGCGGAGGTCTTGAGCGCTGCTGATGCGTCGCCTATCCCGCCGCCCATATGCCCCGCCCACCCGCACCGGCGCCACTCGCCGAATTCGTACGGCTTCGCCCGCCGGCGGTGGCTGCGGCAGCGCGTTAACAAATGGCGGTATTCAGGCCGGCGCCTATTCGGCCATCTGTCAGCGGTCTGGGGCGCCTCGCGGCCCGAGGACAACGTCCTCGCCTCCGCCTCCGGGCCTCCTCCGCCTCCGCCGCCTCCACGCGCCCTCCCGCTGATAACGCCCGCAGTCGGCGGGGTCCGTGGCTCATCTGACGCCGATACTCGCCGTAATGGCGGGACTCGTTACGATAAATGCCCCTGCAGATAGCAGTCGGCGGTGTTCGGGCTGGCCCTCCCTGCACGCAGCTGACGACGGTGTGCGGGCGTTCGTTCGCAGGACCGGCTCTCCTCTAGTTTCACACCTCCACAAGCACTCCATCAAACCTGTCTCTTACTACATGATAGCGTCGTTCGTCATGGCGCACACTCCCTCTGTCTAAACCCATTTCACACGAGCGACTTTCTTGTCTCGATAGACTGTAGGTGTTCTGCAGCACCCTTGCCGTGCTGTTCCTTGTTATGATGCGAGTCGGTAACTATTGTATCCCGAGGAACCAAGTGTTACGTCCTCGCTGCTTATGATACAGGTAGGGATGGTGGCCAAAGGGATGTGCTTCCTTAGGAATTTGGACAGACAAGCTAAAGGTAAGTTATGTAAATGGAAGATGGTGGTACGGTAGGGAGAAAGGAAAGAAAAGGGAAAGATCTAATGATATCAGCTGCATCGGAACATTATGTGCAGTCAGTGGCGACGAGTGAAAATGTGTACGCTGGCAGGGGTGGCCGACCGGTTCTAGGCACTACAGTCTGGAACCGCGTGACCGCCACGGTCGCAGGTTCGAATCCTGCCTCGGGCATCGATGTGTGTGATGTCCTTAGGTTACTTAGGTTTAATTAGTTCTAAGTTCTAGGCGACTGATGACCTCAGAAGTTAAGTCCCACAGTGCTCAGAGCCATTTGCACCATTTGAAAATGTGTGCTGATTCAGAAATTGAACCCGAGTTCTTCCGCTTACTAGCAGCTGCGTCAACCACCGCGCCAGCCAGACGCGGTGTGTGTGTCGCAACTGAATGGACAATCTCGGCCCAGCTCTCGACCGACCCACATTTCGCACCTAGCGCCAACTATCCGCATTGCACGTGCTAGTCCTCCATGTTCGCTACCTTGAGATACCCGCAGGAGGTAGGACGTGATTGTCCATCCGAACTGAAGATGGTGAATTGATTGCCCATCGAGGCGAATCAGTTATGTCAATACGTGGTGTCTGTTCTTCCGGATATGTCCAAAAGAAGAGACATCACGCGGGGTCCGAAGCTGTGATACATATTACGCAAATTGAAAGTGGACGGGAGAGAGAGGAAAGGGAAGGAAGGAACTCATGATATCAGCTGCATCGGAACTTTATGAGGAAGCGGTGGCGACAAGTGAAAATGTGGGCCACATCACGACTCCAACCCGGGATCTTCTGCGTACTAGACAGCTCTGTTATCCACTGCGGTATCCGGACAATGTGTTTATCGGAAATGCGTGGACCATCTCGATGCTCACCCTAGCTGATTTTCACTCTCACCTAGTGCCACCTCTCCAGAGCCTCCGTCCATGACTTTCAGGATTGCTAATCTTATACACTAGTGGCCATTAAAATTGCTACACCAAGAAGAAATGCAGATGATAACCGGGTATTCATTGGACAAATATACTACACTAGAAGTGACATGTGATTACATTTTCACGCAATTTGGGTGCATAGATCCTGAGAAATCAGTACCCAGAACAACCACCTCTGGCCGTAATAACGGCCTTGATACGCCTGGGCATTGAGTCAAACAGAGCTTGGATGGCGTGTACAGGTACAGCTGCCCATGCAGTTTCAACACGATACCATAGTTCATCAAGAGTAGTGACTGGCGTATTGTGACGAGCCAGTTGCTCGGTCACCATTGACCAAACGTTTTCCATTGGTGAGAGATCTGGAGAATGTGCTGGCCAGGTCAGCAGTCGAACAATTTCTGTATCCAGAAAGGCCCGTACAGTACCTGCAACATGCGGTCGTGCATTATCCTGATGAAATGTAGGGTTTCGCAGGGATCGAATGAAGGGTAGAGCCACGGGTCATAACACATCTGAAATGTAACGTCCACTGTTCAAAGTGCCGTCAATGCGAACGAGAGGTGACCGAGACGTGTATCCAGTAGCACTCCATACCATCACGCCGGGTGATACGCCAGTATGGCAATGACGAATACACGCCGTGATGTCCCCAAACACGGATGCGACCATCATGATGCTGTAAACAGAACCTGGATTCATCCGAAAAAATGACGTTTTGCCATTCGCGCACCCAGATTCGTCGTTGAGTACACCATCGCAGGCGCTCCTGTCTGTGGTGCAGCGTCAAGGGTAACCGCAGCCATGGTCTCCGAGCTGATAGTCCATGCTGCTGCAAACGTCGTCGAACTGTTCATGCAGATGGTTGTTGTCTTGCAAACGTCCCCATCTGTTGACTCTGGGATCGAGACGTGGCTGCACGATCGTTACAGCCATGCGGATAAGATGCCTGTCATCTGGACTGTTAGTGATACGAGACTATTGAGATCCAGCACGGCTTTCCCTATTATTTCCCTATTACCCTCCTGAACCGACCGATTTCATATTCTGCTAACAGTCATTGGATCTCGACCAACGCGAGCAGCAATGTCGCGATAGGCTACAACCCGACCTTTATCAAAGTCGGAAACGTGATGGAAAGCATTTCTCCTCCTTACACGAGGCATCACAACAACGTTTCACCAGGCAACGCTGGTCAACTGCTGTTTGTGTATGAGAAATCGGTTGGAAACTTTCCTCATGTCAGCACGTTGTAGGTGTCACCACCGGCGCCAACTTTGTGTGAATGCTCTGAAAAGCTAATCATTTGCCTATCACAGCATTTTCTTCCTGTCGGTTAAATTTCGCGTCTGTAGCACGTCATCTTCGTGGTGTAGAAATTTTAATGGCCAGTAGTTTATTTCCACTGGAGTTCGAAGGCAACTGTACATGTGCACTAAAGGTTGTAGGTAAATTTCTCATCGAAGCGAATCAATTACATGAATGCGTAGTGTCTGTTCTTTCCGTTCATGTAAATGATTGGTTGACACACGTTTGCTTTAAATAAATATACTGTACTCAACTTGTGGGTGAAGAAGTGCTGCAATGTTGACAACTCGGAGCAGACGTAGCTGGCTGTAAGCAGAGGCCCGACACGGTCGCGCGTTTCAATACGCTGAACGTCTGCTGGTAGAGCTAGCTTTCAGCAGCTCGGTGTAATATTCGGCACCAATAGGAGACTGTTGCCCAGGTGCCCACCGCTTATAATAGCATCCTGGCGGTCCTCACTGGTCGGTGGCCTGGAGGTTCTATGCTGGCGACGATGTTCACAGCGCTGCTCACGTCCCCAGCAGGAAACTTCGAAGCGCCTACTCCGGCAGTATTGATGGGCTACGATACTTCATACCTGACCAAGTCCCGCCTGTCACAAGTGGTCGTATTCGTCTACACGTCAGCACCAGATATGCGTGTGTTGCGACAGCTGTCTGCCGAGCATTTTGGCACGTGAAGGATGAAAGTAAGCTTGTGAGAGGCAATCCTTGAAGTCTGGTAACAATGTAGGATGAAACAAAGAAAATAGAATTAATCAGTCTGCGGTGGAGTGTATTTTTCGCAGGGAACTGCTCTACCAACTGAGCTATACAAGAACGACTCACGTCCCTTCTCACACCCTTACTTCTGTAAGTACCTCCTCTTCTATATTCCAAACTCAACAAGGTTCTATGTAACACACAGATAGGAGATGAAGTAGTTGCAGAGGTAAAGCCGTGAGGACGGGTAGTGCTTGGGTAGATCAGTTGGTAGAGCACTTACCCACGAAAGGCAAGGCTCATGTGTTCGAGCCCTGGTAGGGCACACAGTTTCAGTTTGCCAGCAAGTCTCAGTATCAACAAAGTTTTAATAGACAAAGCAAAATCCATAGCTGATGGTTTCTACAAAGGTCGTATCGTAAAGTCTTCACACCACTGAGAAGTGAAAACAGGAAGAACGTAGATCCAGGAACCATCTGTGTAACAACTGTAAGTTGTCGTAGCTGTGTTTAGAAAGTACCAGAGCCACAAGCGCTAATACATTTCATGCCCAAATCAGTAACCGTATTGAAAGCCGTCGAAAGCCGGACATAAGTTCCGCCGAAAATTTTGCGAAAGAACTAACTGTGTTCAGAAACGACAGACTGAACACAGTTGCTGGTGGCGTGTTTTTGCTTTTAGAAGTAGTTTATCTTGTAGCGAAACTGAAGTAGATAGTTCCGGTGCGTTAGTATCGGTAGAGGTCATTCCTGTCAACCAGAATAAAATAATAATAGGAGCCTTTTACCTACCTCCAAACTCATATGATACAATTGCTGAAAGGTTCAAAGAAAACTTGAGTCTAATTTGAAACATGTATGCGATTCATACAATTATAGTCGGTGGTAACTTCAATTTACCCTCGATATGTTTTGGAAAATACGTGTTTAAATCCGGAGGAACTGATTAAACATCGTCCGAAATTGTACTAGACACATTGTCTGGAAATTACTTCGAGCAGTTAGTTCATGAGCGCACTTGAATAGTAAACGGTTGTGAAAACACACTCGACCTCTTAGTAACAAATAATTCTGAGCTGATAACGAGTATCAAATCAGATACAGAGATTAGTGAACATAGGATTGTCGTAGCGATAGTGAATAGCGTAACTACCAAATCCGCATAACATAAACGAAAAATGAATCTTTTCATTAAAAAAAAAAAAAACGATAAAATTTCGCTGTACGCCTTCCTGAGAAACAATATCTAATCCTTCCAAATTAATAAAGTACCGGTAAGTGTAGACCAGATGTGGCTTGAATTCAAAGAAATAGCATCAACAGCAGTTGAGAGATTTATACCAAATAACGACGGAGCTGATCCCCCTTGCTACACAAAATGGGTCTGGGCACTGTTGCGGAAACAACGGAAAAAGCATGCCAAATTTAAACGAACGCATGATTGTCGATCTTTTACGGAAGCTCGAAATTTAGCGCAGACTATAGTGCGAGGTGCTTATAACAGTTTTCATTACGAAAGTTTGTCTCGAAACTTGGCAGAAAAATGGTTCAAATGGCTCTGAGCACTATGGGACTCAACTGCTGAGGTCATTAGTCCCCTATAACTTAGAACTAGGTAAACCTAACTAACCTAAGGACATCACAAACATCCATGCCCGAGGCAGGATTCGAACCTGCGACCGTAGCGGTCTTGCGGTTCCAGACTGCAGCGCCTTTAACCGCACGGCCACTTCGGCCGGCTTGCCAGAAAACCCAAAGAGATTCTTGCCGTATATGAAGTATGCTAACGGTAAGACACAGTCAATACCTTCTTTGCGCTATGGCAACGAAAATACTATCGATGACAGTGCTGTTAAAACATAGTTACTAAACACAGCCTTCCGAAATTCCTTCACCAAAGAAGACGAAGTAAATATTCCAGAATTCGAATCAAGAACAACTGACAACATGACTAACTTAGAAGTAGATATCCTCGGGTAGTGAAGCAACTTAAATCACTTAAGAAAAGCAAGTCATCCGGTCCAGACCGTATACCAGTTAGGTTCCTTTTAGAGTACGCTGATGCAATAGCTTCATACAACAATCATATACTTGTACAACCGCTCGCTCAACGAAAGATCCGTACCCAAAGACTGGAAAGTTGTACTGCTTCGTTTAAATTTCAGTAGGAGTAATCCCCTAAATTACAGGCCCATATCGTTAACGTCGATATGCAGCAAGATTTTGGAACATATAGTGTGTTCGAACATTATGAATTACCTCTAGGAGAATGATCCATTGACACAGTCAAGACAGATTTAGAAAACATCGTTCTTGTGAAACACAACTAGTTATTTACTCACACGAAGTGTTGAGTGCAATTGCCTGGAGCTGCCATTAAACTGGTTGGAGTTTGTCAGCTACTCGACTGTTGAAGGAATCAGTCATATTCGGGGAACTGTTGGGTTCCCATATTGTGCACTATATGGTGAGGCCTCTTGTGACGGGCAGTAATTTTGTTCACAACCTTGTGTGAACACTACTGCTGGTTGCGTTTGGGCCTGCTTTGGACTTGTGTAGTTTCTCCAGTCTGCTGCTGTGAGCCAAAGGTGCTCGTTGGTGTTCCGATACTTGGATTTGTATGGCCAATTTTCAGAAGACATGTTTGTGATTTATGGCGAAAGTGTATTAAATTTCAAATTTGTTGTCTACTCCCCACATTACTGGCTTGCTGTATGCGCAATACAGACCTTCTGTCGTACATTTATTATGTTACCTGCCCTGCTTTTTGCGTCATGCTTCTCAGACTCTTTGTCTTGTATTTCATTAAAGTAGCGCTCAATCTAGTTACTGTATTATCTAGTATTTTATGGTAATAGTGTTATTCACTGATCTCCAGCCTTTAAGTCACTGATGGTTTGGAATTCATTAGAATAGTGTTTAGCACTTAATGCTTGCCTAGTTGGTTTAATTCGCCGAGTTACTGCATCTTATTATAACACTGTTTAACGCCTTCAGTGTATATCAAACTTATTTTATGAATTGGTTTTGTATTTAATTAGAATGGTGTTTAATTCTGCGGATATGTATGTGTTACAGGAGAGATTAGCCATCATTTAATGCATTATTTACCAGGGACCTAATTGTATGCTTTACTTGATCAGATGACGAGTGACATTACCAACCTATTTTGTAATAAACCTCGGGAAAATTTACCTGTTTTGGTTAGGTAATTGGTCAGCTTATTACATTAAGTTCGTATTAACTCGTCATTTCCTATTTTCCGAACTATCCACCTATATGATAATCATCTTTCCATTTGTTTATCAAAGGGTTGCTGCTCACCGGGTTTAGTTGGTTCCGTCGGCTGTTGCCGCTGTTTATTTTCCTCTAACCTCTGAAATTCGGGGCTTGGCTTGCATTGGTATTTAATACATGAAATGCAGATATAATGCAACCGATGTCTTCTACATCCCGTTTGAATGAACCTAAGTGACATCATCTAGAGGCTGCCTTTACTGTAAGTTTAATCTGATGTTTTGCTCCGCCATTGCGCTGTAAAACCTCTCTGTTTTTAAACTTAAGATCCTACAAAGTGATTACTATTTCCTGTGCACCCTGAAGCTCGTTCATCAATTGTAAAGTTGTTACATAGCCGCCGGCCGTTAATTCTGTTTGCCCGTATTTGTTGCACATGCTGTTAAGATTCCTTGTGGTGTAATTCTGTCCTCTTAAGTTTGGCGGTATCATCGGTAAACTAGTCTTTATGGACAAGGCATCATGCACCTTAATGAAAATTGTATGTGATATTGTATTAGTGGAAATGACCTCGCTGCGGTAGATATTTATCACTGGACCTTAAGCCGTTCAAGCATTTGCTAAAAACAATTTTTTGATTGTTCTTGACCTGTAACTCTTTTTTAACCGCTTGTATTGCAGCTACTTAAAACTTTAAATTATTTTGTCTTCATCATTAAAGGCTCTTATTGTTGGGCCTTAAGCCGTTTGTGGAGTTGCTAAGTTTCAGATAATGTTCCAGAATTATCCGTTAATGAGCAATGCCCTAGGGCGCTTAATAATTTGGTGGCAACTGGTTAGTAACTGGGTTATTTTGATAATGTCACTTTAGTCCTAATTCGTGAAGTTATCTTTGTTATTATTATTACTATTATTATTATTATTATTATTATTATTATTACTATCTTACTTTCATGCATTTCAAGGGCTGTATTTAACCGCTCTTTTTCTCTACCTGTAAACAGTTTAATTATGTTTTCTGTTATAGTACACTTCTTTTTGTGATCTATGATCCCAGTACCTTTCCACACTCCAACCAACTCGCAAAGGCATCAAGAACTGTACGCTCGGCACGGTAAGTAATAATAGACCTCACTGCTCCACTCGTGACGTGCTTAGCAGCTGATTTACATTCAAGCACTTGTTAAGCACCCACAACGAGTATTCAGTTTTTATCATAATGTTGCCTGTGTAAAACAGGCTTAACTCTGCCAGCTGTCGACACAAAAGAATGAATACCTACATGCAGTGCAGTATCACTCAGAGGGCACAAGTACAGGTCTGATTAAAAAACGTAAGACGAGTAAATAGTAATACAAAACCAACATCATTTCACAACACTCTTTCACATTATAATATCTCGTATTTTTGTTTTCTGTAAAATCGCCGAAGTAAATACCAGTCAGCGCCTGGTGAAATGCTAGTTGTCTGTGTGCTTATACGAGACAGTGTATCTGTTGGGCCATTCGTCTGAAGCGGTTGTGGACTGAATATTCCGGTTGAACGGGTTGAGGGTGGCAACACCTGTACTTATGATACGAGCTTCAGAAGTTTCTTCCACGTTGTAGTCACAGGATGAGATGGTTACAGCATCTGTGACCATTCAGCTGAGCTTTCGACATGCCCCTGTGGGTGCCAGAATGATTCGCATCTTTGGACAGACCAATAGGTCACTTACTATGGGCACATATACATTTAACAGAAGGTGTCGCATAATTGATATCTAACAGGATAAGAGTGTCACCAGCAAAGAAGTGACATTGATATTGCACTCCACAAAAGAGAAAGAGAGAGAAAAAAAAAGAACAGCGTGGTCACCTAACAGTGAAATGAAGAAATAGTCCACACTAATTTTTATTGTAAAGTCCCCTGATAACATATACATGAATAACAAAATTATAAAAGGGCCTACTGAATCTCAACAAGTGCTGACTACATGAAAACTGACAATTACTGATAGGACTAATCGAACACCTGAATGTGGAATCAAAGACTGGATAGTTTAGATGAGTGGGGAAAACAAAAATCTACGAATGGTTTGTGGGAAAACAAATCCGCCGTGGACAGACAGTCCAATAAATATCAAATCTTGCTCACCTAGCCTACAGTTTCTCACCATATCCTGCACTCAGTAGCAAGCATTGTGATCTGCTGCCCTCTCCAGGCCCAGCCTTTCTCCTCACTCCATGTTCACGCAATACCCATGCTCTAATGAAAAGACTCTGAGAAAGCTGTCCAATTTTTATGTTAGCAAGACAACTATCTACCCTTCTAACAAAAGTTTTATCAAGTTAACCCACCGTTTCAGTTGCGTCTATGCAGTTCTGAAGAACTTCTGAGCTGCACTCCAGCTCTTCAGCTAAGTTTTCTACTCTGGCCAGTGTACTGGTCTCCACGTCCTGATTTATCAGAGTCTGATGTCCTGACTTCGCTTTTCTGATATTCGTTTATATTAAACAACGAGAGCCCTCTTACAACTTTTAGGACAAAAATTTTTTCGCCCCGTATAAGTGTAGTAGGATTACGTTTAAGGGTTAGTCAGGAAGAATCAATACGCAAGGAAATGGGATACGGAAATATTAAGGAATGAAGAGATACGTTTGAAGTTCTCTAAGGCTATAATACTGCGATAAAAAAATGGCTCTGAGCACTATGGGACTTAACATCTCTGGTCATCAGACCCCTAGAACTGAGAACTACTTAAACCTAACTAATCTAAGGACATCACACACATCCATGCCCGAGGCAGGACTCGAACCTGCGACCGTAGCGGTTCCTAGAACCGCACGGCCACACCGGCCGGCTGCGATAAAGAATAGCTCATTAGGCAGTTCAGTTGAAGGAGAATGGACATTTCTAAAAAGGGGTTCACGTAAGTTGGAAAGAAAAAAGCGTAGGTACAAAGAAGGTAGCTGCGAAGAAATCATGGGTAACCAAAGAAATACTCCAGCTGATCGATGAAAGAAGGACGTGCAAAAATATATCGGGAAATTCAGAAATCCAGAAGTGAAATTGCATTAGGAGTGAAATAAATACGAAGTGGAGGTAAGTTGCGCACATGGCTGCAAGAAAAGCGTGAAGAAATCGAAAAGAAATGATTGTCGGAAGAACTGACTCAGAATATATAAAAGTCAAAACAAGCTTCTGTGAAATGAAAAGCAAGGCTGTTGACATTAAGACAGCAATGAGAATTCCACTGTAAAAAGCAGAAGAGAGAGTGGATAGATGGAAAGAGTACATTGAAGCCTTTATGGGGGGGGGGGGGAGGCGGGGGGGGGGGGAGACTAGTCTGATTTGATAGAAGAAGAAACAGGAGTCGACATAGAAGAGGTAGGAGATCCAGTATTAGAATCACAATTTAAGAAGCTATGGCAGACTGAGAGCCGTTGCATGCTTTAGTCATAAATATATGTCTGGGTATGATAAATGTCGTTATTTTTACACAAAGAGATCATCTCAACAGCTTTCAACTCGTGAGCTGCACCCTTAATTTTTATACATGAATTAGTGAATTTACTCATGGCACTTTTGTTGCCTATGCTTGTGGTCACTTGCAGAACTCAAATAAATAATCAAATTAATTAATTTAATAACATTTGACGTTATACTGCTGGTGTGCCCATGTACTACCAAAGTAAAATAAAACGGTGAATAGTTGAGGAACTGGGGTAGCGTGAATGAAAACAGTAGCGTATTTAAGTTTACAAAATAATGAGAAGTTTTATTAATTCTTTTGTAACCACAACTAGCTGATAAATCTTACACAAAAATGACAAACACAAATCAGAAAAGGAATGGTGTTTTATTGGCGAAGCGTACTTTGGGATGGAAGCTGTACAGATTCTCCCCTGAATTAATCCATTTTGCAACGCAGTCTGACTGTTTACATGAATCCACTGTGAGACCCAACTCTATTCAAAAGGAATAAACTACGACCAAGTGTACCACAAACAATGATTCACCTGAGAACAGTGAGCTGTGACTTTCATTTAACAACCCTACGCCGGTGCAGCTATACTTTACCGTTTCGCCGTGATTCAGGCGGTAGCAGACAATGGCCCGCTGTGGGTGAGGAGCTGTGCACTGCGGCAGATACATGTTCTGACGCGTCCACGAAAAATGCGCAAACTACGCGGCCTAGCATTCTGATTATCAGAACGCGGGAAACTTCCCTATCAGATCCCTGAAATCGAGGCAGATTTCAGTGTGAGAAGCACGCATTCACTGATCTGGCCAACTCATTTTCACTCATAGGCACGAAGGAGCATGTTGGAATTGTCTAACGTCAGACGGCCAACTCAGGACGAATAAGTTTACCCTTGTGACACACTCTTAGCCCACCATAAGATACAGACCGCAAGTCTCACCCACTAGGGAAAGACCTGAAGTTCTCCCTCATGGGAGGACCAGAAAATGAAGAAGGCAGAGAATAACAACCGATTTCCACCAAGCCTCGGTCTGTGATCAAAATTAGCAAAAAACGAAACCGCCCCGCATTGCACAAACTAATCGAAATATCTTCTACTCATGGAATCTCTGCTCTTGATTGTTCTTTTGGCCTCATAGCCAATCCAGACACAGCAGCGGGGTTCCCGCACTAGGTGGGGGGGGGGGGGGTCAGAGGAGGCAGAGAGGAGTAAATCAGCGACTCAAAATCTCTCTTGTCCCGAAAAAGAAGATTTTAGACTAGGTAGGCGTCATTCTATGGTAACCCTGGCCATGTTTCGGCCAAACAGTCCCTCATTTACAGGGAGATCTAATCTTTCTGGGCCGAACACTTCCAATTTCTGAAAGAAACTTGTTAAGCTTTCCAGAAAGTCCTGCCTGTGAAATATGTTTTTGCTGCTCGCTAAAATAACCTGGAGAGTTACTAGCGTCCGGGGATTCCGGTCTTGCCTCCCCTAAAGATGTGCACCATCTGGTCTGTCAACATCGTCCCAGTTTCTGGCATGAGACTGCACGGAATTTTATGACCTTCCCACCGTTTGCACAAAGTCTCAGTTTACAACATTCTCTCTTTAATGGTTTTCTCCGCCCACTTTCAGTCAGCCTTTGTAATGGACTGTCGAGTGAACCAGCGTCCTCCTGTCTGTCCATAAGCAGAAGGAGAAGAGTTCTTTGGCCAGAAGTCATTCTGGAGGTATGATCCACTGAACGCTCCCGGAATCACTCACACATCCAGGTCAATGGAATCAGTATTTATGGACCTCAATTCATCTCTCTCCCTGCTTTCTTTCACCTCCACTGTGGGCCCTCTGGTACAAGTTCTCTACAAGTTACATATGCAGTATATTCGGCCCACAATTTCCTCATGTAATGCTGGTGAACATTGAGATCATGACCCAAAATATGAAGTTTATCTGATTGAAAACGTTGCTGAAGTGAGATAGTGGTGTGTCACCTCTCAGGACTTAAGATGAAATAAGGCAGTAGGAATAGGTAACATTTCACCAGAATTTGTAAAATCGTAAGAGGATGTGGCTACAAAACAATTATTCACATTGGTATGTAGAATTTATGAGGCTGGTGATATACATCAGACATCCAGAAAAACATCATCGACACAATTCCGTAGACAGCGAGATCCGGCAAGTGCGACAATTATTGTTCAATCAGCTTAAGAGCTTATGCATCCAAATTGCTGACAAGAATTATACATAGAAGAATGGGAAAAAAACTGAGATCCTGTTACAGGACAACCAGTTTGGCTTTAGGTAAGGTAAAGTGAGACAGTCCTGATGTTGTGGTTGATAATGGAAGCAAGACAAGAAAAATCGAGACATGTTCATAGGATTTGTCGATATGGAAAAAGCGCTCGGCAGCGTCAAATGCTGCAAAGTGTTTGAAATTCTGCTAAAAATGTGGGTAAGTTATAGGGAAGGACGAGTACTATATGAAGGGCTTATTTCAATACTGGTACAAGTCAATTTTTGTTCATTCTGAAATACAGAGTCCTAAAGTTAAAGGAGCGCTGAAAAATCTGCAGTTGATATACCAGAAATATTCCAGTATATATACTTGAATATTTCTGGTATCTCAACTGCAGATTTTTCAACTCTCATTTAACTTTAGAACTCTGTACCTCAGAATGAACAAAAATGGACTTGTACCATTATTGAATTAAGCCCTTCATATAGCATGTACAAGAACCAGGAGGGAAGAATAAAGGCCGCTTCTCACACATCAGGGGCATGACTGTGCATACAGTAAAGAGGACAATAAGAAATTTATTTCCATCCCCTTTTTAGACAATATGTCCTATTGGATCAAACGCTTCTTGGTGAACAAATGTAAATCTGAGGCAACTAATGCCAACGGCCTTGCCGCAGTGGTAACATCGGTTCCCGTCAGATCACCGAAGTTAAGCGCTATCGGGTTCGGCTAGCACTTGGATGGGTGACTATCCGGTCTGTTGGACTCTGTTGGCAAGCGGGGTGCACTCAGTCCTTGTGAGGCAAACTGAGGAGCTATCTGACCGAGAAGTAGCGGATCGGGTCTCGTAAACTAACATAAGGACGGGAGAGCGGTGTGCTGACCACATGCCCCTCCATATCCGCATCCAGTGACGCCTGTGGGCTGAGGATGACACGGCCGCCGGTCGGTACCGTTGGGCCTTCCACGGCCTGTTCGGACGAGTTTAAGGCAACTAATAATAAAGACACATGTCGTGAACGCTATCAAAAATGATGAGGCTCTGTTCTCAGATTCAGGCATTTATAAAATGATCTGCAGCAGTTGTCCCAGTTACTACACTCCTGGAAATTGAAATAAGAACACCGTGAATTCATTGTCCCAGGAAGGGGAAACTTTATTGACACATTCCTGGGGTCAGATACATCACATGATCACACTGACAGAACCACAGGCACATAGACACAGGCAACAGAGCATGCACAATGTCGGCACTAGTACAGTGTATATCCACCTTTCGCAGCAATGCAGGCTGCTATTCTCCCATGGAGACGATCGTAGAGATGCTGGATGTAGTCCTGTGGAACGGCTTGCCATGCCATTTCCACCTGGCGCCTCAGTTGGACCAGCGTTCGTGCTGGACATGCAGACCGCGTGAGACGACGCTTCATCCAGTCCCAAACATGCTCAATGGGGGACAGATCCGGAGATCTTGCTGGCCAGGGTAGTTGACTTACACCTTCTAGAGCACGTTGGGTGGCACGGGATAATGCGGACGTGCATTGTCCTGTTGGAACAGCAAGTTCCCTTGCCGGTCTAGGAATGGTAGAACGATGGGTTCGATGACGGTTTGGATGTACCGTGCACTATTCAGTGTCCCCTCGACGATCACCAGTGGTGTACGGCCAGTGTAGGAGATCGCTCCCCACACCATGATGCCGGGTGTTGCCCCTGTGTGCCTCGGTCGTATGCAGTCCTGATTGTGGCGCTCACCTGAACGGCGCCAAACACGCATACGACCATCATTGGCACCAAGGCAGAAGCGACTCTCATCGCTGAAGACGACACGTCTCCATTCGTCCCTCCATTCACGCCTGTCGCGACACCACTGGAGGCGGGCTGCACGATGTTGGGGCGTGAGCGGAAGACGGCCTAACGGTCTGCGGGACCGTAGCCCACCTTCATGGATACGGTTGCGAATGGTCCTCGCCGATACCCCAGGAGCAACAGTGTTCCTAATTTGCTGGGAAGTGGCGGTGCGGTCCCCTACGACACTGCGTAGGATCCTACGGTCTTGGCGTGCATCCGTGCGTCGCTGCGGTCCGGTCCCAGGTCGACGGGCACGTGCACCTTCCGCCGACCACTGGCGACAACATCGATGTACTGTGGAGACCTCACGCCCCACGTGTTGAGCAATTCGGCGGTACGTCCACCCGGCCTCCCGCATGCCCACTATACGCCCTCGCTCAAAGTCCGTCAACTGCACATACGGTTCACGTCCACGCTGTCGCGGCATGCTACCAGTGTCAAAGACTGCGATGGAGCTCCGTATGCCACGGCAAACTGGCTGACACTGACGGCGGCGGTGCACAAATGCTGCGCAGCTAGCGCCATTCGACGGCCAACACCGCGGTTCCTGGTGTGTCCGCTGTGCCGTGCGTGTGATCATTGCTTGTACAGCCCTCTCGCAGTGTCCGGAGCAAGTATGGTGGGTCTGACACACCGGTGTCAATGTGTTCTTTTTTCCATTTCCAGGAGTGTATATTGGACAAAACGGCAGAGCAACCAATGTAAGATATAAAGAACCTCTACCGGGTAGAAAAGCTAGTAATGTACACAGTTCCACCTTAGCATAACATTTATTTATTGCTGGTCAAACTTTGAAGGATTTAGAGGATGTCGTGATCCTAGCCAAAGAAGTAAAATGGCGTAGATTATATTTCCGGGAAGAGCTCAAAATTTTGAAACATTTAGAGAAAAACAATGGTTAAATTTCGAATGGTTAGTATCAACTTGGACGTAGACATTTCCTTGGGACAATTCTGGTCGAGTAGCCATGTTTACCACACATATTGCGAACAGTATGCTATGTTTACCTGAACCTGCTGGCTCCTTATGTGCCATACGGCTTTAGTGTCACACTTTTATACCCCTCGGCTCTCCCTCTTTCAACTTTTTAATTAATATGTTAATTATAGTAATGAATATGTAATTGTGAAACGGCACACGCTCCTCATTGCAGCTATGCGCATACGGGGTGAGGGGAGGCACGAACTAGGAGAGGCGAGCTAACGCCAGGGCCTGTACTCTACTCCTGCCGGCGCATGTCACTAGCTGTGTAAGTGACATACTTACTCTCTGCGGGATTAGATTCCACATGTTATATTTATATTTCATATTTAGACGAATTTTCACTTAGCACTTTACACGTTGTGGGAGCCATCGTCAAATATATGGTATTTAAAAAAGAATTACGACAGATCTCTACAGTAAGGAGCTACTACTTTACACCATGTAATTTAAATGGCGATTAAGTGTGATTAAAACAATAATCTAGATCGCAATAACATTTTTTTTATTATTACCAGTTTCGGCTTAAGTTAAAGCCATCTTCAGACTTCTTGGGCCGCCTGCTGCTTATGCTGGAGACACCTCGGTTATTATCGCGAGACCACGGGAGTACTCTGACAATTAACTCCCTAGACAATGTCGTCTAAATTTATGGGTGATTAAGAGGATGATACGCACGTTCACTAGACCGAGTCAACGACTCTCACATCGAACATAGGTAATATATGATTCTACCTGAGAATGCTTTACTAACATTATTTGTAAGCGTTTCCCATGATTTGGCTAGTTGCAGTGATACAATGTTGACTTTTGCAGAGGTAAAGGCACCAGAGAGTCACCTCTTGACGTTTGCGGTTGATAATGGAAGCAAGACTAAAGAACAATCAAGACACGTTCATAGAATTGTCGACCTGGATAAAGCGCTCGACAATGTAAAATGGTGCAGGCAGTTCCAAATTCTGTGGAAGACAGAGGTAAGCTATTGGGAGAGACGGGTAATATACAACATCTGCGAGAGCCAAAGGGGAGTAATAAGAGTGGACGACCAAACACGAAGCGCTAGGATTGAAAAGGGTGTGAAACTGGGATGTGTCTTTCGCCCTTCTGTTCAATCTGAATATCGCAGAAGCAGTGATGGAAATAAGAGAAAGATTCAAGAGTGGAATTAAATTCAAAGTGAAAGGATATCAATGACAAGATTCGCTGATGGCACAGCTACTTTCGGTGAGAGTGAAGAAAAGTTACAAGATCTGCTGAACGTAAGGAACATTGTGATGAGTACAGAATATGAACTGACAGTAAATCGAAGAAAGACGAAACTAATGAGAAGTAGCAGAAATGAGAACAGCGAGAAACTTAACATCAGCGTTGATGGTCACGAAGTAGATGAAGTTGAGGAATTCTGCTACCCAGGCAGCAAAATAACCTATGATGAATGGAACAAGGAGGACATAAAAGTCAGTCCAGCAGTAGAAAAAAGGGTATTCCTGGCCAAGAGAAGTCTGCTAGTATCAAACATAGACGTTAATTTCAGGAAGAAATTTCTGAGGCTGTGCGTTTGGAACACGCATGGTAATTAAATACAGACTGCGGGAAAACCGGAACAGAAGAGAATCGAAGCATTTGAGATAAGACGCGACAAGAAGAAGGCAGGATGGTAGGACATCTGTTAAGACATGAGGGAATCACTTCCATAGTACTAGAGGGAGCTGTAGAGGGTAATAACTATAGAGGAAGAAAGAGATTGGAATACACTAAGCAAATAATTGAGGTCGTAGGTTGCGAGTGCTGTCCTGAGATTAAGAGGTTGGGAGAGAGGCATTCCTGGTGGGCCGCATCAAACCAGTCACAAGACTGATGAGTTAAAAAAAAAGTGGCATCAGAAAGTTAGTTCATCACTTTGCAAATCGAATAGAATTCCCGACCACAGTGTAACTCCACTGCTTCTCACGGAAGACAAAGATCTCTATCTGACTTCCCCAGCACAGGTTCTCGGAAGGTGACCCATTCGTAGGAACCGAAGTTCTTTTGAAATGTGTTTTGGTAGAATGGCGATTCTTGTAAAAACTAATATTTGCACAAGCACCGGTGTTTGTCGTGCTACATTATACGACTTCTGTGAATGTAGGCCTGGACCCCATATTCCGCAGGGTGCATTATGCGAAAAACTGCCAGGATGCGGAACCCATGCGCCCGGTCCGAAGAGCGCTTGCGTTGCGGTGTGTACCTGCCACTAATGGGTGCTTCGTCCCATACCACTCTATTTTTTCTCCGAAAGCCGAACCGAAACCGAGTCACTGCCCTGGGCTTCTCTCCCGATGCCGACTCATTATGGATCCAGCTAAACTACAGAAAATATCTCATATAAATCAGCTACTGGTAAAGAGGAGGAATTAATAAACAAATAGAAGGCTTGATCCTACCAATCACTGACGTTACCTGTTACAAGTGTTAAGCATCCCATTAACTGATGAGAATAGATCCATGGTAGTGATGACTTTAAATTAATGATTATGAATGATACATAAGACATTTTAGTCCAGCAACGGTCTGACGCAGTTCACTTCTTCCCCCCACTTAGAGTGCACATGAGGGCATATTATGGGAACGTCTGCTTGGTTGGTGTAACAGATATATAGTAGCCAAGGAAAAATTAGCCTAAGGCAGGAAACAAGGAGGAAAGCATCAAAACAGTGAAAAGACTAGTGATTTCAAAAGAGTAACGCGTTTCACAACCTATACTGTGAAATGCGGGTCATGAAGCTAATTTTCTACATGATGGGCAGCGTATTCCTTGTAATCTTCGTCACTGATGTTTGTTGAAGCTTTCTGTCGTGATCTTTTGTTGACTCCAGAAACTGGTGATGAAGCTTCCAATTCCTCTTTGAATCCATCTGTCTCTTCTGTGGACCTCACTTGGCAGAGTTGCCGTATTGATGAATATGACCCAACGACATGTGGAGCAGGGATTTTGTATGTAGTAATGTCCATCAGTAAACTACAAATCTTTAGAATCCTTTAATCCTTAGAAACAATGTCTTATCTTTCCGGATGTTCACTCGCATCACATTACATTGTTGTAATTCGGTGCAAGTCTCTATATCAGACACCGATCACTGTCAAGGCTTCTTCCATGTGTCACAATGGTGTAACGTCGATGTATATCACGCCCAACACGGTAATTCTGCCGCTGGGATCATAATACTGCTGCCCCTGTTACAGGTGCTAAGCGTCAGTATGTCAGTGACTTAGGGCAGCCAGTTAATATGGATTCAGGGATACATGGCTGTCAGCATAGTCTTTGTAACTGCTTTTGGTCTACGTTATCGCATTTGTTTCATGTAACTTTTATTATTAATTCACTATGCTTTTCTTATACATCTACAATATTTAATGTGACATATTGATTAAAGGCAAATATTTTCAGATAATGAATACTATTTGGTTTCTTTTCATAACAGGCCTCTTAATGGTACTCTTCCGGAAATTCTTAGAAGTTTAATGTCCGATCTTTTGAATGTCCTGCTTTGAGATAAAAAAGTAGTCAGAGCACCATAGTTAACAAGCATAAAACCCTTAAATTTAAGCAACTGCTATGGTTGTACGTGTGATTATGGATCTTGGTAACTGATCCTGGGCCTTTCCGCTGAGAGCCAATCCGTAAGTTTTCTGTGGCTGTATCTCCACATCCCAGTCCACCACATATTGACTATAACTTAAACACTGATATTTGCAAGATGGCTTCATAGTATGTGTGAATTTCTATACCATCTGCAAATAGCAGTAATCTTCGTAAGTGTTTGTTTCAAAAGTTATTCTTGGCTGGTTCAAATAGCTCTGAGCACTATGGGACTAAACATCTGTGGTCATCAGTCCCCTAGAACTCAGAACTACTTAAACCTAACTAACCTAAGGACATCACACACATCCATGCCCGAGGCAGGATTCAAACCTGCGACCGTAGCAGTCGCGCGGTTCCGGACTGAGCTCCTAGAACCGCTAGACCACTGCAAAAGTTATTCTTGTGTTAGTCGTTGTTTTTCAGCATTTCATTTTATGCCCTATGTATCTGTTTAAAGGTATTGGTAAAACTCCACACCGGCGTTGTTATTTAATACCACTTTTATGAATAAGCCTGTCTGGTTTTCGATAATGGTCTTTGTCCTATGACAAAGTTCATTTAAGGCTTCTAAAAGGCGCTTTGAGGAACATTTCTGTCATAGCATCTCTCATATTTTTATCTATTTACATTGTCGGATGCTTTCAAAAATGGCTCTGAGCACTATGGGACTCAACTTCTGAGGTCATTAGTCCCCTAGAACTTAGAACTACTTAAACCTAACTAACCTAAGTACATCACACACATCCATGCCCGAGGCAGGATTCGAACCTGCGACCGTAGCTGTCTCGCGGTTCCAGACTGTAGCGCCTAGAACCGCAAGGCCATCGGATGCTTTCGCTGTAACTGTAAAGGATGAGTAGGTTTCAGTTTGCAGTCTTTTAGCTCTTAATCTACTGTCCGTAAATAATAGAACACCTCTTGGCATTTCTGGTATTGTTTGAAAAACTTCAGCACAATCCCAAACACCGGGAAATTTATGCGTTTCCCAGCACATATAATAGTTTCTAGACAATTGCACAAACTTGTAGTAGTACCTGTTACAGTGGTTGTCTGCCATAACTAAGTAGCTCCTCAATGATACGACCCACTCGTGATGCTTGTCTAATTCTCTGTTTCATAAATTATACTTCAATTTAAACTGATACATTGTCAAAAAATGTTTTATTGATGTTCCTCTGTTTCAGGCCCTTTTTTAATCATTGTTGCATTATAATTCTGATAAAGATCTATCCACTGCTTTTCAGGTATCGATTTAACTTCGCACCATATTTTACATTTCAGTTTATCTGTCTCTCGTGCGTTATATAGCAGATGGTACAAAAATAATGACCAGTAAATATATTTTATGGCGTGCTTGATGAAAACTCTTTATTAGTTACGACAATTTTGTTACAGAGCCATTATATCAAAATAAAATGGTATGTAATTACTCCATAATTAATTATCGATTAGCGGCCAGAATAATCCACCTCTTTTCTGCTTAAATGATTTTTTCTCTTAAACAAATGACGCAATAAATGGTTTACAAAAAATGGGATTTACACTGAAAGTTGAGGAAATTGTTTCAGTAAAGTAGCGTTTAGTTGGTTCGAAATTAAGGTTCAGGTCTCATCAAACATTGCCCCAGTAACCACTTAAGACAAAACTGTGGACATTTGGCATAGTCGGAGCCGTTCCACAGTTCTTAAAACAAGGGCTCTCTGCTGCGACGTTGGGAACAGTTACTGACCGTATCTGGTTTCATACCTTTTATAAAGGATTCTGTGACTTTTCTGTTACTACTGTAGTTCCGTTGTGACTGTCCACACAGCCGCGTAGAGTGACCCCGCGGTTTGAGGCGCAATGTCACGGACTGCACAGCCACTCCTGCCGGAGGTTCGAGTCCTCCCTCGGGCATGGGTGTGTGTGTTGGTCTTCGCATACGTTAGTTTAAGTAGTGTGTAAGTCTAGGGACCGATGACCTTGGCAGTTTGGTCCCTTAGGAATTCACACACATTTGAACATTTGTCCACACAGTCGGGTACACACATCTCCAGCAACTGTGTCTTGATGTAGACAAATTCTTTTGAATGTTCATCAATAATGCCAACCTTCTAATCGTCTAACAGTAATGATTCTAGTTTGCCGATTGAGTTTTCTGAACAGATCGTCTGACTTACATGACACTGTCTGTGCTGTGTCATCAGTGTGTTTTTTTCCAGATCGATTTGTTACACATGTGATGACAGTTAAATTTATGTTACCTGAATACGATGATTAATGCTATGAATGATTCTAAAAAGGACTAAGATAGAACATATGCATCTTTGTTATATACTCTACGTCCGACTTTGATGACAGTGAGACTAACGTTACCAGATTACTATGATTCATGTTGTAAATACTTCTGGTAGAGACAATGATGGAATGTATGGATCAGTGTTAAAAACTTTACGTCCCTGATGTAAAATTTGACATCTCTGTCGTTTCGCGTCACATGTGCATAAATTAAAACGATAATTTTTCAGTATTTTCTAGCCTACCGTGTGGAATGGTGGTTCGTCGCCAGGACCAGAAAGTTCTTGGTTTTACGTAATTATGTCATCGACTGGTGATTTACAGCTAGAATGGATCACTATATTTGGGGTGAATATCGTATCATTACCTCGTTTCGCGGCAAACGAGGATAAAATGTTGAATATATGTGTTACGTTAAGGAACTGTTATCTTGTTGTCTAATGTTGTTAGAAGATTGTTCGTCTCATGCCGAAAAGGTAAAAATCTCTCACTTCATTCGGGTAAAGGCCAGTCTAAGCCTAAAGTTTGCACTCACCTGCATATCGGACTAGAAATGGTTGCTAAAAGTTGTTAACAGTACCACTACTGCGTACTTGACGTCTCTTCTGGTTTGCGCAACGGCCAGTTGATGTCACTTCACTATCTACCGACAATAATTACAGTTCTTTAGTTGCAAAACCTTGCGAGAATATGTCTGTACCGGAGAAACATTCATTCATTCATTGTAAGTCTCCTCCAGAAATGAAACATAACATTAACGTTTAACTGTCACTACTTAGTAATCTGTAAGCGTTTAGAATTAGATAAATCTACTCAGTACTGCGAAGTCCTTGATTTTACACTCACTATCCACACCTCTTGAGTGTTTGGCACACAGCTTTATTTTGTTGACACTCTTCCAAAATCCATCGATAATTTGTTCCATTTTTATATCGTTTAGCATTCCATTGCATAACTCTCCGTACCACTCAACTTCCGCGCAGTGTCCCAGTCCAGACGTTTTCCTTAGGATCATTTCCATCCTTCTTCCTTCCTCTTTTAATTTTTAAGTATTTCTTCGTTCCTAAATCTAGCACTGCAGATGTTTTTCTCCACAATCAAAACTACCCCTACACGTAGATCTATACTCCGCAAGCCACCTTACGGTGTGTAGCGGAGGGTACTTTGTGTACTGCTGTCTGTAACCCCCTTTCATATTCCAGTTATTCGCAACTTTAAGCGGGAAGAGCGATTGTCAGTAAACCTTCGTGCTAGCTCGAATCTCTCAAATTTTATCTTCATGGTCTATTCACGAGATATAAGAAGGAGGAACTAATGAATTAGTTGACTATTCGTATACTCTAGGAACTTTCACTGTAAAATCCACTGTGATGCATAAAGCCTCTCATGTAGAGCCTGCAATTGCTATTTTAGCTTGTCCGCGAAGCTTTTGCACTTAGTAAATGAAATTGTAACGAAAAGCGCTGCTCTTCTTTGGATTTTCTATATTACTTCCATCAGCTCTGTCTGGTACGAATCCCAGACTGACGTGTTATTCAAGTACTTGTCGAACGAGGGGTTTGTTAGCTACCTCCATGGGGGGGGGGGGGGTTGTACTTTCCGAGGACTATTAATCTCTTTCTTGCTTCCACTTTACCTACGATTGGTTTCTTGTGATCGTTCTATTTTAAATCACTTCGTAAGCATACCCTTAGATATTTAATGGATGTGACTACTTCCAGAGACTGTTCTGAAATCGTGTGATCATACATTAATGGGTCGTTCTGCCTATTTATCCCCAATACGTTACATTTCCTTAAGTTGAGGGCCAGTTAACAGTCGCTGCACCAAGAATCAATCATCTGCAGGTCTTTCTGCATTTTGCTACAATTTTCTAGCGTTGCGACTTCTCTATGTACAACAGCATCGTCCGCGGAAAACCCCATGAAACGTCCAATTTGCACCTCAAATATTGTGGAAATGGAAAGCGGTAATGATGTGCGGTTTTTACAGAATGAATTGGTAGTCACTGACTCCTACTTCTAGCCCATCAACAGATTGTACTAACACTTACGGAAAATATTTTTTGTGCAAAGATACGCTTTAAATGGTACAATGCGTACTGACATCAACAATGTAAAAGTAAAGTAAATTAGAATGTCGGTGGCGCCTGTTGCAGGTTTCAAGTGGGAGTCGTTTGTGATGTATCGTATTCTGAAAAGTTCCCACACCGACAATTGCACAATACTTGTGGTAGCATACACTAAAGAACAAAACAAGTGCTTAAACTAGTTATGTGGATTCTGGCAAGCAACGAGACAACTGTGTTTAAAATGGCCACTGGCAACGGCAATACATGCTTCCAATCTGGTATTGAACGACTGCTGCACGTGTGCTCGCTCCGAGCGGGCTGCAGTAATGAGGCGTTCCATTACATCGGGTGTAGTTGGTGTGTCCTTGTAGACAGCGTCTTTCAGCTTTCCCAATAGAAAACAATGTCTACGGGCGTCATACCTGGGGAATAGGCCGGCAAGGTACAGGTCTTCTGCGTCCAACCCAATGATTTGGAAACAATTCGTTAAGACATGATGCAGTACTTCATGCTCTGTGGGTTGGACAGCCATGATGTTATTGCCACCGATTCATCTTTGTATGCACAGGAAAGTCTTCCAGCATCCGTGGAAGGAGGTTTGTTAGAAAGTTGCAGTACGTGTGTGCGGTCAGTGTTCTGTCTATGAGAAACGGACCTACGAACTGATGGTTCACGTTTACACCCCATGTACGCTGATGTTCCATCTGACGAAGCCAACGGAAATTGTCAACAGACTAATAATGCATATTTCGGCAATTTTTTGACCATGATTGGCAAATGTAACTTCATCATTAACGCATGATACATCTGGAGAATCATGTCTTAATACCCATCTAAAGAAGTTAACACGATTCTCATAATTGTTTCCATAAAGCTCTTTTTCAAGCGAGATATGGTAGGGATGGAACCTATGTCGATGGTGAATTCGTGGGTCTTGTCTGACTCATGCCACTTCCTCGTGCGATTCCGCGGGAGCCAAGGTGTGGATCAAAGGAACAGCAGGAAGTAAATCAATTTCCTCTCTTCTGTCATCAATTGTTACCTTCTGTTACGCTGACTAGGTGTTCCACAACCACTTTCGCGTAACTGGTTGAAGGGATCGATACATTATTGACAAGATGCCTCACGTCTATTACGGTATCTTGCCGCACACACGGCAGAAGATCGAATTACATCAATCCTACACTCTGGCTACATCATAAGCGTATCGGCTGTTGCTGCATTGGTAAATCCCATAGTCCACTCATGACCTATTGCTTGGAGTGTCGCACACTGAGTAGCGAGTCTCAGTCCTCTCAAGGAACACACAAACACACTGTAAGGAAAAACAGCATCGTACAGCTACGCAGGTTGAATGGCACAAACAAGTGTCTGTATGCAAACTTCTCCAATTTACTGCTTTCTGGGTATTGTGGACGAACAGAGCGAGCTGGGTCTCACATGATCGTTATTTTCGGAACTCATGCTGAATCCTACAAAAGAGGTTTCCGGTCACGAAATATCATAATACGCGAATATAAAACGTTCCAAAATTCTACAACAGACCGACGCCAAAGAATTGGTCTATAGTTTAATGCCTCTGTTCGACAACCCTCCTTGAAAGCAGGAATGATCTGCGTAAAATTTCTAATCACTAGGAACGTTTCGCTCCTACAGTTGCATACAGAACAGTGCCGTTAGACGAGAAGCGAGTTCTTTCGCCTACTCTATGTGGATTTGCGTTGGTGTACCGCCAGGTTCAGTGAACTTTCCTCTGTTGAGCAATTTTAGTTCTTTTCTATCCGACGGTCCCTTGATTCGATATATGTCATTCTGACATTTGTGCAGTGAAACAGTTTTCAGAACAGACGTTTAGTAGTTTGGTCTCCTTTGTGTCATCCTCCGTTTCGATACCACTATGGCCATAGAGAGTTTAGACAGATGGCTTTAACCAGTTTACTTATTTAACATTTCATTTCCACTCCATATCATTCACTGCCATACACACTGCACTCCAGATAAAACTGTTCTTGAATCCATTTCTTAGTTTCTAAGATATGACCACATTTTACTTTATTTCCAGTTTTGCTATTTCACATACGTGAAGTGAATGTTTTAACGTTGCACGATATAAAATGTAAATGTAAATGTTGTGTGACTAGGGCCTCCCGTCGGGTAGACCGTTCGCCGGGTGCAAGATTTTCGATTTGACGCCACTTCAGCGACTTGCGAGTCGATGGGGATTAAATTATGATTTTCTTTGACCACTTTTTTTTATTTCACAAAAACAGTAACAAGAATGGGTGGGTTACAATGAAATGACATAAATAAGGTGATAGATAATTGAAGTCATAAATTACAACATTCAGAGATGAGGAATGATACGCAGTCTTCAGCAGTAGCACACATTTAGCACCTCCACTGTCAGCTTCAACTGGTGGCAGTTCAGCAAGCACATTTTCTTCTTCTGCTGCCTGAGGTTCCTCATCATCATTTCCCAGACCCAAATTAATCATTCAGTAAATCCTTGATGTGTATTCCTTCGAGAGTAAATTACGTGGACAGATGAGCAGTCCCGAACAGCGACATCGCAAAGTCCTTCTCTGCCTTTTTACTTTTGTTTAGGACAACACAACACCCAGTCCCTGAGCGGAGAAAACCTCCGACCCAGCTGGGAATCGAACCCGAATCCTTAGGATTGACATTCTGTCGCACTGACCACTGAGCTGCCGGGGGCAGATGTTGCAGGATGTGCGGAGTAAGGAATGAGTGGTACGTTCCCACGCTAGCTAGCAGAGGCAGTTTATCCACGTGGCGCTTTCAGAGCCAGTGGGATGGGGTGCCGATGCTGAAACCGCCCCTGCTTCTGTAAACAGATACGTAGCGAAAGTACATCTATTCTGGCGCGAATCAAGTAATTTTTATTAAAAATATTTGCTAACAAAAATCAGACATTAGGAGTCGTCTACAGGTCGTAAATACTACCTTTCAGTAATTTTACAATGCGAGGAAACGTTGATATTAATAAATAAATTAATAACTTTACCATAATCGAAGATGTACGATTTTATACGAACTACATCGTAAGTACACTTAAGTTACAGCTTATGCGCCATAGCCGGCAGTCAACGACAGGATGTCTTTCGAACTAGTAACGTTAATAGTTAGCTTATAATCACTGTGTGCTAGCTCGTTTTATGGTGTTTCTTCCAAAAATCTCGCCATAGTGACACCCCACGTGAAAATTATCTGGACAAAAATCTCCCCGCTTCATTTCGTAAAACAAGGACAATAGTATTGCGCTTCCAGAATCAGACGGCGCTGCTACTGCTCAGTAAGGGGACATAAAACTACGAGAGCATCTCCACATAACAGGTAGGAAGAATTCCTACGTGGCGGCTCACTAGGTCAGTTCAAGGACGGGCTGGCTTAATCATCGCAAAACTCAGGAGGGAGAACGTAGCCAATTATACTGTACGCCACTTATACGACCATTTAGGGACTCACCGGCTAAACTGAGACATCTCTGGAGGTTTAGCACGAGTGGGGGGCTCTTGCAAGTTGTATGAAAATGCTTTTTGTGTCCACTACTTTTCATGTTTCCAAAAGTCACGTCACACTGTAACAACTTTCTCACGTTATTACGGAGGTATAGAATACCGCACAAGTCAAATTTTACTTACGGCACTATCTGTTTGTTAGGAACAACGATCTGACGGTGGCACAGATTTTCAGAAATGCTTCTGGGCAAGGAACCTAAGATAATTTTTGTTGCGTGAAAACGGACAGCCTCCAATACTATAATCCTTCTGCAGACTACCAGGTCCATGGAAAATAACACATTTTAACTATCTAGAATGGTGACTGACTTATTACACACTTCTGTTTATTGCAGACATACTCACAGAATTTCGTTAAATCACAGCCGATTCCCGCCGTATGCTTATTATCTTCAGATTTTCAGTCATATTCGGCATAAGGCAACCAATGTATTCGCGACATGCTTTGTGTGATACTCAACGAAACATGCGAACGCTTTGTTTGCTAAATACCATCAATAACGAGGAGGAAGAAAGGATATTGAGCCCTTAAGGATGAGAGATTATATGATAACAAAATCCAGTCAGCAGAATGAAATTTTTATTGTGGAGCGGAGTGTACGCTGATATGAAACCTCCTGGGAGATTGGAACTATGTGCAGGGCCGATACTCGATCTTGGGGCCTTTGCCTTTCGCGGGCAAGTGCTCTACCAACTGAGCTACCCAAGCACGATTCACGACCCGTCCTCAGAGCCTTGTTGCGTGCACTGCCTTGGTAGAGAAGGGTGTCGTAAAGAAGTTGTATCCTCTCCTCAGGCAATCTGGCTCACAGCTGTTGAAAATGGTCCTTGATGTACTGGATACTGGTGGTGCGACAAAGTTGCGTCCGAGATGGTCTCACACACGTTCTGTTGAAGACAGACTTGTGCATCTTTCTGACCACCGGAGTACATCGACAACACGTATACAGTCGTTGGGACATGTTCCATACGCGGAAGAACATTATCCTGTTGAAATATGGCACCACTTTGTAGTCGCATGAGAGATAACACATACGGTCGCAGGACGTCCGTGACGTAGCGCCGAGCCATCAGATTTCCCTCAATCACTGCCAGCAGGTGACCTGAAGTCATATCCGATGGCTCCCCACACCATGACACCAGGAGTGACATCGCCGTGCCTCTGTAGAACATGGGAAGAACGGAAACCGCTTTGAAGAATGGGGCATCTCTCCAGGTCGTCGCCACCTCGCTGACGATGTTCATTCGGGGTGGTGCGCAACGGCGATTCGCTGCCACCATTCATAAGCAGTCCGTGCTGGTCATGTAGCCAGTGAAAACGCAACCGTTTGTGGTGCTGTGTAACCATTGGCTTCTGATGGGACGGTTACTCCATAAATCTGCTGCTGCTAGTCTTCGACCAACAATGCAGGACAGCAAAGAGTGCTGCAGGGGTCCATTATGTGTCCTCAATTGTCAGGCGCAGGTATGAAGGGGTCACGATGTGCCTGGTGCACAGTAGGGCGATTCGATCTTGTGGTGGTCAAATGTGGTCGTCCGTAACCTTGAAGATGAGTATGCCTGCCCTCACGTTCCCATGCAGTCCAACATCAGCCCAGTATTACTTTAAAATGCCCTACAAATCTGCATACTGCACGATTCGACCAGCTAGCCAAATGGAGACACACTGATCACATAACATCTGTATCTGTTCACGCACCTTACATACCTTAGCAGATGTGGCAACAAAACTAAAGACGAACAACAGTAATGCACCTCGGTGGCCATTCCAACCGTTAAAGAGAGCTGGAACTCTAATAATTGGCATACCAGCCGAGGGTGTGTACCGACATCGAACTGTATCTTCTCTGTGCTTTACTTTCTATGTCACGCAGTATACGTGTTACCGGTATATGCCAGGACCGCAGCTACTTACCACTGTTGTCCCACTTGTAGGTTGAGGAAGGTCTGAAAGAAGGGGAAAAAATTCGGGACAAAGTGACAAAAAGTGCTAAGGGAAGAGATCCTAATGTTCACACATGACGTAGCCCTACTGACAGAATATTAGAAAGAATTACAAGTCTTGTAAGTAGAAATGAAACGTTGGTAATGCTAGTGAACCATCTTCTAAATTTCTACTAGAGCTTTTAGGTAAGTCATTTGCATACCAAAACTTTTCCGTTACAAACAAAGATGAGGTTATTCCCATCCGGTTGTTCCCTGCTGTCGTTCGACGTCAAAAATCTTTATACAAAGATTCCGCTAGAGAAAAGCGACTTGATTGAAGACAATTTCTTTAATAATGGACATCTGATGACAGATGAAACAGTAAAAGTTATCACTTTACTCAGGTTGTTCACTTCATATAATTATTTCACTTCAGTACCCAATTTTTAGACTAGAAGACCGTTTAGCTATGGGAGACTGTTTTGCTTGTTGCCTCGCAGACATCTCCGTCAACTTTTTAGAATTAAAATATTTTATTGAGAACCCTAACTTATACACTCCTGGAAATTGAAATAAGAACACCGTGAATTCATTGTCCCAGGAAGGGGAAACTTTATTGACACATTCCTGGGGTCAGATACATCACATGATCACACTGACAGAACCACAGGCACATAGACACAGGCAACAGAGCATGCACAATGTCGGCACTAGTACAGTGTATATCCACCTTTCGCAGCAATGCAGGCTGCTATTCTCCCATGGAGACGATCGTAGAGATGCTGGATGTAGTCCTGTGGAACGGCTTGCCATGCCATTTCCACCTGGCGCCTCAGTTGGACCAGCGTTCGTGCTGGACGTGCAGACCGCGTGAGACGACGCTTCATCCAGTCCCAAACATGCTCAATGGGGGACAGATCCGGAGATCTTGCTGGCCAGGGTAGTTGACTTACACCTTCTAGAGCACGTTGGGTGGCACGGGATACATGCGGACGTGCATTGTCCTGTTGGAACAGCAAGTTCCCTTGCCGGTCTAGGAATGGTAGAACGATGGTTTCGATGACGGTTTGGATGTACCGGGCACTATTCAGTGTCCCCTCGACGATCACCAGTGGTGTACGGCCAGTGTAGGAGATCGCTCCCCACACCATGATGCCGGGTGTTGGCCCTGTGCGCCTCGGTCGTATGCAGTCCTGATTGTGGCGCTCACCTGCACGGCGCCAAACAAGCATACGAACATCATTGGCACCAAGGCAGAAGCGACTCTCATCGCTGAAGATGACACGTCTCCATTCGTCCCTCCATTCACGCCTGTCGCGACACCACTGGAGGCGGGCTGCACGATGTTGGGGCGTGAGCGGAAGACGGCCTAACGGTGTGCGGGACCGTAGCCCAGCTTCATGGAGACGGTTGCGAATGGTCCTCGCCGATACCCCAGGAGCAACAGTGTCCCTAATTTGCTGGGAAGTGGCGGTGCGGTCCCCTACGGCACTGCGTAGGATCCTACGGTCTTGGCGTGCATCCGTGCGTCGCTGCGGTCCGATCCCAGGTCGACGGGCACGTGCACCTTCCGCCGACCACTGGCGACAACATCGATGTACTGTGGAGACCTCACGCCGAACGTGTTGAGCAATTCGGCGGTACGTCCACCCGGCCTCCCGCACGCCCACTATACGCCCTCGCTCAAAGTCCGTCAACTGCACATACGTCTCACGTCCACGCTGTCGCGGCATGCTACCAGTGTTAAAGACTGCGATGGAGCTCCGTATGCCACGGCAAACTGGCTGACACTGACGGCGGCGGTGCACAAATGCTGCGCAGCTTGCGCCATTCGACGGCCAACACCGCGGTTCCTGGTGTGTCCGCTGTGCCGTGCGTGTGATCATTGCTTGTACAGCCCTCTCGCAGTGTCCGGAGCAAGTATGGTGGGTCTGACTCACCGGTGTCAATGTGTTATTTTTTCCATTTCCAGGAGTGTATTATAAAATACGTTTTTATCGTCGTTATTTTTAGGATATTTTCATGCTCTTTAATGCTCCTATTATCGCCATTCCAAATTTTAGCTTGTTATTTCAATGCTTTGCACACCTAAATGTGTTTCACGCAAGATATTTCGAATAAAGAGGGAATTCCCAATTCTCTTGACTTACAGTTAGACCTTGTGAATAACGTAATTCATTTAGATACATTTCGTATGCTCTCAACTATGATACAACTAATCACGCATAGTTGTGCCATCTGCATCAGCAAAAACTAAGCTTCATTAAATCCATGATCGATTGTCTTTACGATACTCTCGTAGTACAGTGTCCGCTAAGAGACAACGCGAAAATTTAAAATTATTGCTTCCAGTAACCGTTGCAATCCACTGATTGTGGTTAGCTATATAAAATGAAATCTTCAGGAGCCAATAACAACTTGCTAACGAACGGTATGTAACCAAATCTGAAAGATGCTAAACTTTCGTTTTTGGGAAAGATGACATACGAGTTGGCTAAATTATTAAAAAATTAAGACACCCAAAAAGCTTTGACGACCCAAATCAGAACTCAACACATTATTAAATTCATAATGAGCTGGTTTATAAGGATAAATATGCCACTTCCGGAGCGTTTAAATTAGAATGTAACGTCTTCTTGAGCATTTGAAAGCAATGGGATACCAACACCTTCGCTGGGCGGTCACCAGATTTTACGTTACGCTCAAACTGGAAAGAAGCTAAATCTCCTCACAGAACTGTAAAGTCTTAAATATACAAGCACAATCAGTGAATACCTACTTAATGATTAGTTGATTAATAAAAATGAGAATTATTTTGATGATGTAAATTTTCAAAATATTTATTAGCTGCTCTTTGGCTATGTAAGAAGTTTTTAATTTTATTTGACAAGTTACTTTTTATGCATTTATGTCTGCTTTACAGGTATTTTTATTGAGGCCTCCTACTATTTCTGAAGCCTGCTGTAAATGTTTTCTGATAGCATATTCCAACATATTTATTTATTTTTTAATATACTAGTTCTTTAGAGTGTTGTGGACATCACACTAATTTTTATTTTCTGTTTCATGCTTTTATTTAAATTTATATTTTAAAATTACTCTTGCACGACATCTGTGTGAATTTCTGCCACTGCACACGCGGAGCCATGAGCAGTGCTTAACTGTTTTCGTGTTTGTCGTCTTCAACTGAGTTAGTCAGTTTCACTACACTGTGTTTAAGTGAAGACATGTCTGCAATTCACCTAAGAGTGATACTATCGTTGCAACACCGCACTTGGCAGCATGTGTGTATCGAAGGTAATATTTGTGCTTTTAATTCTGCATCTGCTAAAGTACTCTCCTTCGTTTATAAAGATATTCTTATACCCCACGTTTATTGTATAGGTACAAGCTCTGTGTAAGGGCGATCTGGATGTCTGCTTACTTCACAGCGTAACAGCAAACCTAAGTTTTCTTTCTAATCGTGCGTAGATGCTTCGAGCTGTGCGTCAAAGGACCGTACCCTTGCATACCCTTGGCTACTTATATTCCTTTCTTCTTTGTTGTTGAACATCTTATGATGCTCTATGAAGGCGAAACCCTTCGTTAAACAATAATTTTCGCAACCAAGGTTGTTTTTCATCAAAATAATCTTCATACGGTTGTCGTACCAGCCAGCTTGATGAAGTGGGAGAAATGAACAGCTTGGAATGTGGCATAACGCTGAAGAAAAGAACGGAGAATATGAGAATTAATAAAAGTGAGGATTCCTCACCATGAAAATTAGAAATGACATACTACTGCAAGTAATGAAAGAACTCTCCTACCTAGGTTTTTGATTACACAGCACTGCCGAACCAAAGAAGACATTAGAATTAAATTGGCGCAGGCTATCTAGTATGGAACTAAGGAAGATTCCTAAGAATGTCTATCTGGATTACAGCACTATAGGGAAGCAAAACGGGGAGGAGAAAGAAAGTGAAGGCACAGTAATCGTGGTGCTAACGAAGAATGTTAAAAATCATAAAGTACAAAATGAGGAGGTACTAAAATGAACAGATGAAGGAGGATGTTCATGGAAGAGGGAACTGATTTGTGGGACATCTGCTGTGGTAACCAGAAACAACACGGAGCTAGAAGAGTATTTAGCGAAAAAATAGGTACGAATGTAGACTAGAAAGTACAGTGAGCACTACGTAATCAAAAGTATCCGGACACGCCTGTGTAATGCGGAACTGATCACTGGATGCTACGAGGGGCAGGCCCGCCAGTATAAAACAGGTGGGGAATACTGAACTGTCACTAGAGAAGCAGTAACAGCAAAATGGACGAGTACAATGAAGGCTTTCACGACCGGATGTTTCAGCTGCCGAGAATTATTCCGAGTTGTATAGCCGTGGTCCATGGAACTCTTCTATCCCTGACGTTTCGTTCAAAGCTACGTTGGACATCTTTGGAGGTGCTCCTGGTTGTACTGAGTCTTGCCGACCAGTGGTAGTCGGCAAGACTCAGCAGAACCAGGAGTACCTCCAAAGATGTCCAACGTAGCTTTGAACGAAACGTCAGGGATTGAAGAGTTCCATGGACCACAGCCATACAACCCGGAAGAATTCTCGGCAGCTGAAAATGGATCAGCCTGGGGAATTCATTGTCTTCGAACGTGGAGTTATCATTGTATGTCACTTGAGTAACAGACCTATCAGAGACATTGCAATTCTTCTAAAGCTTCGAAAGTTGACTGTTGGTGATGTGACCGTGAAGAGGAAACGCAATGTAATGACCACAGCTAAACCGAGACCGGCACATCTCGTGAGCAAATGTACAGGGACCGTCGAGCATTCCGAAGGATGATCGTAAAAATTCGCATAAAATATGTGGAAGGGATCACTCGATAGCTCTAAAGTGCTACCAACGGCACAATTACCACAGTGTACGTAGCGAATTAAAAAGAATGGGGTACAATGATAGGGCTGGTCCTCATAAGCCACACTATTCTGTGGTCCGTGCTGAGAGACGCTGGAGTCGTGTAAAGTGCGACGACTCTGGACGGTGGATGACTGGAAATGAGTGCTTTGGAGCGATGAATGACATTGCCCCCTGTGGTAGTCTGATGGAAGGGTTTGACGATGCCTGGAGAACGTTACCTGCCATCATGTGTAATACTAACAGTTAAGTACAGGAGATGTGGTGGAAGGTATGGGGATGTTTTTCTTCGTTAGGGTGTGATCCCCTTATTGCGCTAAAGAAATAGCTAAATCTGGGCGAATAGGAACACACTTTACAGGATTGTTGACTGTGTGCTGTGGAAGGTCAGTTCGGAGATGATGAATGTATCAAGCATGGCAGGGCATCCTGGTCTGCGGTCAGTAACATTCAGGCCCCTCATTGAAAGAGTCCCCAGCAGAGTTCAAGCCATCATTAATTCGAATGGCTCACACACTTAATACTAATGTCCACTGATTGGTATCTGGATACTTTTAATCATGTAGTGTATACAGGGTGTTTGAAAAAGAACTCCGTAGTTTTTAGTACAGATTTAATGTGGAAATTCATGAAAAATTACATCAATGAGTACATATAGTGAAAGGGAATGCCTTCAAGTTTTATTTAATGTTAGTAGACGTCAACCTGAGATTATTTGTTTCCCTGCACACGTCGAAACGATATTCCACTTCTCACCATGTATTCACCGACGTTCAGGTGTAACTGTCCCAACTGCCGCAACGACTATTTCCTGTAATTATTGATGTCTCTGATCTTTTCACTGTCCACAATATTTTTTTTTTTTTGTGGTCCCAAAAGAAAAAGTCCAATGGGGCTAAGTCTGGGCTTCGTGGTGGCCAAGGTATTGTGCCAGCCCTGCTTATCCACCTTCCTGGAAAGCGAGTGTCAAGAGCCGCACGCACACGGTTACTGGAATAAGGTGGGGCAACATCTTAACACAAGCCCCTTTACGCCTCAGTATCGTCCAGTTGGGGAAGACGTACTCTGTCAACATTTCACAGTAAACATCCCTGTTTATTGTTCTTTCTACAAAAATGAAAGAACCAATCACACGATCTTCGATCAAACAGCACCAAACATTAACTTTGGGAGAGTCACGTTGACGCTGAATAACTTCATGTGGATGCTCTGCCCCCCAACTTCTGCAGTTAAGACGATTAGCTGTTCCACTGACGTGAAATGTACCCTCACCAGAAAAGAGAATATTTTTTAAAAAACTGACATCATCATCAATTCTGTGTAGAAAGTCAACAGCAAACTCATACCCTTCGATTTTATCAGTAGGTTTTATTTCATATAACAGTTGCAATTTGTAGGCGCACAACTTAAGTCCTTCACACACAACATCATACACAGTATCTATACCCACTCCTAATTGTAGACTACGTCTGGGCAGTGACTTTTTCGGGTTCCGAACACACGAAAGACGGATCTGTTCCACAACATCTTCAGAAGTTCACTGTATACCTGGTGATTTTGCTTTTAAAACACTACCGGTTTCCTTGAAAGACTGTAGCCAATGACGGATAGCTTTTACTGTAGTTGGTTCACCACCATACTGACGTCTAAAATTACTTAGCACGGTTATAACTGTCTCAGTTTCCACAAGCCAAATAACACACTGCACTTTCTGTTCAGAGTACACATTGTTGCTGAGTTGCTCTGCACTGCACACATGTCTGGTGTGAACTGAGGGAACAGAGGGATGGAAAAAAGAAAAACAGCACTGTTGCCGTCTCAAGGTCAAGTAGACCTGCCAACTGCAGGGGAGCCAAATTTGGAGAGTTGATGAATCAAACACCACAAACTAAAGTTGTATATGTCACTTTGTACAGATTCAGTGGCTCATTAAAACTAGGCAGTTATTTTTCAAACACACTGCATTATAGAAGATGTTGGATGTAGGTGATACATGAGGATAAAAAAGAAACGAGAGATGAAAGACAGCGTCAAAAAAATAAATTTCATGCTTTGATTGCTAAAATCCTGGGCTCTAAGAGGTTTATTTTTGATAGGTAATACACTACTCTTCCGTGCTACTCATTGAGGAGTTGAAGCCCTGGTTGCACAAGCAGGCTGGCCGGTTGTAACGGTTTTATCCGTCGCCGTCATTGCTGTGGAACGTCAGAGGATGCGTCTGGTTACCGAGCCAATTAACCAGAGATCAGTTTACGCTTGACAAACGCTCGTTTATGTGCGAATTCCCGTTTCGAAACGGACGTGGTGCTGTTAACGCAGTGCACTGGAAACCGTCGCGTGAAGTGTTCTTACGTTTACTCTCACAAAACTGTCCCACTGAATATTAATGCTGATATCTGCACGGGTAACGCTTTAATTTCTGATGTTTCAAATATTCATATAAAACTCTGAGTTGATACAGCGTCAGCACGCCACGCTAGAGGCAGTAAAAGGTGTGAGGTTGCATAAATGATCTGATACCTCTTCTTCGCATATAAGGGGGAAGGGGGGGGAGGAGGGGTTGACATTTTCATGAATTCCTAAACAGCGCGAGAGTTTCCCTTCGCCGGTTTGAAACTAGGACATAGAATCGTAGCGAAACAAGTAGTGGAAGTGAGCGAGCAATAACAACAGCCGGCAGCGGTGGCCGTGCGGTTCTAGGCGCTCCAGTCCGGAGCCGCGCTGCTGCTACGGTCGCAGGTTCGAATCCTGCCTCGGCCATGGGTGTGTGTGATGTCCTTAGGTTAGTTAGGTTTAAGTAGTTCTACGTTCTAGGGGACTGATGACCACAGCAGTTGCGTCCCATAGTGCTCAGAGCCATTTGAAAAACAACTTACAAAGCAGCTGCAAGTTGAGACATAATCACTAAAATGTTTTCAGAGACCCAGGAAAATATTTGATTGACTATAATTCCAGTCTTGGATCGTTTATTTGTAATCAGGCTACAAAATTCAGTCGGTAATGATTTTGACTGGACTATCACATGTAATGGTGTGATATACAGGGTGTTACAAAAAGGTACTGCCAAACTTTCAGGAAACATTCCTCACACACAAATAAAGAAAAGATGTTATGTGGACATATGTCCGGAAACGCTTAATTTCCATGTTAGAGCTCATTTTAGTTTCGTCAGCCACCTACGCTCAATGGAGCACGTTATCATGATTTAATACGGGATACTCTACCTGTGATGCTCGAACATGTACCTTTACAAGTACGACACAACACGTGGTTCATGCACGATGGAGCTGCTGCACATTTCAGTCGAAGTGTTCGTACGCTTCTCAACAACAGATTCGGTGACCGATGGATTGGTAGAGACGGCCCAATTCCATGGCCTCCACGCTCTCCCGACCTCAACCCTCTTGACTTTCATTTATGGAGGCATTTGAAAGCTCTTGTCTACTCAACCCCAGTATCAAATGTAGAGACTCTTCGTGCTCGTATTGCGGACGGCTGTGGTACAATACACTATTCTCCAGGGCTGCATCAGCGCATCATGGATTCCATGCGACGGAGGGTGGATGCATGTATCCTCGATAACGGAGGACATTTTGAACATTTCCTGTAACAAAGTGTTTGAAGTCACGCTGGTACGTTCCGTTGCTGTGTGTTTCCATTCCATGATTAATGTGATTTGAAGAGAAGTAATAAAATGAGCTCTAACATCGAAAGTAAACGTTTCCGGACACATGTCCACATAACATCTTTTCTTTCTATGTGTGTGAGGAATGTTTCGTGAAAGGTTGGCCGTACCTTTTTGTAACACCCTGTATATAACGCAACACGTTTCTACTCGGGTCTGAAGATGGTCGTTACCTACTGACATTAATAATGTGATAACAAATAAACAATGTGGTCAAAGACAAGAACCATCATAAATCAAAGTAGTGAAGTGCAAGAGTGCATATTCGAATTTTCTTTAGTGAAGATTACGAGGAAGGGGAGTAGCTGATGTCATTAGAGATTCTAATACTTTTTCTCCGATGTGTCAGTTCAGTGCTTGCGGACTCGATATATAATATCACGAAGGAAACTCGTTGGTGCAGGAAGAAGAGTACATTTTTTATGAGGTGGTACTGTACAGTAATTTAAATAAACATTTCACGTAACTTGTATCCAGCTTTTGTTTGTTTCACAGAGATATAGCCGGTTGCAGTGATACATTTTCATTTCGTGCGTTGGTAGTCCGGTTGCTATTGGTTTACGTATCGATTCTCATTCTTGTTTTGAAGTTCAAATTATAAAGCTGTTCTTGGATTTACATGAGTGATTTAGTCAACTGTGACCGTGATTGCGATTTGTTGGCGGATTGTACTGCATCATTTACGAATTCCTCTCGTATTCACAATTGCTGAGTATGCCGATATCGTATTTGGGCACCGATATTGTAATGCAAATCCTGCTGCTGCCTGTGCGGAATACGGTCACAGTCTAACACATACATTCAGGATACTCCTGCTCATATTCGTTATACATTGTGACAACAGCTCTCCAAGCGGATAGAAAGCTACACTTCTCAATTCGATATGGAATGATTGCGGGTAATATAACCTCCCCACCATGTGTCTCTGAATGAAATTTAGCCCAACTACCTCCCACTCCATAAAAAAATCTAAGTATAACGAAAACTATTTACCCACAAACTGTTATCCAATTTAAACTCGTATGTTAACTTGAATTAACAGAGCATAATTTGAATTGAATTGTAACTGGTCTGAATAAACTTGTCCTTATATTAAATGCGCAACTGAAGTAAAGCAATTATCTCCCCCTAACCAAAATTTCCACTTACCTCGCGTCTTGACAACATTGTTGCAGATTTCTCGAGAGCACAACAGCAAACAGCAAGCACGCAGCGGCTAAGCTAAATTTCTATTTTTAAACAAAATTTTCTAACAGTGCTCATACTGTTGCACACCACATGGTGCCATATGGTAATGCATACTGATAAACCTTCTTTAAACCGTGGGATGGGGAGTGTAACTATTCCTGTGAAATGATATTCCAAGAAAACGATTTTAAAATGAAGTATGAATTCAAAAATACAGACTAAATCTTCGCGTGATCTTCACATATAACACTGGGCTGAACAACACTGTGCTTAGCGAAGTGAACAATGATTTGAAAGGGTACAGCGTTAACTGAGAATTTCTATAAAAATCAAACAGCTTATCCAGTCTATATGTTGATGCGTGACTTAGGGAAGTTGGGTGTTTTTCTTCTCAGCTCTGAGCGAGTTAACTAGCTGAAAATTACGATTGTAACTAATTAATTGCGTAGTATTGCACTCTTACCTCAGACTACTTCTCTTAAAAATAATGACGTAATTCAAAATTTATATTCTTTTCGCCTTTCAGTGTATACATCGCATTCATCCTTTCTGTCCTCTACAATAAATCTTTCTTCAGTTAGCAGATACAATCACAAGTTATCACCTACAGCACCTCAACTAAGAATATATCAGAATGCGCAGAGGGGAAGACTGTGCCACAACAAGACTAAAATTTGTTTAATAGTAACTAAACTAGCTCTTTGTTAGACCTGCACATCGACAACTGACAAAAATCAAAATGACATGCCCACCTTACAATTCCGTCGTTTATACTGATTTATAACATAATTTTTACAATAGGGAACGTATGTGGTGCAATAGAAATCGGAACTGACTAAAAAATGACACCACATTTCCTCTTTACTTTCCTAAAGATACTGGGGTTTATGAAAGAGTACCTTGCAGAACTGTTCGTTTACGACTTTGTTGCAAACTACCGATGTTTGCTAAAGAATATCGTTTTATTGTTGTGTAAAATTCGTCAAAAATATTGGAATTTTTCTTGACGCCAGACAGCTCTGCAGTAGTTACAGATATTCGCTCCAATTTTCAGAGTTTAATTCTTGCTGCAAATGATGTGAAAGTCATCTAGTTTCAGTCAATACGCAACGCCACGATCCATTTTCTACACGACTCTGTCCTTGTTTGAAGTATGTTATTACTTACTGGCATCAGAGAAGACATCTGTAGAGTACAGAAGCGCGAACTCATTTACGACCGATTAATTATGATTTATTAAAAACATTCACACATGTTAGCAAAGCACAGGCAGAACGAAAGAACCTTATTTAGAAGAGACGCCTAAAGGCAACATTTTTTCATCTGCTATTGTCATCATTTCTTCGTATGACGCTCGTGTGGTGTTCAGTGATGGTAACACTGGAAGAATCAGGGTCTTTATGAGACCAGGATTTGATGCAGGTTGCTTCACTGAAAACTTGCTTCACTGAAAACCTGTTGAAGAAGACTGATGATGTGTGTATTGTTAGTACTGAAGAGTCAGTGAGGGATGTTGCCAAAAGTGTACTCCAGAATGATCACACTAAAAGAGCTACATGAAGATCAATGAGAGCAAACGCATGGTTATGGAAAGCATTAGGGTACTTGTTTATGGCATAAATCCTAATAAAATCTTTTTTCTTCATTTTCCGCAACTTCCATTTCTCAGTGTGTGAATAACATATTGTGCTGAATCATTGCAGATAAAAAGATGAAATTTGGTACAAACTTTTTCAATATTCTAACACAACTTCCTGTGGTATGAAATTTTTCAAAGTGCATTACCGTCACATTTATTTAAACGTACGTCAGATAAAAATGCTATGCATCATACGCATAAATTTAAGAAAATTGCTGAGAGAATTCTAAGATTGATGTTAAAAAAACTGGTACGCAGACTTGTTTATCTAATAACTAAGTAAAAATGGCACAGTTTGGAGGCGATAAGTAAAGTAACCTTTGAACAATGTTCCTCAGGCGATACTGTGTGTTCTACATCTACATCTACATCTACATCCATACTCCGCAAGCCACCTGACGGTGTGTGGCGGAAGGTACCTTCAGTCCCTCTATCGGTTCTCCCTTCTATTCCAGTCTCGTATTGTTCGTGGAAAGAAGGATTGTCGGTATGCCTCTGTGTGGGCTCTAATCTCTCTGATTTTATCCTCATGGTCTCTTCGCGAGATATACGTAGGAGGGAGCAATATACTGCTTGACTCTTCGATGAAGGTACGTTCTCGAAACTTTGACAAAAGCCCGTACCGAGCTACTGAGCGTCTCTCCTGCAGAGTCTTCCACTGGAGTTTATCTATCATCTCCGTAACGCTTTCGCGATAACTAAATGATCCTGTAACGAAGCGCGCTGCTCTCCGTTGTATCTTCTCTATGTGTTGTATCAACCCTATCTGATACGGATCCCACACTGCTGAGCAGTATTCAAGCAGTGGGCGAACAAGCGTACTGTAACCTACTTCCTTTGTTTTCGGATTGCATTTCCTTAGGATTCTTCCAATGAATCTCAGTCTGGCATCTGCTTTACCGACAATCAACATTATATGATCATTCCATTTTAAATCACTCCTAATGCGTACTCCCAGATAATTTATGGTATTAACTGCTTCCAGTTGCTGACCTGCTATTTTGTAGCTAAATGATAAAGGATCTATCTTTCTGTGTATTCGCAGCACATTACACTTGTCTACATTGAGATTCAGTTGCCATTCCCTGCACCATGCGTCAATTCGCTGCAGATCCTCCTGCATTTCAGTACAATTTTCCATTGTTACAACCTCTCGATACACCACAGCATCATCTGCAAAAAGCCTCAGTGAACTTCCGATGTCATCCACCAGGTCATTTATGTATATTGTGAATAGCAACGGTCCTATGACACTCCCCTGCGGTACACCTGAAATTACTCTTACATCGGAAGACTTCTCTCCATTGAGAATAACATGCTGCGTCCTGTTATCTAGGAACTCCTCAATCCAATCACACAATTGGTCTGATAGTCCATATGCTCTTACTTTGTTCCATAAACGACTGTGGGGAACTGTATCGAACGCCTTGCGGAAGTCAAGAAACACGGCATCTACCTGTGAACCCGTGTCTATGGCCCTCTGAGTCTCGTGGACGAATAGCGCGAGCTGGGTTTCACATGACCGTCTTTTTCGAAACCCATGCTGATTCCTACAGAGTAGATTTCTAGTCTCCAGAAAAGTCATTATACTCGAACACAATACGTGTTCCAAAATTCTACAACTGATCGACGTTAGAGATATAGGTCTATAGTTCTGCACATCTGTTCGACGTCCCTTCTTGAAAACGGGGATGACCTGTGCCCTTTTCCAATCCTTTGGAACACTACGCTCTTCTAGAGACCTACGGTACACCGCTGCAAGAAGGGGGGCAAGTTCCTTCGCGTACTCTGTGTAAAATTGAACTGGTATCCCATCAGGTCCAGAGGCCTTTCCTCTTTTGAGCGATTTTAATTGTTTCTCTATCCCTCTGTCGCCTATTTCGATATCTACCATTTTGTCATATGTGCGACAATCTAGAGAAGGAACTACAGTGCAATCTTTCTGTGTGAAACAACTTTGGAAAAAGACATTTAGTATTTCGGCCTTTAGTCTGTCATTCTCTGTTTCAGTACCATTTTGGTCACAGAGTGTCTGGACATTTTGTTTTGATCCACCTACCGCTTTGACATAAGACCAAAATTTCTTAGGATTTTCTGCCAAGTCAGTACATAGAACTTTACTTTCGAATTCATTGAACGCCTCTCGCATAGCTCTCTTCACACTACATTTCGCTTCGCGTAATTTTTGTTTGTCTGCAAGGCTTTGGCTATGTTTATGTTTGCTGTGAAGTTCCCTTTGCTTCCGCAGCAGTTTTCTAACTCGGTTGTTGAACCACGGTGGCTCTTTTCCATCTCTTACGATCTTGCTTGGCACATACTCATCTAACGCATATTGTACGATGGTTTTGAACTTTGTCCACTGATCCTCAACACTATCAGTACTTGAGACAAAACTTTTGTGTTGAGCCAACAGGTACTCTGAAATCTGCTTTTTGTCACTTTTTCTAAACAGAAAAATCTTCCTACCCTTTTTAATATTCCTATTTACGGCTGAAATCATCGATGCCGTAACCGCTTTATGATCGCTGATTCCCTGTTCTGCGTTAACTTTTTCAAATAGTTCGGGTCTGTTTGTCACCAGAAGGTCTAATATGTTATCGCCACGAGTCGGTTCTCTGTTTAACTGCTCGAGGTAGTTTTCAGATAAAGCACTTAAAAAAAAATTTCACTGGATTCTTTGTCCCTGCCACCCGTTATGAACGTCTGAGTCTCCCAGTCTATATCCGGCAAATTAAAATCTCCACCCAGAACTATAACATGGTGGGGAAATCTACTCGAAATATTTTCCAAATTATCCTTCAGGTGCTCAGCCACAACAGCTGCTGAGCCAGGGGGCCTATAGAGACATCCAATTACCATGTCTGAGCCTGCTTTAACCGCGACCTTCACCCAAATCATTTCACATTTCGGATCTCCGTCAATTTCCTTCGATACTATTGCACTTCTTACCGCTATAAACACGCCTCCCCCTTCACTATTCAGCCTGTCTCTGCGGTATACATTCCAATCTGAGTTTAGGATTTCGTTACTGTTTACGTCTGGTTTCAGCCAACTTTCTGTCCCTAGTACTATATGGGCGTTGTGATCGTTTATTAGTGAGAGCAGTTCTGGGACCTTTCTATAGACGCTCCTGCAGTTTACTATTAGCACATTAATATTGTTATTCCCTGTTGCATTTTGCCTACTCCTATCTTGCCGCGTCTCAGGAGGCGTCTTGTCGGGCCTAGGGAGCGGATTCTCTAACCTAAAAAGTATTCAGCAAAGTTCCGATCAAACTATTTGATAAAAATTGAAAATACTTTCAGATTACAGTCAATAACATGATGAAAACGTATGAAAAATTTGGGTCAGTGGAAGTTACATTAGCTTATATGTACCAGCGTATTTTTTCATATGTCCAGTTTAAGAACAAAGAAATGGTTAGTAAACACAGGAAAATCTGACCTTTTGCAAAAAGATATTGTGCATCTACTCAACAACCTGACCTTTTCTTCACTACACTTCTAATAAAATCAGTAATTGTGGAACGTAAGAAACTTGCGTGGAGTGCGATAACTATGAAACCACACAGGCGTGATAACAAAAGTCAAAAGCAATAAAACTGTTTATCAACATAGAAGGAAACAATTCCACAATTGTTGCTAAATATGAGCCACAAACGGCAAGATGTTGAACTGATTTGTTTCTGAATCAAAAGTATTTCCATTTACATAAGTATTCGTGTATTAGAAATTTAAGTGAAGTATCAGAATGTATGAATCATTAGTTTCCATGGAAAATTGTTACATGCGAAGGAAGGTGCCTAGTATAATTAGAATAGACAACAACAGGAGTATATGCTTCTCGTGCATGATATAATCTCTTGGTTTCAGCGGAGTAAGCTACAATTATACGCATATTCGAAAGCATTTCTTAATTAATTAGCTGCAGCTTATGTCAGTGAGATTCGGCTGTTTTTACATATATTTCTCGATCATTATGTCTCAGTGTTATTTACTAATGCTTGGAGCGCAAAACTGTGATAACGTTTTCTTTACATGCGTAGAAAAATAATTAAAACTTAGCTGACTTTCTCTTCATTAGGTGCGCTAGTGTCGTTTTACCCGTGAGACGGTAACGTAAATACGAGTGTGATACGCTCGATGGTTTCCTAATCGCAGAGTCCCAAATTCTTACTCCATAAGATTATTGTAGTCTTCAGCAGTAATATTTCATCTGAAAGGATGAAGTGGAAGATATTCTTCATTTGGTAGAACGTAGCACATCAAGAAACACACGCAGAATATCTACGTTGACACAGACCCTACTGTGATTTCCAGTTGATTTACAAAAGCAAGGGGAAAACTGTGACTTGTTGTTGTTGTTGTGGTCTTCAGTCCTGAGACTGGTTTGATGCAGCTCTCCATGCTATTCTATCCTGTGCAAGATTCTTCATCTCCCAGTACCTACTGCAACCTACATCCTTCTGAATCTGCTTAGTGTATTCATCTCTTGGTCTCCCCCTACGATTTTTACCCTCCACGCTGCCCTCCAATACTAAATTGGTGATCCCTTGATGCCTCAGAACATGTCCTACCAACCGATCCCTTCTTCTGGTCAAGTTGTGCCACAAACTTCTCTTCTCCCCAATCATATTCAATACTTCCTCATTAGTTATGTGGTCTACCCATCTAATCTTCAGCATTCTTCTGTAGCACCACATTTCGAAAGCTTCTATTCTCTTCTTGTCCAAACCATTTACCGTCATGTTTCACTTCCATACATGGCTACACTCCATACAAATACTTTCAGGAACGACTTCCTGACACTTAAATCTATACTCGATGTTAGCAAATTTCTCTTCTTCAGAAACGCTTTCCTTGCCATTACCAGTCTACATTTTATATCCTCTCTACTTCGACCATCATCAGTTATTTTGCTCCCCAAATAGCAAAACTCCTTTACTACTTTAAGTGTCTCATTTCCTAATCTAATACCCTCAACATCACCCGACTTAATTCGACTACATTCCATTATCCTCGTTTTGCTTTTGTTGATGTTCATCTTATATCCTCCCTTCAAGACACCATCCATTCCGTTCAACTGCTCTTCCAAGTCCTTTGCTGTCTCTGATAGAATTACAATGTCATCGGCGAACCTCAAAGTTTTTATTTCTTCTCCATGGATTTTAATACCTACTCCGAATTTTTCTTTTGCTTCCTTTACTGCTTGCTCAATATACAGATTGAATAACATCGGGGATAGGCTACAACCCTGTCTTACACCCTTCCCAACCACTGTTTCCCTTTCATGTCCCTCGACTCTTATAACTGCCATCTGGTTTCTGTACAAATTGTAAATAGCCTTTCGCTCCCTGTATTTTACCCCTGCCACCTTTAGAATTTGAGAGTGTGACTGTGACTTAGAAGGCAGCAATTCCATATGTTGCTATACCAAAAATGTACGGGCCATTTAATGCACAGTGTTAGTGCAGCAACGGTGGTGCAGTATTGTCTAAATCAACGCCGTCAATATTTGTGTACGGAATTGATACCCCTCGTGCACTGCAGTAATTAGTGCTGGAACGCAAATGGAGGGTACAAGAATGCGGAGAGTCATTAGCAGAGTATGTGCGGAGTGTCAGGCACAGAGAGGAAGTTTTTTGTGTTCACAGCATGGTGAATCTGAAGTTGTTATAAATAATATTGAAGGGACTGATCCCCAGCATAGGTCTAGGTTGTTTTTGCCGAGACTACAATCATTCGAGAATGCAAGAGGTGTGCTATGGCAGATTGACGCCGTCCGTTATGCGACCGTAAAGAATAAAGCACAGAATCGTATGTGAATCGAAGGCGCCTATGTAGGGCCTAAAGGGCTACTATAAGAAAAATAGAACGTCGTTAAGGTGCTTTAAATGTGTAAGTCTTGCCATTTTAAACAGTGTTGCCCAGGATTCCAACCAAGGAACAGAGGAAATTCTGAATGATTAGACGTGAGGAATAGGGGCAAAATTAGAAAGTGTAGACCCGTAATATGTATTCGGGTAGTTACTTGTTCTATTGTTCCTGTTCAGTTTTCTTGCCTTTCTGTAAATGGGAAACAGGTTAGTGCACTACTGAGACTGAGAGTTCATTATTACAGGTATCAGTCACTGTGTCGATTTCTCCCAACATTTTGGGAGAATTCATGGTCAAGTTGCAGATATAGGGATTCACAACGAAGATTAAAATGAAGGTAGCTCGTCGTCTAGCTGTTTCTGTGATTCTGAGTTCTGGCTTTGTTCAATACACGGGACTTATCCTTAATTGAGAGGACGGCAGTTTTAATTCTGTTTTTTCGTGTGAAGCGAACTTATAATTTTTTTGAGCATTCTCTTAAGATGTCAGTGCAAGTGGTGGTGTCAGAAGCAGACAAACAAGAGCATGATAATTTAAGGTATCTAGGTCCCGAGCAGTCGGCACATGTGCGCCACGGATATCAGTCATATTCGTATATGCCTACCGATAAAGTGCGGTTTGATAAATTTGGCGAGTACAAAATTGAGCTTACTGCTAATAATACGGTAAAACAACCACCGTAGCGCCTTTCACCTCAGAGAACGAGAGAACTAAAGTTGGTCACTGATTAAATTCTACAGGATGGTATTTTAAGACTTTGCCGATTTCCATATACTCCACGCATATTTTTTCTACCAAGAGAGAAGGTGGAATGTGGCCTATCGTAGATTATGCGGACAGAGAAAAAGTATTTTTGTAGTCCATATCGCTGCACGGTTTATGTTCCTGATTCTTTTCCTTTCTTTTTTTCTAAAGCAAAAGTCTTCGCCACTTTGGATCTCAACCAGTTTTTTAATGAGGACAGAGAAGGCAAACTGTAAGTTGGTTAGAAAGATGCTAATTTGAATGATTCGTAATTTGAAGAAACATCTAAACGAACAGGTTATGAACCTTTATTTTCCTTGCTTTTTTTCATTTTTTTTATTGGCGGAGACTTGATTTTCTTGGATTTTGAATTTGACGCAGTGACTGATAACTGCTGTGCTGTGAAAACTGTTCATTTTTTGGCTAATAAACATTGTTAAGATTTCATTTAGCATTGCGGTGCGGCACGTTTCGGTCGACACAGCTGTGATTTCGGCACACTCGTGCTGTCAGCGCTGCTTTAACTTCGCCATTTGTTCGTGGTATGAAGGACGTTCACAGGTCTACTGACTGTCTGCACGAAAAGAGTCAGTCTTGCGATAAATCGTCGCAATCCTTTAAAATAAATGGGAATGGCAGAAGAGAGGAATGAGAATTGCCAATTCACATAAGCGACGGGTACTGCATATTTCTACGAAACGACACTAAAATACCATGCAGAAAGAATTTTAAGACTTAGTTTACAATGAAAGAGCAAGGAATTACAACGACAGATGGACGGGATTCATTGTTGTGTACATAAAAAAGCACTTTGTGCTAAATCTACAGGCGTGGAGCACATGAAGAAATTGGTGGTCCTAATAGAAAAATTTCTGAAGGTCGCCCATATTGTTTCATTGTCATTTACACTGGTTTTCACTGGAGCTGAATGAAGAGTATTCAGAATTCACATATTTCTGCAAAGTACGTTGGTTAAAGCCAGGAGCACGCCTGGAACGATTTTTAAATTTAAAACTCGAAATTGTTGAATTCATTAAGGAGAAACGAGTTCAAGTACGAAAATTAATACATGAAGAATGGGCTGCAGACTTCGCATTTTAAGTAGACGTGACTGCACACTGTCCACAGTAAGGCACTGCAAAGTAGCTTATTTCTGATTTGATGGGGACGCATTTAAAAAGAAAATCACTTTGTAGGAGAGACACATTATGACAGACACAGTGAACTTCAGCCGCGCAGGATTAGCCGAGCGGTCTGGGGCGCTGCAGTCATGGACTGTGCGGCTGATCCCGGCGAAGGTTCGAGTCCTCCCTCGGGCATGAGTGTGTGTGTTTGTCCTTAGGATAATTTAGGTTAATTATTGTGTAAGATTAGGGACTGATGACCTTAGCAGTTAAGTCCCATGAGATTTCACACACATTAGAACATTAGAACAGTCCACTTCCTTAAGCTCATTGACGCTAAACAAAGCGTGGGGTTTCAAGAATTTATTGTGGCCTTGAAAGACTTACGGGGGTAGATTTATAAAGATTTTGAGGACACCGACGATCTTACTTCTGTTTCCGAGTTGTGTTCCAGACTGTTTGCCCTTTCGGTTGAAAGCACCCCTGTGCATGTGCGCTTGTGCATTTCTAACTGGTTGATGTGCAAGGTAAAACCAGTTTTAATTACAAATAGTTTTCCGTTAAAACTGACCAGGATGTCTACATTGCTTTCCTTTGGTAGAGTTTTCAAGTGTCCATAATGAGGCTCAAAAGTACTACAATATTACGATCGATATATTCATGTAAAAGACTTCTGTTGGATTATAAAACTAAATGTCTCAATTACATGACAAGTTGAGTGCGAAACTCTGTGAAATTGCTTGCGTCTGTTCGTGTGCCAATAGTTTGTACCAGATAAAAATTACGACTTCAGTGCGCCAAAAATAAATAATACTGAAAATTTGTTTGGTTTGTGACCTATCTTGTTGAGAAATGTGAAATACAAAACCAGGTGGTATGCAGCGCGACTGCCCTGCCACTTAAATGCGGAGTGTTCAGCTTTCATCTTTTCCCCTTCCTTAAGTTCAGATGTGAAGCTAGGCTGAGCGCTTTGGCATTCCTGCCCAGGCACAGCCCGCGAGCCGGATCTTGGCCGCCGCTGCCTTAGAAGAGAGACGATGTGAGATCTGGAAAATCTATATTCGAATAAGAATGCTCATATCTCATATAAAGTCACGAGAATAAGAATGATTAGGAGACATATAGACAGTCAGTTTTCACTCAGCCAGCATGCAAACGGATTAGGACAGAAAACTGCTAATATCGGTATGATGTTGCGAAACCATCACTCCCTTTGGACTTTGTAATATAACTGTATACGGTTCTAATAGTTATGGGTGTCTAGCGGGAGAGAGTAGGGGTTAGCGATTTTGCTTTCATGGCCACTGAAAACTAATAAAGACATCAAGTCGCCAAACAGCGATGCCTTTCCTTTATGAAATACAGTGATGGTGACATACTTTAAATGAAAAATTTAACCAAATCCATTGCATTTATTAATTCCTCAGACACAATTACATTGCAAGTCGCACATAGTTTACATTGCTACTATTTAACGCACAAATACACTACTGGTCATTAAAATTGCTACACCAAGAAGAAATGCAGATGATAGACGGGTATTCATTGGACAAATATATTATATTTGAACTGACATGTGATTACATTTTCACGGAATTTGGGAACATAGATACTGAGAAATCAGTACCCAGAACAACCTCCTCTGGCCGTAATAACGGCCTTGATACGCGTGCACATTGAGTCAAACAGAGCTTGGGTGGCGTGTACAGGTACAGCTGCCCATGCAGCTTCAACACGATACCACAGTTCATCAAGAATAGTGACTTGCGTATTGTGACAAGCCAGTTGCTCGGCCGCCATTGACCAGACGTTTTCAGTTGGTGAGAGATCTGGACAATGTGCTGGCCGGGGCAGCAGTCGAACATTTTCTGTATCCAGAAAGGACCGTACAGGACCTGCCCCATGCGATCTTGCATTATCCTGCTGAAATGTAGGGTTTCGCGTGGATAGAATGAAGGGTAGAGCCACGGGTCGTAACACATCTGAAATTTAACGTCGACTGTTCAAAGTGTCGTCAATGCGAACGAGAGGTGACCGAGACGTGTAACCAGTGGCACCCCATACCACCACGCCGGGTGATACTCCAGTATGGCGATGACGAATACATGCTTCCCATGTGCGTTCACCGCGACGTCGCCAAACACGGATGCGACCATCATGATGCTGTAAAAAGAACCTGGATTAATCCGAAAACATGAGGTTTTTCCATTCGTGCACCCAGATTCGTCGTTGAGTACACCATCGCAGGCGCTCCTGTCTGTGATGCAGCGTCAAGGGTCTCCGAGCAGATAGTCCATGCTGCTGCAAACGTCGTCGAACTGTTCGTGCAGATGGTTGTTGTCTTGCAGACGTCCCCATCTGTTGACTCTGGGATCGAGACGTGGCTGCAAGATCCGTTACAGCCATGCGGATAAGATGCCTGTTATCTTGACTGCTAGTGATACGAGGCCGTCGGGATCCAGCATGGCGTTCCGTATTACCCTCCTGAACTCACCGATTCCATATTCTGCTAACAGTCATTGGATCTCGACCAACGCGAGCAGCAAATTCGCGATACGATAAACCGCAATCGCGATAGGCCACAATCCGACCTTTATCAAAGTCGGAAACGTGATGGTACGCATTTCTCCTCCTTACACGAGGCATCACAACAACGTTTCACCATGACAACGTTGTATGAGAAATCGGTTGAAAACTTTCCTCGTGTCAGCACGTTGTAGGTGTCGCCATCGGCCCCAACCTTGTGTGAATGCTCTGAAAAGCTAATCATTTGCATAGCACAGCATTTTCTTCCGGTCGGTTAAATTTCGCTTCTGTAGCATGTCATCTTCGTGGTGCAGCAATTTTAATAGCCAGTAGTGTAATTTCCTACCATTTTCCAGCATCACTTAAAAATTCAAAATCTGAACTTCATCTGAAACATTTCAAAGTGCAGAGCTGCCTATAGAAGTCAAAGTCCCAGCGGCCTCGAATCTGTGTTTGGTGACTGTCTGAAATATCCGAAACCCAGCGACAGTCGGTAATTTTCAAATTCCAATGGCACTCGAAAATATTTCGAAGTCCAACTGTAGTTGGAATATTTCTGTCCCACAATCTCGTAGAGTAGCAAAATTTCTCCAATACTATCTGCATGGCTGTGTCACCGCTTATCTCCTAACACTCGCTAGCGTAGCCGTCTGCAATTTCGCCAAGCAAAAGACTGCTCACAAGTTCATCTGTTCCCTATTTATATTTGCGGGGACTGTTTTTCATTGTCACTGAAATAACATGCTTCACCATTATTTTTTTAAATTTTACGTAGAAGTTATACATGTCAGATTACGTATCTTTCCAGTGCGCATCTCGTGACGTGCTTAATTAACTCCCAATGACTAATATTTGTCCAACAACCATTATAGACCTACAATAACGCTTGTCAGTGTAAAGGTTTACACGAAGACAAAGCACTTAAAAATAACATAAAACTCTTGTAAAAGGTGCGTCTGAAAGCTTCCGGGAATGGTCTCAGATAATAAAGAGATACAAACAAAATATATTTACTGGCCCTCAGCTTAGTCGCTATTAGAAACAACACACTTCTGACATTGGTTGTGAGGCTGTGGAAACTGTCAACAAGCGGTTCTTGTGGAATCGCTGGAAGCAACATACACAAACGTTATTGCATATCCGTAGTCTCTGCGAACGTTTCTGAACAATAATGCTTAAATCTCCTTTGTTTATGTCCAGCTCTTCTGCTCTCACTCTCAAAGATAGCCGCCGATCATCCGCAAGCATCCGTCGCACTCCTGTCATAGCAAAGTGGAGCGCCAAGTAGACCAACGCCTTAACATGAAGTTTTGCTCCAAATTAGGGAAAACGGCGACGGAGAGTCATCGAATGTTAGTGCAAGTGTGCGGTGTTGAGGCAGTTTGTGTTTTGATGGTTTAAACGCTTTCGAGATGAAGGTGTCGATGATGAACCGTGTTCGCGTCAACACACACAACCCGAAACGAAATCGAGCGTGCGACGGATGATTGCGGATGATGGGCAGCTGTCTTTGAGAATGAGTGCAGAAGATTTAAGATAAGCAAAGATATCGTAAGCACTGTCGTTCATGAACATTCGCAGAGATTGCAGATATCCAACAACGCATAGCAACGGTGCTTCGAGCGATTCCTCAAGAGGCGTTTCCTGACGATTGCAGACAGCTTCACACAGGATCTCAGAAGTGCGCCGTAGCGTCTTTTACTCTTGCTTCCATTATTTTCTGAGACCATTCACTGAACTTTTCAGACGCACCTTGTAATATCGTATTCTAAAGAAACGCAGATCAACTATTTCGTGGTGGGTGCTGTTGGGAGTGGCAGCTACTTTTAGGAGCTATTTTGAGCGATCGAAATCGCGATTGCGTTTTTTCGTACTACTCAATGCTGATTACTCTCGAATCGGACTGAGTGCACCAAACGCTGCGGCATCTTAGTCGATTAGTAGTTTGCTCTATTTCACTATGCAGCATATGTTTTCTTATTTTTAATAACAGTACCGGTATTGTTTTACTGAGGTCATTTGGACTATAAAATGTGGACAATTCTAATAACATACAACTAAACATTAATTCCCAACTTCTGTCTACAGATAATCATTCTACACGGTGACCCAAAAGCCCGTCAACATTTGAAAAAGTTCCAGTCCACGAAATAATATAGATAGAGATGTAACAATTGCGCCTGAAGTGACATGGGATGTAATTGAATCCAAAAAGGCGTGCAAAAACTCGTGAACAGATTGTGTTAGTCTGCAACACGTTGGTGACGCCGCATGAGAATCGTGTATACAATGAGCTGTAGTGGGAATCATATCATCCCTAGCCTGGCTGATAAACTTCTGCTGGAAGGAACAAATTTTATGCCGAATGGCGCTCCATCCCGTATTGCTACACGTATGAAAGATCTCTTGCGCCCATCGTTTGATGAGGATCGCATGCTGAGCCACCAAATTCGTCATGTTTAGCATTCCAGATTCCCAGACGTCAGTGCCTGTGATTATCCGTTGTGAAGTTACCTGAAGTCGCAAGTCTACCTCGTTCGTCCGACTTCATTGGGGACGCTAAAAGACAACATCCGTTGGCGACTTCTCACCATACTTACTGATACACTATGCAATGCTGTTCACATTGTCCTTCGACTGCAAGTAATGTTGATAATGACGACCATTATATTGAGCTCTATTATAAAGAACATCATCTCTGCTAAGGATCAACTCTTATGCTAATTAGTGCTTTTGTGTCACATGAAGCACCTTATCGATTCCAATAAAACTCCATGTCATTTCAAAAATGTATGTCATCATGCACTTTGTGTTGTGACCGTGGTTTCAAAATGTGCAATAGATGGCCGCATGCTTTCACAACGAGTGCGTAGGATGGCATTCAGATGAATCGCAAACGGTCACTGGCGAAAACAACAGTCATCCACAGAGCAGCGACAAGGAGACCTTGCTATAGAGACATGTGCAAAATCGCTTTGCGTCATTGGTTGAGGAAGACGTGCAAAGCTGCCACGCTAAGCCCACTGCAGCTCTCTAAATCTCTGCTTATTTCTTTCTTTCTCAGTACCCAACAGCACAAAGAGTTAGGGAGATTATTGTCAACTTCATCCGTTAAAATTATTGATGTATTAAATATACTATCGCAATTTCTGCCTCCCAGCGAGCTGTTGTGTTGCTGTCCGCTTGAGAATAGACTGCTACTCTTCTCGAGAACGAGGAGTATGGTTGTTAGTGAGCTTTCGTTTTTGTGCCACAATTATTGCCGGACGCACGGCCTAGAAGACGCCAACTCTCTCGGTGCCAAAATCGGTTAAGATCTGCACCATAGCATTAGTACGTTTTACATCCATGTTCATAGGCAAAAGTATTTGCAAATTTATCACGAGAAGAATGTCTTCTGCATTTATGTATCGTGGCGTCGGGTTAGCTATCAATTATCCCGAGAAGGTTTTGTACTGAGCAAACGTGTACTTGACTATGTCAGTGACCATTCGATCTGAGTGAGACTTACAAACCGTGTGCAACTAAAATTCGTGAGTGGGGCTACTTTCGTTGGCATATTTTGTCGCGAGATCACCAGCCAGCCGTGCCGCGAAACGGTTACGAGTACGCTCATGAAAGTGATTGGTAGCATAGTTAGGATGAACTAATGTTAATTACAAGAAATGGTGCCAGCCATCAGAAGCAGAACTCATTATGTGAACGTTTTTTTACATGGCTGAGTTGCTAGTGACCGATCAGTGAGAGAGAACAGCAGGACAGTACGTGGTAATGCATCGCAAATAGAGTACCGTGACTGAAGTTCCAATTATGGCTTACGGGTATTGTGCGACCAAAACAGTCTGTGAACTGCGCTGCTCACATTAATGCGTTTTACTGGTGGAATGTACGTGTATCTTTACCAGATACTTGTCGTTCTCATCACGTGTATGATGTCGCAACTGCAGCTAATTAAATGCGCTAATTACAGGACTCGAGTGCAGTTGGTGATTGCAGCAAAGAGAAGATCAGCACCTAGGGGGAACAGGTGTTCGACCTAGGCCCACGGTCGTGAAATAACTTAGTGCGATTCACGTACCGATATTGTCTGAGAGACCCTGTGAACTATGGAAATTTCTAACCACTTCAACCCCCTCCTCCCCTCCTCCCAAGGCGATTGCAGGCCGTTTAGCTACGTTCAAGTAAAATATAGTGAAAATCTTGTGTTTCAATGCATGTCAAAATTTTAAAATGGAAACTGCTTTACCCTTGCAAAAGCTGAACGAATGAAATTGCTATAGTTTATTTAATAAATAAATCATTTCAACTGTCATAGTCCATAATGAAGTCTTTCAAATGTCTTATGCTACTGTGTAAAGAAGTCAAGGAAAATACGAGAAAATAAAACAAAATAAAAATAATAAACAGCATTTTTTCTTTCATCGATAGAAAAAGTGTTTTTGGGAGAAATGTTTTATCTTTTTGTGCTTCATTCATGCGCAGTTTAGTATTTTTCTTTGTCTACACACTACGAAACCTAAATATTTTATCCCTCTCAAATATGTGATCTCGTTTTTAGACGAACGCTCGTGGAAAAGAAAAATGTCTAACTGCTCTTGCACTTTCGCAATGTCTCACGAAAATGAAGTGAACATTTACTCTCCTTTCAGTTGACGGTCTGTGCGTTTACCGCTATCTGAAACGCATTAACGAATGTTTTGATGTTCCGTTCCGTCACGTTCACTATGACTCGACCTTACCATCCACAGGTACGTCGCTGCTACTCCGACAACTGCTCTACATTATTTGTATACTAATTTATTACGCCTTTATCCACTAAGAGAGGATGTAATGGATTTGAGCACAAAATATCGATTTTTTTAAATATTATTTTCTTAATCTACAGAGTTTAATCTACGTTGTGTTTAAATTTTATCCAGATGTCATCATTAAAGATGCTTTTGACATATTCAAATATTTAATTCCGCACTCACAGCCCCTTCCATCTTTTCAGACATTCGGTATGTGCTGATATGGACTCTTCTTATTTCTTAGCTATAATAGATAATAAACCACACAGTATTCCAATAGAAAAGTTGGAATGCGTTGGCCACATCCAAAAGAGGCTTGGCGGTAGGCTACGTCACTTGCTAAAGGAAAAGAAATGAGATGCGTTTGAAGATGGAATTATATTATGGGAGATATAGTACGAAAAATACAATCTGGAGGCCATGAAGCCTGATGTGCGGGCAATTTACTTTCACAAGCGATTCACCGACCAAAAACTAATGCAGTATCTGTGCTCGAAAGCCGATTGCTGTAAGTACGATACAATAAAGCTAACCTATTCACATAAGCACTCACTACCATAACCTGTTACGAATGCGATTAAACCCACATTCAGCTTTCTTGCAAAAACTGAATTATTGAGAATGTGTCCACATGACGAAACACAAAATTCGAATGTAAGCCTACGCACTATAAATGGATTAGATGTTCAGTAAGGATATAGTCTGGACATGATGTACTTAAAATAGGTGCCTAAGATACGGTTTTATGTTTCAGTAAGGGTAATAACGGAAGAGTTTATGTTAATTCAGGCGTGTTTAAGACAAAAGCGTTTTAAACCATTGATGGGGGCAGGGTAAAGAAAGCAGAAAGATCACTGCCTTTCCTACAAACACAGGCTAGACACATTAGAAGGGGAGAGAAGATAAACCTGGGACATGAAGATTAAACAGAAAGATGAGAATAAATCTTCGTTTTGCATTTTTTTCATTATTAGAAGCTTTCTCTCAAAAAGTATATGCGCTAATGCAATGAAATTTTCAGGAGTAATATGTTGAAATAAGTGTTATAAATTAAACAGTTTATAAAAATATAGTAATATACATGCCACCTCCCGGACTGCCACGCCACTGTACAATATAATCGTCCGTGATATTTCAAATGTTTGGTTCGTCGGTAAACCAAGTCATTTTGCTGGGCAGGCTACGCTCGTGCATTCCACTCGCTAATCAAGAGTGGATAAAATGTCTCACAGAAAAGCCATGGGACGACATAAAAACATTACTTCAAAACAGTATTATCTACTGCTGTTCGCATGAATAGTTTTTTATCATCAGATAAGCTAAACAAGTTTGCATACAATTTAAGTATCGTTGTACAAGACAATCAGAATTAAAATACATACAAAGAAAAAACAAAGTAAATAATTCATCCATAAGTAATCATTTAAATTCAATTCTATTCATGAGTATTATTTCTGTTTGAAATTCGAGAATAAATTTCAACTATGTGTAAGATGAAACCCCTTTTACTTCGCAATAAATACTATTCCCGATAACAGAATGCCCGAAATCTCGAGCCATAAACACGTCTGGTAACTATAACTTCTAAGAATCTGGCGAAAGTTTTGCTTTTGGTAGATGCCTAGAGAACGTTATCTGCCATCGTGCCTAATGCCAATATTGTAGTGGTGAGGTGCTGTTGTGATAGAAGGTGGGGGGGGGGGGGATGTTGTCCGTGGTTACTGTGCCTCCCCCTATTATGCTACAGAAACGCTAAATGCTGATAGATATAAACACATTCTGTACTGCGTTCGGTAGAGGAACGGTTGGGAGATGACTGATTGTATCAGCAAACTGATCCTATGTTAACTAGCTGTATACGGTTTAACAATGGAAATTGACCCTTAAGGCGGAAGAATCAACAATGATCAACGGCAAGAGGACACAGAAGACAATGGATACCATTGCATTAAAGTCACATAACTTGAATCCACACGGCATGTGTACAGTACCCGAAAAAGTGTCATACTGATCAATCCATTGGCAAAACATTTCGGAATAGTCCACCATTTGGCTCTCCAGGAGGGGATTGCCAAGTGGGAGGTGAACATGAGAAAAAGACAATAACCAACGGAAGGTTAACGTTCTACGTGTCGGGACATGGAACGTCAGATGCTTGAACGTAGTAGGGAAGTTAGAAAATTTCAGAAGCGAAATGCAAAGGCTCAATCTAGATACAGTGGGGGCCAGTGAGTGAAATGGAAAGAAGACAAGGATATCTGGTCAGATAAGTATAGGGTAATACCAACAGCAGCAGGAAACGGCATAACAGGAGTGGGATTCTTTATGAAGAGAAATGTAAGGAACAGAGTCTGTTACAGTGAACAGTCCATTGATAGGGTTGTTCTTGCCAGAATCTACAGCAAACGAACACCGACAACGATAGTTCAGGTATACATGTCGACGTCACATGCTGAAGATGAAGAGATGGAGAAAGTATTTGAAAGGGTAATACAGCACATAAAGGGAGATGAAAATCTAATTGACATGAGGGATTGGAATGCAACTGCAGTGGAAGAAATATAAGAAAAGATTACAGGAGAATATGGGCTTGGGACAAGGTATGAGAGAGGAGGACGACTAAATGAGTTCTGTAATATATTTCAGTCAGTAATAGCGAATATTCTGTTCAAGAATCACAAGAGGAGTTGGTACACTTGGAAAAGGAAAGGTTATCGGGTGATATGGTCAGACCAGACATTCCGAAATCAGATGATGGATTGCAAGGCATACCAAGGAGCAGATACAGACTCAGATCATAATATATTAGTAATGAAGAGTAGGCTGAAGTTTAAGAGATTAGGCAGGGAGACTCAGTACGCAAGGAAGTGGCGTACGATAGGACGAAGGAATGACGATATACGCTTGAAATTCTCTAAAGCTATAGATGCAGCAATAAGGAATAGCTCAGTAGGCAGTATAGTTGAAGAGGAGTGAACTTCTCTAAAAAGGGCAATCACACAACTTGGAAATGGCTCTGAGCACTATGGGACTTAACAGCTGTGGTCATCAGTCCCCTAGAACTTAGAACTACTTAAACCTAACTAACCTAAGGACACCACATACATCCATGCCCGAGGCAGGATTCGAACCTGCGACCGTAGCAGTCGCGCGGTTCCGGACTGCGCCCCTAGAACCGCGAGACCACCGCGGCCGGCAACAACTTGGAAATAAAAACGTATCTACAAAGAAGGTAACTGCGAAGAAACCATTAGTTCATCGATGAAAGAAGAAAGTATAAAAATGTTCAGGGAATTTCGAGTATACAGCAATACGAGCTGCTGAGCAATGAAATAAATAGGAAGTGCAGGGAATCTAAGACGAAATGGTTGCATGAAAAATGTGAAGAAATAGAAAAAGAAAATGATTGTTCGAAGCACTAACCCAGCATCTAGGAAAGTCAAAACAACCTTCTCTGAAATTAAAAGCAAGAGTAGTAACATTAAGAGTGCAACGGGAATTCTGCTGTTAAATGCAAAGGAGAGCGCGGATGAGTGAAAAATATACTTCGAAGGCCCCTATGAGGGGGAAAACTTGTCTAATGTGATAGAATAAGAAACAGGAGTCGATTTGGGACAGGTAGGAGATCCAGTACTAGACTCAGAATTTAAGAGAGCTTTCGAGAACTTAAGATCAAGCAAGGCAGAATCGATGGATAACATTCCATCAGGATTTCTGAAACCATTGCGTGAAGGGCAACAAAACGAGTATTCACTTTGGTGTGTAGAAGGAATTAGTTTGGCGATATTTCATCAGACGTTCAGAAAAACACCATCCGCATAATTCCGAAGACCGCAAGAGCTGACGAGGGCGAGAATTATCGTACACTGAACTTAACAGCTCATGCATCAAAGTTTCTTACAAGAATAATATTCAGAATTATGGAAAAGAGAGTCGAGGATGTGCTAGATGACGAGCAGTTTGGCTTTCTGTAAGACAATTCTGACGTTTCGGTTGACAATGGAAGCAAGTCCAAAGAAAAATCAAGACACGTTCATACGATCTGTCGACACGAAAAAAGCGTTCGATAATTTAAAATACTGCAAGATGTTGAAAATTGTGAGAATAATAGGGGTAAGCTATAGGAAGAGGCGGGTAATACACAAGAGCCAGGAAGGAATAGTAAGAGTGGACGACCAAGAACCAAGTGCTCGGATTAAAAAGGGTGTAAGACAGGGATGTAGTCTTTCGTCCCTACTGTTCAGTCTGTACATCGAAGAAGCAATGATGGAAATAAAAGGAAGGTTCAGCAGTGAAATCAAAATTCAAGATGAAAGGATATCAATGATAGGCTTCGCTAATGACATTACTATTCTGAGTGAAAACAAATTACAGGAAATCCTGAATGGAATGAACAGTCTAATGAGTACAGAGTGTGTACTGAGTGTAAATCGAAGAAAGATGAAAGTAATGAGAAGTAGCAGAAATGAGAACAGCGAAAAGCTCAACATCAGCATTGATGGTCACGAAGTAGACGAATTAAAGGATTCTACTAGCTAGGCAGCGAAATAACTAACGACGGACGGACCAATTAGGATATCAAAAGCAAACTAGCACTGGCAAAAAAGTTACTTTCTGATCAAGAGAAGTCTACTAGTGTCAAACACAGGCCTTAATTTGAGGAACAAATTTCTGAGAATGTACTTTTGGAGCATAGCATTGTATGGTAGTGAAACATGGACTGTGGAAAAACCGGAACAGAGGAGAATCGAAGCATTTGAGATGTGATGCTACAGACGAATGTTTAAAATTATGTGGCGTGATAAGGCAACGAATGGGAAGGTTCTTCGCAGAATCGGGGAGGAAAGGGATACGTGGAAAACACTGACAAGAAGAAAGGACAGGATGATAGGACATCTATTAAGACATCAGGGAATGACTCCTTTGGTACTAGAGGGAGCTGTAGAGGGCTAAAACTGTAGGGGAAGACAGAGATTGGAATACATTCAGCAAATAATTGAGGACGTACGTTGCAATTGCTACTCTGAGATGAAGAGATTGAGACAGGACAGGAATTTGTGGCGGCCGCATCAGACCACTCACAACACTAATGATTCAAAAACATAAAAAAAGTGTTGATACACTGACGGAAAACGTTGCAACACCAAGAAGGGGTGACATAAATAAGAGCAGTTAGGCGTCGAAGGCCGGAATGGCCGTGCGTTTCTAGCCGCTACAGTCTGGAGCCGAGCGACCGCTACGGTCGCAGTTTCGAATCCTGCCTCGGGCATGGATGTGTGTGATGTCCTTAGGTTAGTTAGGTTTAAGTAGTTCTAAGTTCTAGAGGACTTAAGTGTCTCCAAGATTTCTTTTGTACATGTTTCTTTTTATATTGTCACTGTTTTTTAACGTCAAGCTAAAATGAATATTATGTATGGGCATATGTAAGCATTATTTTGTAAATAAAACAAACAACCTCCTCATGGCGCACTCCCTTCAGCGACCTTACCTCATTTTACGTAACGATGATCAATGCTCACACAACATTGTTTTGCTGCACGCAGCACGGGATTTTCGTGTGCAAATAGTACGTTGCACTTAGCGACTCATACAAGCAATGTTGCTAGCGCATACTGCTACTGTACGTAATCATCTTGTCAGACGTACTTGTAGTTTCATTGACCTTACATGTCGTATATGTTAAAATTAACACGATGCCTTGATACTGGAGTAACGTTCGAAACTCGTCGCCATGTAAATAAAAACAAACTATGATGGTTTTGCAATTTCGTTGAATCATAGTAAGTTGTTGCTTACTTACAGAAAGCTGCGGGCCTATGGGGTATCGTCTCAGTTCTGCGACTGGATTCGTGATTTCCTGTCAGGAAGGTCGCAGTTCGTAGTAATAGACGCCAAATCATCGAGTAAAACTGAAGTGATATCAGGTGTTCCTCAGGGAAGCGTCCTGGGACCTCTGCTGTTCCTGATCTACATAAATGACCTGGGTGACAATCTGAGCAGTTCTCTTAGGTTGTTCGCAGATGATGCTGTAATTTACCGTCTAGTAAGGTCATCCGAAGACCAGTATCAGTTGCAAAGCGATTTAGAAAAGATTACTGCATGGTGTGGCAGGTGGCAGTTGACGCTAAATAACGAAACGTGTGAGATGATCCACATGAGTTCCAAAAGAAATCCGTTGGAATTCGATTACTCGATAAATAGTACAATTCTCAAGGCTGTCAATTCAACTAAGTACCTGGGTGTTAAAATTACGAACAACTTCAGTTGGAAAGACCACATAGATAATATTGTGGGGAAGGCGAGCCAAAGGTTGCGTTTCATTGGCAGGACACTTAGAAGATGCAACAAGTCCACTAAAGAGACAGCTTACACTACACTCGTTCGTCCTCTGTTAGAATATTGCTGCGCGGTGTGGGATCCTTACCAGGTGGGATTTACGGAGGACATCGAAAGGGTACAAAAAGGGGCAGCTCGTTTTGTATTATCACGTAATAGGGGAGAGAGTGTGGCAGATATGATACGCGATTTGGGATGGAAGCCATTAAAGCAAAGAATTTTTCGTCGCGGCGAGATCTATTTACGAAATTTCAGTCACCAACTTTCTCTTCCGAATGAGAAAATATTTTGTTGAGCCCAGCCTACATAGGTAGGAATGATCATCAAAATAAAATAAGAGAAATCAGAGCTCGAACAGAAAGGTTTAGGTGTTCGTTTTTCCCGTGCGCTGTTGGGGAGTGGAATGGTAGAGAGATAGTATGATTGTGTTTCGATGAACCCTCTGCCAAGCACTTAAATGTGAATTGCAGAGTAATCATGTAGATGTAGATTGCCACCCAGCATGTTGCAAGTAAGTAAGTAAAGACGAAGACTAGATACGTCCTGTATTAACATCCACTGACAGGTGTCCACAAACTTTTGATGAGATAGCGTACCTAAACGAGTAAGAGAATTTGATGACTAAGCGCCAGGGGATTTAAGGCTGATAGTCTTTGGTGCTGGAATCGCTAGTTATTTGACAAAAATAAATGTGCGAGTACAAAGAGACGCATGATATTTTTCTTATTGTAGTGGTCGCTGTTCCAACCGACAGCACGTAGGCAATATGGAAGTGTGCTGATGTAAATGCTTGCAGAGTAGTTAGTTTGGAGTGGCCCCGGCTAGTGAAATGAAGCTAGTCGAAACAGGCAGATAGCAGCGTCTGGCCGCTCGTGGGACGCCGACGAGGGTTGGGAATCTCGTATGCACAAACATTTGGCAAAATTGACTCAGAGCAGGCGATAGGGGAGAAGTTGGAGGATAATGTTCCTCGCCAGAAAACAAACACGGAAAGTTATCAGAGTCTGCCGCGGTTGCGAGATTGTGTCTGCAGGGTGTAGCTGGAGGATGCCGTGGCAGGGAGAGGAGGGGGAGGGGAGGGAGGGAGGAGAAAAAAGTGATTGCCGAGGTCGTGAAAGTCTGCGGGGAGTGCGGGCGGTAGATTAGAGGACAGGGCGGGAGGCGTAATTTGCAGAGCAAACAACCCGTTGAGTGGCTGTCGTCGCAGGCGGGTCGGGAACAGGCGGCGCTGTTCGAGCCGTGTGGTGTGGTACGCCGCTGCGCTCGGCAGCGTTTATTGGCCGCTAGCTTCCCAAACGATGCGCGTCGGCGATGACTTCTCCTGGCTCGGTCGCAAGACAGGCGCTAATAGTGCGAGAGGGAGGGAGAGGGAGGGGGAGAGAGAGAGAGAGAGAGAGAGAGAGAGAGAGAGAGAGAGAGAGAAACATAGTGGCAAAGGAATAGAGGTGAGGCCTTATTCCCATCTTATACACCACCTATTATGTCTCTTACTGATGCAAAGGATTGTTCACCAACATTTAATTTTTATTCGTTTGTCTCTCTCGGCAAGATTAGGGCCTTCGTGACTTCTGCTTCATCTCAACAGTCGTGCAAGGTGATTTAACGTATCTTATTATTTGGGAGGGGGCCGGATCAGTCTTCTGAATAGTTTTATCCAGCCCGCCACGAATTTCTCTCAAGTGCCAACCTTTTCATATCAGCGAGCCGTGGTAAAAATTTTTGTTTTGAAGAGCGCGCCACAGCGCGTAGTGTGAAGCAGTCGCCCACCATTTCTGGCAGTGGTGCCGCTGTGGCAATCGCAGCTTTGGTGTCTCCCTCTGGTGGGAAAGGGGAATAGTTGCCTGTTCACGCGCACTTAAAGGGCGCTATGAGCTCGGCAAAGCCCCCCACCCCTCCCCCCTTATGAGTCCTGTGGTGTCACCGCCAGACACCACACTTGCTAGGTGGTAGCTTTAAATCGACCGCGGTCCATTAGTGCATGTCGGACCCGCGTGTCGCCACTGTCAGTAATTGCAGACCGAGCGCCACCACACGGCAGGTCTAGAGAGACGTACTAGCATTCGCCCCAGTTGTACAACGACGTTGCTAGCGACTACACTGACGAAGCCTTTCTCTCATTTGCCGAGAGATAGTTAGAATAGCCTTCAGCTAAGTCCATGGCTATGACCTAGCAAGGCGCCATTAACCATTTCTAGAGAGAGTCTCACTTGTATCATCAAGAATGCTGTATACAAATGATGGATTAAAGTTAAGTATAACCGCAGCTACGTACTTTTCTTTATAGCATTCATTACGTATCCTGTTCCAGACTTCAGCCAGTCGGCGTGAGTTGACGCGTGCCCTTTCGGTTTCCTCGCCTTGTGTCTAGACTGTCTTGTCTAGACACAACAAGTCCTCTCCCTCCTTTGGTTCCCCCTTTTCGTTTTCCTCTCCTCCCTCCTTGTTTCCCCCCTCATCTGTCCAGATCCACCCCCCCCCCCCCCATCTGCACTAGGCTATGGCGTGTCCTCTTTGTGCAGTGTTTGCAGTGTGTGTTCAGTGTTGTGTGTCTTTTCCGAAGTGTTGCGAACGGCCATCATACTGTCGCTGGGTGTGATTTTATATCTCTTGCGAACAGAAACCAGACTGTCGTCACGTTATTTAATTGTCTGTCTACTATGTTATCTGTCTGCTTCCTGGGTATTTTATTCGCTTTGCCAACCCTTTGCTTTATGTTTTAACTTTCCACTCTTTTCCGCCATTTTACAATTTCAGTCACCGTTTTAACGCCTGCTTTTATTGTTTCTTTTCTTCTTTCCTACGTTTTAAAAAGTCTGTAGGCTGCAGAGCAGCGTAATAAGCTGCTGCCAGCCCGCCCCCTTCGGGGGGCGGGGGGGTGCGGGGAATCTAAATACAATAAAAGAAAAAAAATTCGGCTAAGATGTGTCGGTCAGTCTCGGCGAGTCTGTCAGATGGTCAGCCGGCTCAGTGTGGACAGTCAGTGTCTGTCGGACGTCCGGAGTGCTAGTATGTGTTAGGCCGCCAATCTGCTCCAGTTTGTTCAGGCAACGGGCATTGGCGGTTGGATCGATCGGTTGGTCGGTCGCGCACTGGGACACACTTGTCCGTCTTGAGCGTCGGCGCATTTGAGGTCGCCACGTGAGTCCAGTGGGCCGCGCCGTATAGCGAGGGGTAGTGGCTTCGCGGTTGACACGAGAGCAACAGGAATGAAACCACGACATCGGGCTGGTCGGGGCGAGCTGCGACGGCGTGAGACGGGAGATCGGCGCGCCTTCCTGCGTCCGTTGAAGCGGCTGGCAGCGGACGGTTCGGGAGAAGGTTGGGGGTGCTGCGCCAGGTCTTCGCCCGAAATCGCAGTTATTAGAAGTTAAGTGATTGGACATATGTTGTTTCATTTACTTGTTAAATTGGACTTGTTTTCTTGGTGAGGTCACCAGCCGCTTGGTTTTGGGGTCGTCCCACCATTCTTCTCCGTTTGTCCACCCGCGGAAAGGTGGTTATTTGTGAATTGGGTGGTCCGTTTTTCCCTTGTGGAGTTGGGGAGGGTTAGAGGAATCTGCAGTTCGGGTTGTTCAGTAATCCTCCTGTCAATCTGCCGTGTCATGTTTGTCGGATTCAGTATTAACGAATTTATAGAATTAAGGTGTAAAGCCCAAATTACTGAATTATGTTTCTCTCTCGCATATCATCTTGCGAGACGGTATATGTGTAATGTAGAGCATGTTGTACATTTTGTGTAAGTCTGAATTTCATGGGTTTTATTTAAATAGTCATTTTTATAAAGTTGCCACTCTTCCACCGCAAGAGTCCTTTTAAAAACAAATTGCACTTTCGGTGGCAAATAATTTCTTAGGGTGAGTGTTTGTACCATTTCCATCCCTCTTACGGGGTGAATAGTTAATGTGTTTGTGTCAGTTGTTAAAATTTTTAGTTTAAAGTAATCTGGTATGTTGCACATTTGCATCAGTGTAGTCTTTCAGAGGTTGTTGTGAGCGGTCGTGACTACGGCCGTGTTGAAAGGGAGCGGCAAGCTTCTTAGCCCGAAGGCTCGTGCTGTTAATATTGTTCTTTTTACCTCTAAATAAAATTGTAACTTGATATTTCGAGGGTGCTTTTCTGCTTATAAATTTTAAAACTGTTTTTGAAAAGGTTTTTATGAATAAAATTCCCATTTGTTAAAGGTAATTTCATTTTCGTCAGTTTCTCCATGGCAACTACTTCCACGCTTAAATGTGTTAATGTTCTTGATGAATCGCTAGTAAATTAAGTAAATTCCTTAACAAAAGATTTTGAAAGTAAATTCAAGGTTCAACGAGAGTAGCACTTGCACTCTACGTCGTCAATTATTTGCTGGATGTACATCAATCTCTGTGTTCCCCTATCTCAAGCTCCCTCTAGTATCACGGATGTTATCCCCTGACATCGTAACTGACATCCTATCATCCTTTCCTTTCTTGTTGTCAGTGTTTCCCATGTACTGCCCTCCTCGCCGAATGTGCGGAGAACCTCCTCATTCTTTACCTTACCAGTCCAGCTGATTTTCAGAATTCTTCTGTAGGATCATATCTCAGATTCTTTGGTTCTCTACTGTTCCGCTTTTTCCACAGTCCATGTTTCACTGCCATGCAAAGCTGTGCTCCAAACGTTCGTACTCTGAAATTTCTTCCTCAAATTAACGACTATGATTGAAGCTAGTAGACCCCGCTTGGCCAGGAATGCTCTACTTGCCACTGCTACTTTGCTTCCTGTGTCTTCCTTGCTCCGTTCGTCGTTGGTGATTTTGCTGCCTAGGCTCCATAACTCCTTAACTTCTTCTATTTTGTGATCACCAACTCTGATGTTAAGTTCCCCACTGTTTTCATTTCTGCTACCTCTGATTACTTTCTCCTTTCTGCGATCTACTCTCAGTCCGCATTATCTACTCATTAGACCATTGTATTGAACAGATCCTGTAATTCTTCCTCACTTCCAATAAGGATAGCAGTGGCATCAGGAAATCTTATCACTGATATCCTTTCACGTTGAATTTTAATTCTAATCTTGAACGCTTCCTTTACATCCGTAATTTCTTCTTCGACGTATCGATTGAACAGTAGGGGCGGAAGACTACATCTCCATCTTTCACTCTTTTCAATCCGACCACTTCGCTCGCTTGAAGTCCTACTGTTTCCTCTTGTTCTTGTACATATTCTGTATTACCCTCCGTTTCCTATAGCTTATCTCCTTTTCCCGGATTTCGAACATCTTGCTCCATGTTACATCATCGAGCTATTTTTCTAGGTCGACAGGTCCTGTGGAAATGCTTTGATTTATCTTCAGTCTAGCTTCCATTACAAACCACAGCGTTAGAATTACCTCTCTGGTGCTTTTACCTTTCCTAAAGCTAAATTGTGTGTTATCTAACAAAAAATGGCTCCGAGCACTATGCGACTTAACTTCTGAGGTCATCAGTCGCCTAGAACTTAGAACTAATTAAACCTAACTAACCTAAGGACATCACACACATCCATGCCCGAGGCAGGATTCGAACCTGCGACCGTAGCGGTCACGCGGTTCCAGACTGAAGCGCCTTTAACCGCACGGCCACACCGGCCGGCATGTTATCTAACATATCCTCAATTTTCTCTTCCATTTTTCGGCATATATCCTTGCCAGAAAATTGGAAACATGAGCTGATTGTGCCACAATTCTCTTCTTGAAATCTCTGGAACTGTGAGGGTGATTAACCTTAACAATATGCATAAACAGTACTAAATCTTCGTCTTCTACCTCTTTTCCTTTCTCCCGTGCTGTGCTGTGTGGGTCGAGACAGTGTTCAGCGTTGGTGCCAGTTGGTGGCCCATCTGACGAGAGCACTCCTCCACCCCCCCCCCCTCCCTCCCCAACCATCCCACCTCGGCACACAGTCTGTGTACCCCATTTGTCCGCATCTAGAGTATATTTCATGTTGTTTGCTAAATGCTTGCGCAGCTTTTTTCTGAGGCGGTGCGGAGTACCAAACGTGCATAATCGTAGTTGGCCGTGGAAAACTGTCTAGAAACCACATTCAGGCTAACCACATGTTAGTCAGTCGGTTCTGAGTCTCAGTCACTGTTGGGTTGTGGACTGAGTCGGGTTCGTCGTTACTCCGCTGTTGGACGAGTTGACAGCAGCAGGCAGGTCCGCGCCGGGACCGTGGTCGACGCAGACGGAAGGCCGTTGATCGATTGGTCGGCTGGTCGTCGGATGGCGACATGTGGTCTGCTGAGCACTGACACTAGTAGTAGTCGGAAAGGGTTGGCAGTCAGCAATACGGATGGTGTTAGTATTCGCCGGGACCGCTGTCGACGAAAGCGGGCTGCCGTTGGTCGTTTGCTCGGCCGGTCGTCTTAGTCGACGACGTCTTGGATCCTCAGGATGAACGCCATTTTCCGAGTCTGGACGTGGTTGGACCTTGTTGGTTCGTTGGAACTGAGCAGCGACGTAGTCTCCACAGCGCGCAGTCAGGCCGGGGCTTTTGGCGGCGGGCACACGCTGTTGCATTTGGAGGCGCTAGCTGTGAGAGCGACTTTTCGCTTCCCTCCGAAGCAGGATCTTGAAGTTGAGTAATTAGTTATTTCTTTTAAATCCCGACTGTTACGATTTGTTCGTTATTTGTGGACTGTTGTTTCCTCAGCCGTTCACGCGTGTGGTAAGAAGTGGTGTGTGTTGTTGTCTAGAACCCGAAGCCTTCTTCCATAGTGATTTGATACTAGTGACTTGTGATTTCTGTATTCTTTTAAACTTGTCTTGGGTGGTGTTTGATGCCTTGAGCTTGGTGCGGCCAAGATAGAAGGTGTAGGTATCTTGGTTACTCGACATCGGCTGATGTTCTCTGTCGTTAGTGCAGTTGGATCTGACGGTTGGAAATCGGTCAGATTGTCGGTCGGAGTGCTAGCATGTCTGTCGTTCGAGACTGCCTCTGTCATGTTTGTCGGATTCGGTGTGTTAACGAATTTATTGCTTGGAGTGTAACGGCCTAATTCCTGAAATATATTTTTATCTTGCCTATCATCTTGAGAGGCGGTATATGTGTGCTGTAGAGCATGTTTGGCCAACCTTTTATAATGTTATGTAAGATTGCATTTCATGGACATTTATTTAAATGGTCATTTTAGTATATAAAGCTGCCACCCTTCAACCGTAAGACTTTTCTTAGAAGTTAAAATCAAATTGCACCTTCGGTGGCAAGTGAACTTTTAATTTTACTGTTTAGTACCATTTCTATCCCTCCTATGGTGTACATACACTCCTGGAAATTGAAAGAAGAACACCGTGAATTCATTGTCCCAGGAAGCGGAAACTTTATTGACACATTCCTGGGGTCAGATACATCACATGATCACACTGACTGAACCACAGGCACATAGACACAGGCAACAGAGCATGCACGATGTCGGCACTAGTACAGTGTATATCCACCTTTCGCAGCAATGTAGGCTGCTATTCTCCCATGGAGCTGTGACACTTGGTAGCGACGAATCGTCGACATATAGCGGCTCCTGGCCGTGCGTGTTCGCGCCCAGTTCATGGCTATTGACTGAGGAATCAGAGGCAGCAGCTTTGAAAGTGTGGCTGGCGAATATTAACTGTGGAGTTGTTCCTGAGATTTCTGGCATTTAGGACGCGTTACTTTATTGCATCACCTGCATGTGAATGTGATTAGCATGTGCGTAGCAAAATAGTATTTCGACAAGGCGCTGTAAGTTGATGTTTTTAATCATTCTGCCGTCTCTTCACCAGAGTAAATGAGCCGTGTTAGTTTGTAGGATGAACTGGTCGTTAGTAATCAGGTTACATACCACAGAGCCGCCCGCTGTGGAAGAGCGGTTATTGGCCCTTCAGTCCGGAACTGCGCTGCTGCTACGGTCACATGTTCGAATCCTGCCTCGGGCATGGGTGTGTGTGATGTCCTTAGGTTCTTTAGGTTTAAGTAGTTCTTAGTCTAGGGGACTGATGACCGATGTTAAGTCCAATAGTACTCAGAGCCATTTGAACCTTTTAAACATACCACAGAAGATATATTCACAATGGACAGTGCGCACTGATATGTACCTATTACGTGTCGTTATGACTCAGTAAGCTTCGGGAGGGTTCCTGAAACTTTTGAGATCTTAACAGCATCAGAGAGGCGTACGTTAAACTGATGTTGTTAACATAGTGTGAGATCTTGTGTCTAATACTGAACTGTTTCAGGTAAACGTTTGAGTAAACTATATGCAGGATGGTGACTGGTTGTTCAGTTAAGATGATTACATAACCAGTCCGCATATGTAACGGAACCAGATGGATGTTTAATAGCAGCCCGAAACCATCGAAGCTGTTACTAAAGAGAAGCTGTCTTTATGTAATGCTTGTTTGTAAAGACTGTGCTGTACACCTGTGAGCTCCTGTAATCGTACTGAAGTTCTTTCTTAAAAACTGGTTCTACTACCATTAAGCTTTGGTTTTTTTTAAGCATTATTTCTTCACAGTTCTTAAGCCACTTTTTATTTCTTAAGTTGTTGAGTTAAATTGCTTCCGGGTCTTCTTACAGCCACTAATGCGTTTAATGTTGTATCCCATTATGGGACATATTAAAATATGTAATTGTTAGTGTCAAAGCCTGAGCTCGAGTTAAATTTTGAAACGGGCAAGTGTATTGCTGAGATCATTGGGATTTGTTATGACTTTAAAAGTTCTTTAAGTAAATACATGGATTTTGCAATTTTTAACTCATCTCAATCAACCGGTCGCAGCCTTTCCTCCTATTGTCCAGTACCGCCACTGTGTGTGTGTGATTGTGTGTGTGTGTCTTCAAAGTTTGTCCACTTTAAGAAAAGTACGAGGAAGGGTCTTCCCGACTTACGCTCAAGTAAGCGAGGGCAGAAGACGGGGATAAAAATTTCATAATTAGAAGGAAGATTCCTCGGCTTCAAAATGAAGCGAGCGACTTTACAGTGCCTGCGGGGTTTCCTTCCGACCCGGCCGTCGGAGACAAGCAGTAGGAGGGCCATTCGGAGGAATTAAATATTTTCCGGCGGCAGTAATGGTGCGGCACCAGAAAGCCGCTTATGAGAGCTGGCCCTCGCCGGCAGACACTGCAGGGGGAACCCGAACAAGGGCGGGCTGTCGAGTTAAGGACCTGCCCGCAGCGGCGAGTAGTAAGTGGGCGCCCTTTTGTGCTCGGATTACGTATCCTGCAGTTCCGGGGCGAGCTGACGTGACTGGCAAGTGCTCTCCAGACACAATACATAAATGTGAGTTTGCTACAAGCCCGAGTAGTGAGATTTCTCGCCTTTTGTTAGCCTTTCCACATCAATCATCTGCTCCGTTCAATATTATTTCGAAATAATTTCGAGGGATTTCAAACGTCTCTGTTCTTAAATATGCAGAGTAGTCACAAAGCTCTAACAATTACCTCTACTAAATAAAGTTACGTAAACAATTATTTTGGTACATTTCTGCAGGTGTGGTAGACATTGAAACCCCCATGCCCTAGCACCATACCACTCCGCTAGAGGAGAGAAACAAAATGGTTGCGCCGATCTCCACTTTATAAGCTGGCTTCAAACTTTTTGTTTTACCTCCTGTAGCGGCGTTCTGCGATAGTATGGCAATGTCTACCACTACTGCAGACACGTACCTGCAAATATAGAAAATTAATTATACAACTTTTTTTTAGGAAATAATGAAGACTTCGTACCTGCCCTTCGTATGATGATGAAATAAGGTCAGCAATGCCAGTTGTTTATTAATGCTGTAATACAATTGGTGCTTCTACGTCTTTCTTCGCACTATGACAAGTATTGACAATCTTGATGGATGCAACTGGATGACATTTATGAGAAAATCCTGTTTGTACCGTATAGGACCCGCCGAATTTCAGCCCAAAGAATTAATTCTTTCACATTTGTACGGTGTCCCATACCATTCGTAAAGTTAATGAACGCCATGTCCCTCCTAAAAGTCCTGATGCGCATTTTCTCCTATTTTAGATCAGATATTTGCAATTTTGTTTTTTTGCAATGTGTCGCTTGAGCATCCCAGATACTGATCATCGCGTTTTCCATGCGCCAGGCAACCGTCTTTATGTTTCCGTTACGAACAAAACGAGTTGTAAAAACGAATTTTATGTGCCCTTTTGCTAGAGCTACCAAAATATGTTTTATCGGCATTTATTAACAGGGGTGGTAGAACACAAAGAATGACAAGTACTGTAGCAGCTACTGATCAGCGCTGCTGCTTGGCAGTAGCAATAAGCGTAGACCTGGACGGTGCTGCCGCTTCTGGAGTAGGCTTGCTGGTTATTCCAAACCTTGTCTTCGTCACCAAGCACTTCATGTCCTTTCCCAACATAAAAATAATCGCTTTCCCTTCCCAGAAGAACTCATGCCTGAAATGACTTTTCCTGCCAACCATTGCCTATACTACTCATCACAAATGATGGCTCCAACAATCCTTTACTAACCTATCTCGAACACTAGAAATCTAATACCACCATCCATCCAGTTAGTCCCTTCCAATATAGACATCCACATCCTTTTATATATAACATCATTCCCGATACTCTCTACAACCTACTCACCATCCATATTTGCAGAAGCTACTATCAAATAATGTTCATAATAACGGGATTGTAAATCACATCACTTGCTCATAACCATGGTCATCTATTTCATCTTCTTAAATATTTATTTTAAAACTGTAAATTTTACAATATAATGTCTGAAGAGCGACAATGTAGCAGCTACCAGCCAGTGTCCAATCGTGTTGATGTGAATAAAAATTAAATGAAAAAGAAATTTAGCTGTCTAACCCTACAAACAAATTTAACAACTGTACCCACATCTGACCACTGCAAATTCCTTCATCTCCACAAATACTTTTTTAACTTGAAACATTCTCTAACTTACTACCATAAGCGCAAGGTCCAGCTCCATCCAAATAATCCTGAACTCCATATCCACATCCGCCCAGTTGATGTCTCAGGCCACTCCACCCACTCCCTTTATCCCTGCAGGTGAAAGAACAACAAGGTTTGTTGCAAAAGTCTTCAAAACTTCAATCCTTTTGAACGTCCCCGAACTATATCACTTCGATTCCCTGTGTATATTCTAACATAATGTCACTGAAATCTACTCTTCCTTCCAACCATAGCGCTAGCGCACCCTACTCATCACAACACAAATGAAGGCAAACACCCCTTCATTTACTAGCTGGCTTACCTTTCATGTCATAATATTTACATCCAAGTTATAGGTTCCTTCTCAAACATCCATCCTACTTCGCTTTCCGTGTAACAGCCTCTACAACATTTTCCACACTGCAATCATTACCTACAAGGAGCCGCTATTATATTACCTTCATAATAAGGAAACGTACATCACAATAGCTTCATCTTGTCATTAACATCATCACTTATATTCCATAAGGGTTCATTTTCACAAGATGTCGAAATCTTGCCACGATATTTCTGCTAACAACCAATCAGTCTTCTTAGGGTGAGTTTACACAGCAGATTTCCGGTGAACATCAGTGAACTTATACAGAAAACTGGTTTGATAGCGGATGCGCGTAGGTTTTCATTGCATGACCGGCCTCTGCCGTATTTAGTGTTCTCTGTCGAATGCGGCTCCATCTACAGCGCGCTAGTTCATTCTCGTAGCGAAGGTCTACCTTGCGGTACACCGCTGCACAATCTGGTCCAACACGCCTGCTTGGCAGTTTTTGCACTGTAAATGCCGTTTCCGGCCACCTTGCTTTCACCTTCCAGAACATTACTCGATTTTTTTTACGACAGGCTTCAACATTAACAAACGCTACATCACTGTAAATGTCTTCTCAAGAGCTATCGAGTGCAGTTATAAAAAGTATACGATTCCACTGCGAAAATCTTCAATATCTCCGTTAATACCAGCGCTAAGACCGTTAACCAAACAAAAAGCTACGTGCCCCTCGACGCTCTAACATTTGCCGAAAACCACGTTTCGATGTGTGTAACCATTCAAGAAATGAAGTTATTATCTTACTTACGTGATCCACAACTTGTTAAGTGAATTGAAGCGCTCTGCTTTTACTACCGCCAATTTTTCTACAGATACATCTACATCTAAAGCACTTCTTTTCATTTCACGCTCAAGTGCTTGGCAGAGAGTTCAGCGAACCACATTCGCACTAGTTCTCTACCATTACGCTCTCCAATGGCGTCCGGGGAAAACGAACAGTTAAATTTTCATTGCAGCTCTGATTTCTGTTATTGTGTTACGATGATTATTTATGTGTAGGTGGGCGTCAACATAAAATTTTTGCACTCGGAGGAGAAAGTTGGTGCTTGAAACTTCCTGAAAAGATCTCACCAGAATGAGAAATGCTTTTGTTTTAGTGATTGCCATCCGAACTCGCGTATCACATCCATGACAGTCTTTTAAAATAGTGCAAAACTAGCTGCTGCTTTTTTTTTTTTTTTAACTTTCTCGATGTACTCCGTCAATTCTGTTTGGTAAGGTTCTCATACTGCACAATAGTACTCTAGCGGAGGACGGACGAGCGTAACGAAGGTAATAAATACCCTTAGCAGATCTATTGCATCTTCTAAGCGTTCTGCCAATAAAAGGACGTCTTTGGTTCTCCTTACCCACAGCATTATCTACATGATCGTTCCAATTTAAGTTCTTCAAGATTGTAATCCCTAGGTATTTATTTGAATTGGCAGCTTTCAGACACGTGTGATTTGTTGTATAACCGAAATTTAACTAATTCCTTTTGGTTCTCATTTTAATTATCTCAGAAGTTTTATTACATAAGGTCAACTGTTACTTTTAGCACAAAACAGATATCTTCTCAGAACCATTTTTCAAGTGGTTTTGATCTTCTGATGACTTTATTACCTAGTAAATGACAGCATTATTTGCTAACAATCTAAGAGGGCTGCTGAAATAATCTCCTAAATCATTTACATAGGTTAGCAACAGCAAGAGCCTATGACATTTTCTTGGGATACGGCAGATTTCACTTCTGTTTTACTCAATGACTTCCCATCTATTACTACGAACTGTTATCTTTCTAACAGGAAATCATGAATCCAGTCGTACAACCGAGACGGTTCTCTGTAGGCACCCAAGTTGATTAGAGGACTGATGTCAAAAGTTTTCTGGAAATCTAGAAAAATGGACTCAGATTCCCTGTCGATAGCACTATCGTATGATAGAAAAGCTAGTTGTTTTTCGCAAGAAAGATATTTTCTGAGTCCGTGCTACGTAGTGTGTCAACAAATTTACATTGATGGAATTCATAATGTTAGAAACCAGCACACGTTTCAGAATCCTACTGGAAACCGACGTCTGTGATATGGACATGTAATTTAGAGGATTAGTCCCAGTTCATTTCTTGTGTATTGGTGTGACCTGCGCAGGCTCCAGTCATTTGGTGAGCGGGTGGTTCTATATGGTTGATAAATTTGAAGCTGTTGTATCAGCTAACTCTTAAAGGTACCTAATCTTTTGTATTTTACAGGACAACGATACTGTACTTAAAATCTTACATTCAAAGCTTTCGTTTTAACTGTTTTAAAAACAAATACATATTTTATGATTTTAATTGAAAGAACTGTTTTTATAATTTATGAATTCTCTTGGCTACAGGACTAAGGAAGAAATGGAGGAGGGCAGATGAGGGAGGAAAGAGAGACAGAGAGGAAGAGAGAGAAAGAGCGGCTGGGGGATCGTAGGGAAGCGTAAATTTTTAAATTATCGGAAGCACAAAGGAGTCGAAGGCCATAGCAAAGTTGTCTCGCGAACGATCTCGTGAGAATGTTTATTACGGTTGGTTGTTGCAAGCCAGCCACCACATTCATTACAATAGCGGTTGTTTCCTGTGTGTGCTATGGATGAAGCTCCTCTTCTTACAAAAATTGGAAAGCCGTTTTTATGCTCGTCACCTGGTATGTCTTCACATGGTCTCTGGAAGCGCGGGTATACAAATACACTTATTTCTGGAATCTGTGCTCCAGTATGTTACAAAGCTGTAGAGTGGACCTTAATATCTAGTATACTTCAAAATGACGAAATGTCAAAACTACACTCGTAATATAGAGTCACTTAGAGTCATAAGTGGTGTGACTTCGTTCGACCAAGCAATCTACTTTACCTATGCTTAGTTTAGATAAGTTTAATTAGGCTTTTAGTGCATCATTTGCGTTATAGGTGAATGTTGTGGATGACGTTTTTGTTTTTATTTAAATGTGATGCTATCTTTGTGTTCGTCAATTGCCTCGTGCTCACATGGCATCTGGTATACGTGTATCACTATATACATTTGTATTCAGACTGCTAAGACTGTTTAGCGGCAGGTCACGACTTAACGTCGCACAGTGACCTTTAAAATACGACTATACGCGAAAATGAAATTGGAATAGCAATAAAAATTTCCAATAGCCATAAACGGAATTAGTTCAATCCATCTTACAAAAGAGTTATGTTTAGTTTAGTTTCGCGTCCGCGCGTCATTTGCACAGAAATCATAGTTAGTGGTAACGTGTAAAGTCACTCTCATCAACAGTAACCATCCTTATGGAAAGGTCGCGTATGCAAGCAATTCTGAGGCTGAAGGCTTGACAGAACAATAACGAACTGCTGAACTGGAGAGTTTTTGCCGGAGCCAACTCCTTAATAATTGCACTGCTATGCAATCAACAGGTGCAGCAACAAAATTCACTCATTAAGACAATTTATCTTGGAATAAGGTAAGACTTGTAGCATTATTTTGGCTGTTTTGCTGCTCTCCTCTGCTTTTTCTGCTCTGTTCACTAACAGGGCAGCAGTGCATCGTAGCCTAGTCGTAAAACGTGTGCCTAAAGAGCGAGAGATTGCAGGGTCCATTCCCGGTTTCACCACGAAAATTTTCAGTCTGTCTATAATCTGACCTTCAACCGCGTAACGATGTGAGTAGTCATCAGAAACAACAAGTGGATCGCATTACACGTTAAATTGTAGATCCGCTTTCCCCCGTTGGATAATTGGGGTGGATTACGGTCACGCACGTTTCCGGACTGGCGGCCAATTGAAAGACTTTCGCCAGGCACTTGAGTCGCACGAAATTAAATAATTACTGTCAGGGCTGGTAGGTGGACAAGAACTTCTCAGCTTCATATCGATATGGAATTATCCATTCTAAAAGCAGAAGCACTAGAGCCTCACATCTCTCAGAATCGGCTCTGCTCAGATCTCCGACGTTTCCAGTCGTTCCTTCACGTCAACAAATCAACGTTTCCATCTGGTTTCTGATTATACTTTCTTTTACAAAAGCAGCAGTCCTCACTGACACGTGTAAGGAAAATAATATAACAAAAACTTATAATTCCTGTACAACATAAAACGAGCCACAGTGATGCCTTTAAATTTAGACTTGAAAATCCTTGATTTGTCGCGGTAAAGGCGGTGTTATTTAAAGGTCATTCATTCTTTCTGTCTAGTGTTCACTGGATTAAAGATACAGTTATTTTGATAAATCTATGTTAATATGAACAAATCTCCAGAGAGAGTCTATGTGTTGCCAGACTTACAGTTACGAAGTAATTGAACAATATTCTGCCACATATCACCCTGATAGCCCTTTTATGGACCAAAAATATCTTTTCTGAATATACGGAGCTAACCAAGAATGTGATAATGTAGGAAGAAGTCGAGTAAGAACTACGACAACGTATTTTTTTCCTTTATTGTTATTTCATCCCTTTCGCCCCGAACGTGCGGGAAATTGGCTGTAAGCGGTACAATATTCCTCACTTCAGCCAATAGAACCTCATAAAATATAACAAAGATGAGAAATAAATGAAATTAGGATCTTTTTTAAGTTACAGTTCAAAGATGCACAGTTCAAAAACGAAAATATATAAATTTTAAAAACACATCTCTTGTTAGTGAAATTCTTAAAAAAAAAGTCACTGAAGCACTACAATTTCATTTAAAATCTGCAGGACCTGAGAGAGAAGGATTTGAGAGGAACGTATTTCGCGGGAGAGAATGTGTTCCATAGGGCTGAGGGATGTAGATAGAAAAGACAGGGATTGTTAGGTGGGCAAACTATGAAGATGTAGATAGATGTTGTGGTGGACAGTGGGAAGAGAGAGGATAATGAGGAGTTTGGTGGGTGGGAAGGGTAATGGTAGTAAGAGGAAACGGATGGCAATGGATGGAGAGAGAAAGGGAAAAGGAGCCCTGATGCGGAGGGGGATAGGTGAAGAAGAATTGAAGTTCCAAGGAGCGATAAAGATCTGGGTGAACCTTATTGAGGTGGCCGCTGTGGCCGAGCAGTTCTAGGCGCTTCAGTCTAAAACCGCGCTGCTGCTACTGTCGATGGTTCGAATCCTGCCTCGGACATGAATGTGTGTGATGTCCTTAGGTTAGTTAGGTTTAAGTAGTTCTAAGTTCTAGGGGACTGATGACCTCAGACGTTAAGTCCCATGGTGCTTAGAGCCACTTGAACTATTTCTCTGAGCCTTATAGTCTGGGAGAGGGACTTGAATGAAGATATGAAGTGCGCGTACGTGTAAGGATAGTGGAACATGACATTGACGATCGGCAGCATACCACGGTTGGTGATCGGGGAGAAGACCATAGGGTTAACGAAATCGAGTTTTTGGTTAGTGTGGGAGATGCGGAACTGTTCAGTGTGGGTGAGGAGGGGGTGGGAATTTGATGGGATGATAAGAGGACCTATGGGGGGGAGGGGAGGTAAACCAGTGCAGAAAGTGAGACGTAGCGCAAGGTGTCTGAGGATTTGGAGGGACTTCCAAAATATTGGTGGAGCAGAAATCCATAAAACATTTGCATGGTAGAGGATGGGTCGGATCAGAGTTTTGTAGGTGCGGAGTGTTGTGACTAGTCGAAACTACAATAGTCTGGCCATAACTGCAGGTTTGATTGTTCTGGGAGATGACGTATTCTGAATACAACATATGGAAAATTAGTTCACATTATTACACGAATGAATAAAGATATTTACTTATCTTGCTAATTTACAACTGTCACTGACTATTGAAGCATTGTTCGGTGCACTAATTAACAAACTATTCTCCTGAAGTACAATGTTCAACGTTTACAAAGAGACTAGTACAACACTTTAATCCTACTCGATGAAGTTGACTGCTTCAGCTGAGGTCACAGACTGGGTGGAGCGCTTCCATGCTTGGCTCTGTATTGTCCTCTGTGCATGGGTGCTGCTGTGCTCAGAGAGAGGTCATGTCTTCTTCAGCCTCTGCCCTTCGTGGGACATCGCTAATGTCTGTGGTATCGATATGCTTTGCCGACTTTGGTGTGATGCCGCGATCTTTGGAAGATACGACGTGGAGAATATTGGAGGTGTGTAATCGCCGAGTTCGGCCTGTTAGTAGTTTTAGTCCATTAAGGGCTTTCCGTTTGATATTTTGTAGGTGAGATACCCATATTAATTGCCAGTTAAGGGTTAGTTCAAGATATTGTGTTAGTTACCTGGGTAGGTTAGTCGTAAATAGCTATTGTTGTTGTGGTCTTCAGTGCTGACACTGGTTTGATGCAGCTCTCCATGCTACTCTATCCTGTGCAAGATTCTTCATCTCTGAGTACCTACTGTAGCCTACATCCTTCTGAATCTGCTTAGTGTATTCAGCTCTTGGTCTCCTTCTACGATTTTTACCCTCCACGCTGCCCTCCAATACTAAATTGGTGATCCCTCGATGTCTCAGAACATGTCCTACCAACCGATCCCTTCTTCTAGTCAAGTTATGTCACAAGCTCTTCTTCTCCCCAATTCTATTCAATACCTCCTCATTAGTTATGTGATCTACACATCTAATCGTCAGCATTCTGCTGTAGCACCATATTTCGAAAACTTCTATTTTCTTCTTGTCTTAACTATTTATCGTCCACGTTTCACTTCCATACATGGCTACACTCCATACAAATACTTTCAGAAATGACTTCCCGACACTTAAATCTATGCTCGATGTTAACAAATTTCTCTTCTTCAGAAACGCTTTCCTTGCCATTGCCAGTCTACATTTTATATCCTCTCTACTTCGAGCATCATCAGTTATTTTGCTCCCCAAATAGCAAAATTCCTTTACTACTTTAAGTGTCTCATTTCCTAATCTAATTCCCTCAGCATCACCCGACTTAATTCGACTACATTCCATAATCCTCGATTTGCTTTTGTTGATGTTCATCTTATACCCTCTAATGGAGACGGAAGTGCAAGTTTTAAGTCCTATAATTAACGTCTGGGTTTTGGAGTGGGCTTGATCTTCAGGAGCCATTGGTTACACCAGGAGGTAAAGTCAATGAGGTGGATTTGGTGGGATCGTTGGGATGTGTGGAGTATTTGGTAGACATCAGCTTACTGAAGGAGGCTGGGTAATGGAGATGGTTTGGGCATATCGGCAGTGTGAGAAGATAAGGCAGAGAATAGAGGATAAAGGGCAGAGCCTTGGGGCATTCCTACGGTGGAATGGAAACTAAGGGTCTTGGTACTGTTAACAGTTACCATTAGATACGAAGGATGCAATAAGGTGGAATAGTTAATTGGAAGTGCGTATGTCTAGATTTTGAAAATGAGACGAGAATGCTACACATGGTCATAGGCTGTCTCTAGGCTACGAAAACTGAAATAAACAAAAATACATGTAATCATAAAGTGGACAGCCGTCAGAACGTTAAACGGTCAGTTCGTAACGGGTAACGACGTTATTTGTTGAAATAAGTAGCATCACTAACCGTGGCTGGTCGCTATTTTCTTCTTTGCAAGAACCAACTCGTCGGAAGAGACTTGACTTATACAACTGCGCAACGTTAATCAACGGAACACAACTAAATTGTATATCTGACAACGCCATCTATGCAGCGGACCGATAACTTTCCTGCTTGCTCCTGTGCTTACGGTAGCGCGGCAGTGCGCTTCGCCTGCAGCTAGGCAGCACACAATGCGCTCTGCTGCGGCTGGCGGCTGCCTTCCCGCTTCCTGCTGCCGCGCCGCCCGCCAGGCCAGCTTAATTAGCGGGAGGCGCGCATTCAGAACACAACCCGCCGTGTTTCTGCCCCTGCCCTGCTCTGCGTCGGTAATTCGCCGCACTCCCTGCCGGCGATTAGGCCGACGCCGACGAGCTGCTGTCTGCAGCGTCCGCCCGCTCTGCTCCAGGTCTGGCTAGGCCCGACTGCTGCTAGTGACGTCACAGAGCACCTAGTGACGTCACAAATCGGAAGTTAATACTGGCCATAGAACCTGTCCCTCGCAGATCCACGTTCAATTTCGAGGTCATGGGAGCAGGGTTTTGGTTGGGGTTGGAAGGGGGAGTCGGGTGGGAGGAGGAGGGGGAGGGCTCAATGTTTGCTACAGTTTAACACCCCCTCCCCCCCCACAATGCAAAACTTACGGACGCAAGTAACTTTCACATGATGTGTCACTGCTAACAAGATAGCATGGTGAAACTTGGACCAACTGTATTGTGGTATCATGTATCGATGCCACCCCATGGACGTCGTTACGTTGGTACCAGAATTGCAAGTTCCCCATTTGCTGCCAACAGTGGTCGCTTGGGAGCTGGCAGACCCAATGATGTGTATCCGCTGAGCCACATCACCAGCAGCTCTTTACTTGAAGCGCCCTCTGCCGCATTCGTTCATGCATCACGCTGAAAACTGGTCTCGGTTTCTTGTTGCATCATTTGTAATAAGTGTTCATAAATTGGGAAGAATACAAGTTAAGTAATCTCCTGTTTTATGTGTTACTTGTTCGCTTGTGCTCCTATCCAGTTCTACAATGAAGACAGTTGCTGACAACCTCTTCTTACTATTGTATGGGAAATTCTATCCAACATTCATTAAGATGTGCCAACAGTACGGTACAAAAAGTAACTGCAAGAAATCCCAATGAGACAAACAGAAATAACAATTTTAGTCAAAGACAGTGATTACTCTGATGTCAGCACGATTCTCTGGACAATACAAATGGCCACGAGAAGATATGCACTATGTCTAGGAACGAAGTCAAACGTAATGGTTTTGGTGGCCCATGTATTATGGTGTGGGGAGGCATAATATCGCATGGTCTTATAATTTTTTACTGATTTATTATAATTTTTTTTGAGTCCTCTTGACTTGTGACTGGTTTTATGTGGCCTGCCACGAATTCCTCTTCTGTGCCAACCCATTCACCTCAGAGTAGCACAGGTAACAAACGTCCTCAGTTATTTGCTGGGTGTATTCTGATCTCTGTCTTTCTCTACACTTTTTACCCTCTACACCTCTCTCTAGTACCATGGAAGTAATTTCCTGATGTCTTAACGGATGTATATCATTCTCTCCCTTATCCTTTATACGGTGTTTTAAATATGTTCTTTCCTCGCCGATTCTGCAGAGAATCTGCTCATTCCTTACCACACCAGTCCACCTAATTATCAACTTCCTACTCCAGCACCACATCTCAAATACGTCGATTCTCCCCTGTTCTGATTTTCCCACAGTTCATGTCTCATTTCTGCTCAATATTGTGCTCCAAATGCCCATTCCAAAAACTTCTTCCTCAAATTAAGACATTTGGTCTATACTAGTAGACTCCTCTTGGCCAGGAAAGCCCTTCTTGTGAGTGCTGCTCTATTATGTCCTCCTTGCTCCATCCATCATGGGTTATTTTGCCGTGTTTGTAGCAGACTTCCTTAACTTCGTGTTCTCATTTCTACTACTTCTCATCATTCTCGTCTTTCTTTGATTTACTCACAAGCCATATTCTGAACTCATTAGACTGCTCATTCCATTTCTTCATCATTTTCACTGAGGATACCAATGTTATCAGCTATTCTTATAATTGATGTTCTTTCATCCTGAATTTTAATCCCACTACTGAACCTTTCTTGAATTTCCGTCACTGCTTCTTCGACGTATAAATTGAACAATAGGGTGAAAGACTATATAATCGTCTTACGCTCTTTTTAATTCGAACACCTCCTTCTTGTTCTTCCTGTGATATTGTTCTGTCTTGGTCCTTGTACATGTAGCGCATTACCCGTCTTTCCCGATAGCTTACCCATGTTCTTGTCAGAATTTCAATCAATTTGCACCATTTTACATTGTCGAACGCTTTTTCCAGTTCGACAAATCCTATAAACATGTTTAGATTTTTCCGCAGCCTCGCTTCCATTATGAAGCCTAACGCAAAAAATGCCTCTCTGGTGCCCCTATCTGTCCTAAAGCCAAACTGGTCGTCATCTAACGGATTCTCAGTCGACAATTCTCATACTTATCGGCCCTTGCTATCATCGGAATTGTCTGGATAACGTTTTTACGAAAAGCTGATGCTATACCGCCAGTCTCATACAGTATACGTACCAACATGGACTGTCATTTTGTTGCCATTTCCCCTAATGATTTTAGACATTCCGATGGAGTGTTATCTTTCCCTTCTGCCTTATTTATTCTTAAGTCGTCCAAAGCTCTTTTAAATTCTGATTCTAATACTGGATTCCCTAATTCTTCTCTGTCGACATATGTTTCTTTCACTATAACGTCATCAGACGAGTTCTCCCCTCATAGAGGCCAGTGTTCTCTTCCTCTTCCCTTTACAGTTATCAGTGGAATCCCCATTGCATTTTTGATGTTACTATCCTTGCCTCTAATTACACCGAAGGCTGTTTTGACTTTTCTATATTATCTATGATTAGTCTTTCCTTTTGACAATCGTTTCTATTTCGATTTCTTCACATTTTTGTTGCAGCCATTTAGCCACAGATTCTCTGCACTTCCCATTTATTTCATTCTTAAGTGACTTTCGTAATCCTGAATTTCACTGAACATTTTTGTACTTCCTTATTTCGTTGATAATCTGAAGTATTTCTTCTGTTACCCATGGTTCCTTTACATTTGCTTCCCATGTGCCTTCCCAGCTTCTGTGATTGACGCTTTTAGAGATGTACATTCCTCTTCGAATGAACTACCTACTGAGCTATTCATTATCAAAGTACACTACTGGCCATTAAAATTGCTACACCACGAAGATGACGTGTTAAGATGCGAAACTGAACCGATAGGAAGAAGATGCTGTGATATGCAAATGAGTAGCTTTTCAGAGCATTCACACAAGGTTGGCGACCGTGGCGACACTTACAACGTGCTGAAATGAGGAAACTTTCCAACCGATTAATCATACACTAACAGCAGTTGACCAGCGTTGCCTGGTGAAACGTTGTTGTGATGCCTCGTGTAAGAAGGAGAAATGCGTACCATCACGTTTCAGACTTTGATAAAGGTCGGATTGCAGCCTATCGCGATTGCGGTTCATCGTATCGCGACATTGCTGCTCGTGTTGGTCGAGATCCAATGACTATTAGCAGAATATGGAATCGGTGCGTTCAGTAGGGTAATACGGAAAGCCGTGCTGGATCCCAACGGCCTCGTATCGCTAGCAGTCGAAATGACAGGCATCTTATCCGTATGGCTGTAACGGATCGTGCAGCCACGTCTCGATCCCTGAGTCAACAGATGGGCACCTTTGCAAGACAACAACCATCTACACGAACAGTTCGACGACGTTTGCAGAAGAATGAAATATCAGCTCGGAGACCATGGCTGCCGTTACCCTTGACGCTGCATCACAGACAGGAGCGCCTGTGATGGTGTACTCAACGACGAACCTTGGTGCACGAATGGCAAAACGTCGTTTTTTCGGATGAATCCAGATTCTGTTTACACCATCATGATGTTCGCATCCGTGCTTGGCGACATCGCGGTGAACGCACATTGGAAGTGTGTATTCGTCATCGCCATACTGGCGTATCAGCCGGCGTGGTGGTATGGAGTCCATTGGTTACACGTCTCGGTCACCTCTTGTTCGCATTGACGGCACTTTGAACAGTTCACGTTACATTTCAGATGTGTTACGACCCGTGGCTCTACCCTTCACTCGATCACTGTGAAACCCTACATTTCAGCAGGATAATGCACGACTGCATTTTGCAGGTCCTGTACGAGCCTTTCTGGATACAGAAAATGTTCGACTGCTGCCCTGGCCAGCACATTCTCCAGATCTCTCAGCAATTGAAAACGTCTGGTCAATGGAGGCCGAGCAACTGGCTCGTAACAATACGCCAGTCACTGGTCTTGATGAACTGTGGTATCGTGTTGAAGCTGCATGGGCAGCTGTACCTGTACACGCCATCCAAGCTCTGTTTGACTCAATGCCCAGGCGTATCATGACCGTTATTACCGCCAGAGGTGGTTGCTCTGTGTACTCATTTCTCAGGATGTATGCACCCAAATTGTGTGAAAATGCAGTCACATGTCATTTCAAGTATAATATATTTGTCCAATGAATAACCGTTTATGATCTTCTTGGTGTAGCAATTTTAATGGCCAGTAGTGTATCTATAGCCTCAGAGGACTTCAAGCATGTCTCTTAATTCCTTAGTACGTTCGTATCCCACTTCTTTGCGTGCGGATCTCCCTGACTAGTGTCTTAAACTTAAGCCTTCTCTTCATAATTACTAAATAGTGATTTGAGTATACGTCTGCTTCTGGGTACGCTCTGCACTCCACTAGCTGTTTTCGGTATCTGTGCCTGTCCATGGTGGGCGTTCTGACCACCAAATCTTTGAACACCGTACACTCGTGAATCAACGTTATTGTGAATCTGTAGTCCTTCCCCATGTGCATCTTTGCAGGGGTGCGTTCGGCTCAGACTTCATTATTTTGTTGGAGAATACGCGATTGCTTCTAACAGCCCAGCTCTTGAACCGAGTCGATATTCGATGAATGGCTTCGTCTGTTCTTTCCCCCGACTTAAATCCTATCGAGCAAGTGTGGTACGCACTGGGAAACTTATGGCAGCACGTCAGTACGTACCATTCACCATCCAGCAGTTGTCATCCACCGTAGTGGAGAAATGGAACGCCCTACGATAAGATCCTCCGAGCATGTTGCAAATCATGCAACGATGATCGCTCACCATGTCAAGAACCAAGATCTGCCTTTTGTAATGTCGAGGGAATCATCTTCGCAGTGACTTAAGTGTCGTTATTGTCTTTGAATAAAAATGTCGTTTCTGATCGTATCATTGCAAACCAGATTTTCAAGCCAAGTTGGCACAATATTGCGACTGCTGCCGGGTTGGCATCTACACGAGAGACACTGATATGGCCGAGTATCGTCGGACATTTTACACCAGGGTCAGCGCCGCATGTAACCAGCAATGAATACGCAACGTAAAGACCCATATTTAGTGAGTACTGCTCCCAGTGCAAACGGTATCAGCAACGCCGCTGATGGAGAAGCCAAACAAAGACGACGTATTTCAGCCGTAACTAATTGTCAGATTCTTCTACTGACTGAGAACGTCTGTTTCAACGAAGATCAGCTCAGGGTTCTACGACTTGCTCGGAGGATAGTCCTTGCCTTTATCAACAATATTATCTGACATCCTAATGAAACAGATGCCTTTGGAACATGAACCTAATAATAACAAGCCGCTGCAATACCCCGTTTTTCATAATATTCTGTTGTGTGTCTCTCAGCTTACACCCAGACCTCAATACCTCAGATACTCGGGTCGGTACCACACGTTGTATGTCGATAGAGTATCAACCAAAACACCGATTTAGTTCTGCTGTAGTCTAGCAGGACGTAAACATTAATTAAAAGTAACACCAGATTTACGCAGTACACGAAACGCATGACTGTGAGTCAATGATGAGTATAGCTTTCGTGGAGGAGTTTCCAATAGACAAATCTTTTTTACTGTATCATGGATGAAGGTGTTATATGCGACTATATGTTTATGATATGTACACGGGATGTTTGGGGATTACAGCAATTTTCTGTTGGCAGTCTGCTTTCTCTTCGTTTCTCTGAAAGTAGTAAACCTATAGAGTACATTTTTAGTTTCACAGAACGTACAATCAAAAGAGAAAAATAAAGAAACAGTTGCGTTACACGTGCGGAAGTAATAGTAATAATAAAGCTAATAGAAATAATAATAAACAAAGTAATAAGATCAACAGAAAGTACACAACATTCAAGTAACGAAGCAAAAGCAGACTGCCAAAAGAATATTGCTACAAGTTCCGAAAAGTCCTTTTACATGGCAGCAAGATGTTCTCCCACAGAACGGTTTCATGAATAAATAGTTAAAAAGAATTATCACCAGTGGGATTTGAATGCGAGAACTTTGATAAAAAGACAGCACGCCCTACCAATTCACCCACGAGAGATTTCCGAAACAATCATTGACAGATACGACTTTCCCATGTTTCGTAGTTCTGGTATTACATTTCATTACCGTTTATGCCTGTTATGCTTGACGGCAGCACACAACGCGAACTAAATTGGTGGTTTAGTTTATACTCAGTCGACATCCAGCGATTGGTATCGACCTGAGTTTGACATCTGTAGGTTTGGGTGCAACGCTCCGCCACCACTGAGTTTTCGAGTTGTTGTCACCTTTTGTGGCGGCCGTTTTTAATACAACTATCCTCAATAATTCGAACATATGCTTTCCCACAGTGGCAAAGAACTTATAAACTCCTGGCTTCCTTAGCCCCCGGTCATCTTTACCAGAATACAAAAAGGCATTAACCTGGCCAGTGACCGACACACAGTCTTCTTGTTAAAGAGATTCCCTGGTTTAGCTGATACGCTCCCACCACATGGTAGCAAAGCACCTGATATTACCTTGCTGTAGTTCCAGTGAGTCCGAAATAAAAGCTCACTGAGACTCCTTCCCCTAAGAATCCGCAGCGTTGAAATACAAACTTCAGGTATTTAATCGCCAGTGGTAAATTTTCCGCATCAGATAGGTATACCCTTTCATAAGAACCCTAGGGCATTACCAAGGTGCGTGATACATAGTCGCATGCAGAAACCCATCAGTGGTTAGGTTTGCCGATACCTCAATATTTAACGTGAAACCTAAGTCAAGTGTTTTGATAATAACAATAATAATGGTAAAATCCTTACGTTAGGCAACCATGAAGGAAACCAAGGAGAAGTTTGGAAAAGGAATTAAAATTCAGGTAGAAGAAATGAAAACTTTGAGGTTCTCAGGTGACATTTTAATCGCTCAGAGATGGTGAAGGATTTGTTCAAATGGTTCAAATGGCTCTGAGCATTATGGGACTTAACTTCTGAGGTCATCAGTCCCCTAGGACTTAGAACTACTTAAACCTAACCAACCTAAGGACATCACTCACATCCATGCCCGAGGCAGGATACGAACCTGCGACCGTAGCGGTCGCGCAGTTCCAGACTATAGCGCCTACAACCGCACGGCCACTCCAGCTGGCAATGATTTGTCAGACCAGTTGAATGGAATGGTTAATGTTTTGAAATGATGATGTTAGATGAACTTCAACAAAAGTAAGACTCTACTCTGCTCTTTGTCTCTCTCAGCACTTTTTACCTCCCACACTTCTCTCCATTAGTAAACTGACGATATCTTGTATCAGCTATCAACTGATCTCTTCTTTAAGCAACTTGTGCCACAACATTCTTTTGCCCACAGTTCTACTCAGTACTTCCTCATTAGTTACATGATTTACCCATCTAATTTTCATCTTTCTTCTCTAGCACAACATTTCAAATACCTCTGTTCTATTCTTGTCGGAACTGCTTATCGTCCCCCTTCCGTGTCCAAGCAAACGCATTCAGAAGGCGCGCCATAAGACTTAAATTTATAATCCATGTTAGCAAACTTCTCTTCTCTGGCAACTCTTCCCATTGCCACTCTGCATCTTACATCCTCCCTCCTTCGGCCATAGTAAGTTATGTTACTGCCCAAATAGCAAAACTCTCCTAATTTGAGTGTTTCGATTCTTAATCTAATTCTATCAGCATCGCCTCATCTAACTCTACTACACACCATTACCCTTGCTTTGCTTTTATTAATGTTCACGCTGCATCCTCCTTTCAAAACATTGTTCATTCCATTCAGCTTCACTTCCAAATCCTTTGCTGTCTCTGACAGAATTATAGTGTTGTTGGCAAACAGTAATTCTTTTTCTTCTCCCTGAATTTTAATTACTTTTCCAAATTTCTCCTTGCTTCACAGAGTGCTCAAACTATACATTGAATAAAACTGCAGACAGGCTATAATCTTGTTTCAATTTCTTCTCAACCACTGCTTCACTTCCATGCGTATCGACCTTTCATAACAGCCGTCTGATTCCTGTACAAGTTGTACCAAAATACCATTTCTCTACCTGAATTTTAGCCATACTAACTTTTAAAAGATGGAAAGAGCGATCAACTACATTGATTGTATAATTTAGCTGAAGTCTTTCACGGATGATTGGGAATAAATCCTCCCACCTTTCATGCTGTACTGCCTATGCCCCAGTGATGTTGCCAGTTGGCAAGCTTTAAGTTCTTTAATTGTTTCTTCTCAGTGATATTCTGTCCAGTAGAGTCTTGTACTTTTATTAGATTACCTGAGCGGAACCAATGACAAGTTCCTAGGCATCGTACTTTTATGTCTATGACAAAAATTCCTAATAACGCCAGAAGTGCTTCGACAGGCGTTATACTAAAAGCGCCTGCCATCCTGAACAATATTCTTCCCTGGATGATGCGCAGTTTGGCTGTCACATGTTGATTTCGTAATGTCGAAGCTGATCATAGCTGTCAAAATGACTTAATATACTTTAAAGGCAGACACTTGTAACCGGTAACCGTTTGGAAATAGTGTCACAATCTTCTGAACAGCACTGGTTAGATTATAACGTAAGTTAGCTGCATTGCGATATGTGTAAATATATAAGTTTAAAAGAGATTGAATATGGTGAGAATGGGTAGGGCAGACCAGTCACCTCTGTTCCCCTAGTCCAGCCCACGGAGCTGATGATCCTAGGCCGGAGGGATCTCCTACCTGATAGGGGACACCTGGTAATCCGGCACTGCAGACCTCTCTCTCTCTCTCTCTCTCTCTCTCTCCCTCTCTCTCTCTCTCTCTCTCTCTCTTTCTCTCAGTGGGCGAGGAAGGGGAGAGGGAATGGCCGTCGTCCTCCCCCCACCTCCCTCCCCCTCCACCGGCCACAGGCTCTCTGCCGCCATTAGTGGCCACTGCAGAGTTGCTGCCGCAACCCCCCCCCCCCCGCCCTCCCCAACCACTCCCCGTCACCAGTGCTCCCTCTTGAACTGAACTCAGCTGAGCTGATACACATTCCGACTGTGCAGGCTCGGACTACCGCCGGCTTCGCCACGAAATTCACCAAGTTGCGGGGGAAGCCCGGCGGTATGAAGCCCTCATTTCCCACCTGAGGTCAGCTTCTCCATTTGGGGCGCGGCTGTGGATTCCCACCCTGCCTCCAGACCGCTCACTTGTTGCGCCATCCGCTGGGCCGGCCGACGCACGGGTCAACTCACAACTTCTCCACCTGTTCGCCTAAGCAGTTACACGCTTTTGAAGATGTTAGGTTAGAACCAACACTTGTACACAGAACGTATTTTTTACTGGAGAGTCTGTCTCAGTCACAATTCTCCTTCGTCCTTTGATTTTTCCCTTCTCGTTACAGACCATTTACTGTAATTTACAGTTTCTGTCTTTTCTTCGATCTTCCATTCTGTCGTTTCCCTTTTGATTCGTTCCCCTTTAGGTTACTGGTTACCAACATGGCGGTAATTACCCATGATGTGTAAAATGTAATTTTCTCAGGGGTAAAAACAAAAGAATTCAATTGCGCTTCGGTCTCGACACTGAATTTTTGGAATATCATTAGTATTATTACCATTTCATAAGACTGAAATATTGATACGTCCACAGCTCGTGGTCGTGCGGTAGCGTTCTCGCTTCCCACGCCCGGGTTCCTGGGTTCGATTCCCGGTGGGCTCAGGTATTTTCTCTGCCTCGTGATGACTGGGTGTTGCTTGCTGTCCTTAGGTTAGTTAGGTTTAAGTAGTTCTAAGTTCTAGGGGACTGATGACCATAGATGTTAAGTCCCATAGTGCTCAGAGCCATTTGAAATATTGATTAAAAAGTTATCAATAATTTTTTTTTTTCAATACGTGACACGACTAAGTTCAGGTTACAGCTCGCGAAACGATGGTAGCAACATCTTCCTCACATATACTACACACTACTCACGTATTTCGCACTCTGGTCTATGAGAATGAAAATGAGATATACAGGGTGCAACGGGTGTAAATGCAGGTATTTCTGTTGGCAACCGATGGCGGTGTACTGAACAATATTACACCAGTTTGCAGACTAATATAATTACAGCTATTAGGAGTTCTACGTCGTTAGGGTTGGTTAGTACCTCCAATTAGAAGTGGCAGGGGAAAGCCATTAATGCTTATTTGCCCCCGGGCATCAGATAAGGTGCTGAAGTGTGGAAACGTGGACGCAAAACGCTAAGTCTTTGCAGACAGGCGCAGTCCGCTTGGTGGCGTAGTTACACCGACTGTGCAGAAGAAAATCAGTTCATAAAGTCTGTGCCGTGTTTGTGTCAGGACTGTTCAACTCAGAGAAGAAACAAGCAACCGACTGGCATGTTTACATACTTTCCACATATAAAAATATCTGCTCCTATACCCGTTACAACCTGTTTATACCACACGTGTTTGAATAGCTCATGAAAATACATTCTCCAAGTTGCAGGTAGCTCCTGAGATAGAACATAAGTGCTTTGTTATTCACTACGCAACAACAAATAGGCACAACGTGACAGTAACTATGTAATTGTTACTACGCTGCTTAGGGTCTAAATATTATTATTATTATTATTGTTAATAATACTATTATCATTAGCATTTGTGGACTCTTCCCTTACTTCATGGTAGAACAATTCCATATTTAAGGCTGAATAACAAGCACACTGTTTTTCTTCCACTGAGTTTTGTTTATTACAAACTAGTATTCGGCTAATTATACCATCTTCAGGAAATAACTGACTAGCGTCTGAAAAGGCACTAGTTCTTAGGTAACCAAACATTATAAGCATGTGTATGATTTACTTGCATGTAGTGTTGTGCATCAGGCTTGTTTCTAAACGTTGAAATCACAGTTTACACAATGGACAATGTTAAACACAGTAGATAATTACCGTTTAAATGGTTATAGTGCTAAATTTTGTTAGGCCTTGACACATGCTTGGAAACTGGTAAACTGAGCACTCTTCATTTATGTCGTGCATCGAACATGTTTCTTAACATTGGAAATTAAACTTTATACGCAAAAAATAAAATACACAAAATTTTCAGTGTTAGAGGTTATATGGTTATGATGCCATAGTTTGTGAGGTAGTGACACTGGTTGAGAACCATCTAACTGAGAACTAGGAAATATTGAACACAGTATATGGTTAAAATACACAGTGTTACAAGTATTACAAGTTATATTGTTGAAGTTTGTGGGGTACGAAATAGGAAATCCTACTGTATTTTATTTTTTTTGCATTTTTAAATGTCATTATGGTGGTTTGTGGGTATTTGGCTGGTTGACTGCATCACGTGAAGCTTAAAAGTAGGCATGTGCTCAATGTAATCAAACATTTAAAACAAATTGGGGATTTTCAGCTAAAAGTCTGTTTACAGATGCTTCTAATAGGCTCAGTTTTCTTCCTTTGTTAGCTATATGTACCGTGTCATTACGGCGGTTTGTGGTTATCTGCTATATTGATTGAATCATGTGAAACTTAAAAGAGAGGATGTGTTCAGCTGTAATTGATCATTTAAAACCAGTTGGGGTTTTCAGCTACATGTCTGTTTACCTCAAGTGCTAACAGGGCTAATTTTCTTCCTTTGTTGGCTATACGGACTACAAGACCTTCTTCTTTCTTTCGAAAAATTACCTCCAAAATTCAGGTGTGTCTTATGCTCGAAATTAATATAAAAATGTCCAGTGTTTAATATCAAATTGCCGCTAGCCTTAAAAATGGCCATATATCTTTGCCGCGGGAAATCTTTCTGGTGACACTGGATACAACTGGCAGCAGCGGCGCACCGATGCGACGAACATGAGTTGTGGGCACTCGCGACCTTGGTAGCACTGTCGCCCTCCCACCCCACCGTGACGAATCCAGAACACTGTCTAGCCCAGGACGCGTCATTGCAGTCTACAGTGCCAGTGAACGTCAACTGAATGTGATTTGTGTTATCGGTAACAGTAAAATATTTTTGTTAGCAGCAAACAACCCTGTTGGAAGAACATCCGCAACTGAGCGTTGTAGCAGAGATCGAAAATACCGCTTCAGCCGCGATGTGCTGCCTATGAGAGCAGAACAGGGAGTCTGCGCTCATAGGCAGCACACCGCGTCTGGTACATGCGGTGCTCGGGGACCACAGCTACGACACCTGAGGATGGGCTTATAACAGTCCGAAACCGGCCGTGTGAAAATAAAGTAACTTACAACTGAAGCGGTATATTCAACCTCTGCTGTTAGCAGCTAGTTTTGCCACGTAAAAAAAAATGAAAGCTATTCATATGATAAGGGATATAAATTGAAAGTAATAGTGTATGCAGAAGAATTTGCGAGCAGCTGGGCGGCATTTCAGCCCCCCACCAACAGAAAAACCAATTGCGATTGGCGAGCTAGTAAGAAGAAATGGAAAAAAATCAGGAAAACTAAATGTGAAAACAGAGGACTGGATGCAAAATGGCCCAAAATAGAAGATGACGTATTGAAATGGATTTAAGAACACCGTCAAAATGGCACTCAAATTAATACAAAAAGATTCAAATACACGCTCGTAAGCTAGGACTAGAATGGAACTTAGCAGACTTTAATTGTGGAGGTGGTTGGTGCTATAGGTTTATCGAGTGCCATGGACTTAGCATGGGAACCAAAACCAAAATATCTCTGAAAATGCCACAAGAGTATGAAGCTTTATTATTTAGCGTCAAAAGAAAACCAGTGTGTAACTAAACCAAACAGTGAGTAAAGAAACTTCTGACATTTGACGTGCCGAACAACAGAACTGTTGCCATTAAAGGTTCTAATATTGTAACTAGAAAAAAAATGGACATGAAAAAGTGCACTACTCTGTTTTCCTTTCATGTTGTGTTGACGGTACTAAACGTAATGAAATGATCATTTTCAAGCGCAAAACAGTGCTAAAACCTTCCGAAATACCACCAGATGTTCTTGTTCACGTATACCACAAGGGCTGGACGGACGAGGCTGGTATGAAGTAATACATTAACCGACTATGGGAGAGAAGGGAAAGTGCTTTACTCAATAAGAGTTCTCTTCTTGTGCTAGGTCGGTTTAGCAACCATATGAAAAATTCTGTGAAATAGAAATTGAGACAGGGAAATACAGAGATCGGTGTTATTCCAGGAAGACCTACTTCATAATTGCAACCTCATGATGCCTCGATAAATAAACTATTTAAATTGTACGTGAGAGAGGAATGTAGAAAATGGATTATGGATGAAACCCAACATGAAATGAAGCCGAAGGGAGCTTTAAAATACCTACAGTCAAACAAGTGTGTCATTGGATAAACAGTCGTCGTCTAGAGTGAGAGAAGACATTATTGTTAAATTGTTCAGGAAACGCGGAGTAAGTAAGGCTCTTGATGGCAATGAAGACTATCTAATAATATGAAGAGGGCAACGATGACGACGAAGAGGAAGAAGAAAAAGCGCATAAGAAAGTTCAGATGACGATTTTCACGGATTTTAAAGATCGGTTCGGTTTTGTAAACTAGGAATTGTTTTTACTCGGTCTTTTCTGTCTAACAGTAAAAATGGTAAAAACGTTATCTCTATAATAAATTATTTAAAAATTAAGGTGCGTCTTATAGTTCGTAGTGTACAATAGTCAGTAAAATAGGGTAGTACTTCTGAGTGGACTTCGTATCTGCGGCCTTCCTTCCGTAAATGTTTCGCAAAGTCGGAGTCTGACTTCAGCGGCGTTCGTGTTCAGTCAGCCTAATAGTTATGGCCCTGCCTTCTTGACCAATATGCAGTTTGTTGCAATCACTGCAAGTTATTTTGTAAACGCAACTGTTTTGTTCTTGGAGTTGAATACGATATCAGCTGTAGTGTCCCTTACATAAAATGAAGATACGTTATTGCAGGGAAGTGAGTGCTTTGGCTAATTTATCGGATAGTTTTCCTAAATATGCGATAGCACACCAGTTGGTTTTAGATATGACTGCTGCTGCAGAGGGGGCATATACATAGGGCAACAGTTTTCTTATTTGGTTTTTGTGTAAAATGTTGTCAGTTAACTCAGGGGCATATTCATTGTTTGATGCAGTATATTAACTAGTATCTAATTCCATATGAAAATTCTCTTCTGACATTAGTATGGATGAAAGACGATGTACCATGGAATGGAAGGAAGAGTGTTTGTGTGGTAGTGGGTGTAGAGAACATAACGGTATTATTATTATTAGTAGTAGTAGTATTAGTATTACTGTTGTTGTTATTACAATTATTAATGGCACAATTCAGAAGTAAAGGGTTCAGCAGTTAAGTGATTTACACACAATGCAAAGCTTTAAACTTGGTTGACTTTAAGAGGGGGTGTAGGATGTGGATGCAGCAAGTGTCGCTACGGACGTGATTGGTGCAGAAGAAACACGTTTCGCAAGAAACGTCTACTCTCAATGTTGATGGTTAACTCAGTGTTGATGATGTAGGTTGCACTCTCGATGCTCTGCAAATTCCTTCATCGGTCTATGAAAAAAGGTTGTTACACACACTGAAGCGCCAAAGAAACTGGTATAGGCATGCGTATTCAAATACGGAGATACGTAAAAAGGCAGAATACTGCGCTGCGGTCGGCGACGCTTATGTAAGACCATAAGCGCCAGGGGCAGTTGTTAGATCGGTTAATTTTACTACATGACAGGTTATCAAGATTTAAGTCACCTTTAAAGTGGTGTTATAATCGGCGAACGAGATGGGACAGAGCATCTCCGAGGTAGCTACAAAGGGAGGATTTTCCCGTGCGACCATTTCACGAGTGTACAGTGAATATCAGAAATCCGGTAAAACATCAGATCTCCGACATGGCTGCAGGCGAAAAAGATCCTGCAAGAACGGGACCAACGACGACTGAAGAGACTCGTTCAACGTGACAGATGTGCAACACGTCCGCAAATTGCTACAGATTTCAATGCTGGACCATAAACAAGTGTCAGCGTCCGAACCATTCAACGAAACATCATCAATATGGACTTTCGGTGCCGTAGGCCCACTCGTGTACACTTGATGACTGCATGACACTAGGATTTACGCCTCGTCTCGGTCAGTTAAAATCGGCACTGGACTGATGATGACTGAAAACATGTTGCCTGTTCGGACGAGTGTCGTTTCAAATTGTATCGAGCGTATTGACGTGTACCGGTATCGACGCAATCTCATGAATCCACGGACCCTGCATGTCAGCAGGGCACTGTTCAAGCTGGTGGACGCTCTGTATGGGTGTGGGACGTGTGCAGTTTGAGTGATATGGGACCCCTGATACGTTTAGGTACGACTCAAACGGGTGACATGTACGTAAGTATCCTGTCTGATCGTTGCATCCATTCATGTCCATTGAGCACTCCGTTGGACTTGGGCAATTCCAGCGGGACAATGTGACACCACACACATCCCGAATTGCTACAGATTGGCTGCAGGAACACTCTTCTGACTTTAAACACCTCCGCTGGCCACCAAACACTCCCAGACATTAACATTAATGAGCATATCTGGGTGTTGTGTGTTGTCCTTAGGTTATTTAGGTTTAAGTAGTTCTAAGTTCTAGGGGACTGATGACCATAGATGTTAAGTCCCATAGTGCTCAGAGCCATTTTGAGCATATCTGGGATGCATTGCAACGTGCTGTTTGGAGGAGATCTTCACCCTTTTGTACTACCTCCATAATTTCGTACTCTTACGGATTTATGGACAGCTCTGCAGGATTCATGGTATCGGCTTCCTCCAGCATTACTTCAGACGTTAGTCGAGTCCATGCCATGTGGCGTCGCAGCATTTATGCGTGCTCGCGGGAGGCCTACAAGGTATTAGGCTCGTATACCAGTTCCTTTGGCTCGTCACTGTATAAGCTTTGTGAATTGCCTCATTGAGTCATTAGTCCGTGGATTAATAAAACACCTATAACTATTATTTTCATCATAGCAGCAACACCAGAAACCGTTCGAAATTGTCTCGAATGAAAACAGCCCAAATCATTCGAGGCCTAAAAGCTAAATTTCATTTATTTTTAGTTATTACAAAAATGAAAGTGTTGCAAGAAAATACTTTTTGATTCCTAAGTTTAGTTTGGAGCTAATGTTGATGATGATGGGGGAGGTGGTGGCGCAGTGGTAGTTAGCTAATAACCGATAGAACTCACGGTTAATGGTTTCAGAATGGTTGGGAACCACTGCTTTAGGTCTACTGGTAGTGTGTAAGTATCCATTCTCAGTAAATCTACAGTTCACTTTCCCTTCTTTTATCCAAATAATTCTTTAATGCTGCATATGATTACATGTTGTCTTTTTTGTGTTAGAGACCTCTCACTTTCAAAGTCGCGTTTTACAAGTAATAGGATACTTAAGTCGTCTTCTGTGATTATCTGGACCAGACAAGTTCCACCTCTACTTAAAAGGTCATCAGTGGTCATTGTAACTATCCCTTATCTCATTATCTATAGCCTTAGAAAACCTCAAGCGTATTTCCTCATTGCTTAGTAAAAAAATGGTTCAAATGGCTCTGAGCACTATGGGACTTAACGTCTGAGGTCATCAGTCTCCTAGAACTTAGAACTACTTAAACCTAACTAACCTAAGGACATCATACACATCCATGCTCGAGGCAGGATTCGAACCTGCGACCGTAGCGTTCGCGCGGTTCCAGACTGTAGCGCCTAGAACCGCTCGGCCATCTGGGCCAGCCATTGCTTAATACTTCCGTACCCCACTTCTTAGTGTATTGATCCTTTGTGACTAGTCTCCTAAACTGCAGCTTATTCTTCATCATTAATAAATTGGGATTAAGTCTATACCTGGTTCTAGGTACGCCTGAAAGTCCAGTATCTGGTTTCAGAATCTCTCCCCGATCATGATGTAATTTACTGAAATCTTCCCTTATTTCCTTGTCTTTTCCAAGTATACCTCCTCATCTTGTCATTGCTGAACAGAGTATTCGCTACTACTAGCTGATATTTATTGCAGAACTCTTTCAGATTTTCTTCTCTTTCATTTCTAGCACCAAGACCATATTCTCCCTTAACCCTTTTTATTTTAATTTTCTTACATAAACTGAGGTGACAGAAGTCATGAGATATCTCCTAATATCTTGTCGCATTCCTTTCCCGGCGTAGTGCCGCAATTCAACATGGCATGGAATTGATAAGTCGTTGGAAGTCCCCTGCAGAAGTATTCAGCCACGCTGCCCATATGGCCGGCCAAAATTTCGAAGGTGTTGACAGTGCAGGAATTCATACACGAACTGACCATTAGATTATGTCCCATAAACGATCGATGCGACCGATGTCGGCGATCTGTGCGGCCACTATGTTCTTCAAACCAATCACGAACAGCTGCGCCCAGTGTCATGGTGCACTATCATGGATAAAAATTTCGTCGTTGTTTGGTTACATGACGTCCATGAATGGCTGAAAATGGTTTCCAAGTAGTCGAGCATACAGAGGAGCGAGTCCAGTGCAAGTAAACACAGCCTGCACCATTATGGGGCCGCCACCAGCTTGCACAATGCTTTGTCGACAACTTTTGTCCATGGCTTCTTAGGGTCAGCGTCACATTCTAACCCAACCATCGGCTCTTACCAAGTGCAGTTGTGACTCATCTGACCAAGTCATCTGGATTCAAACCAGTATTGTCACGAGCCTAGGAGATTCCCTGCGGGTGGTGTCGAGCTGTTAGCAACGGCACTCGGGCCGGGTGTCTACTGCCATTGCCCATTAACGTCAAATTTCGTAACTGATACGTTCGGCGCACGTCGCACACCGATTGCTGCGGCTATTTCGCTTTAGTATTCATCGCCTTTTAATACTGATAACCCTACACAAACGCCACTATTCTCGGTCGTTAAGTGAAGGCCGTGGGCCACTGCGTTGTCCGTAGTGACAGATAATGCCTCAAATGTGGTTTTCTCGGCACACTCTAGACACTGAGGATCACGGAGTGTTGAGTTCTCTATCGATTTCCGAAATAGAATGTCTCATGCGTCTATCTCCAAGTACCAATTAGCTTTCAAATCCTGTTAACTCCCGTCGCACGGCCATAATCACGTCTGAAATGTTTCATATGAATCACGTGAGTCTGAACGACAGCTTCGCCCTCAATGTATACCGATGCGGTAAATGCAGCTTTGTGTGTGCCGCTTTGTATCATTATGGAACCCGGTAAACTTTTATTCTTGTGAATATAATGTTGAAGTATTGTGAGCAGTTGTATTTGCAATGTGTTGCTACCTTTTAGTCAACTCAGAGTAGCATTTGCACCTACATCCTACATGCTCAGTTACTTGCTGTGGGTTTTCAAATCTCTGTCTTCCACCTACAGTTTCTACCCTCTACAACTCCCTTTAGTACAATGGAAGTAATTCGCTCATGTCATAACGTCCTGTAATCCGTCTTCTTCTGAATGTTTTCCATATATTCCATTCCTCTCTGATTCTGCAGAGAACCTCCACCTTCTTTATCTTTTTATCCTCCTTACTTTGACCGTTGTTGGTTGTTTTGCTGCCTACGTAGCAGAATTCCTTAACTTGGTCTACTTCGTGAACCCCAAATTTGATGTCCAGTTTCTTGCTGTTCTCAATATTGCTATTTGTCACTACTTTCGTCTTTGTTCAAGTTACTCGCAATCCATAGTCTCTGCTCATCAGACTGTATTTCTTCTTGACTTTCACTCAGAATAGCGATATTATCAGTGGATCGTGTCACTGATATATTTTCACCTTGAGCATAATTCCCCCACTTGAAATTTTCTTTCATTTGCATCATTGCTCCTTCGGTGTTCTTCGGATAGACTCGAGACAAGAATTTTCTACAGTTTCTTCACATTTTTGATGTAACAATTTCGCCTTTCCTTCCCTGCTCTTCCCATGCAATTTATTCCTAAGCGACTTGTATTTCTGTACTTCCGTGAACATTTTTATACTTCTGTCTTTCGTCGATCAACTAAAGTATCTCTTCTGTTATCTACGGTCACGTTCTTTGTACCATTGTCTTTCTTTCCATCTTATGTGATTGGCCTTTTCAGAGATGTTCAGTTTTCTTCAACTGAACTTCCTGCTGTTCATTATAGCCACAGAGAACTTCAAGCGTATGTCTTCATTCCTTAGTATTTCGGTATCCCAGTTCTTTGCATATTGATTCTTTCTGACTAATCTCTTAAACTTCAGCCTACTCTTTAGTATTGCTAAATTCAGTACTGAGTCGATGTCACACCTTACAGGCATATGTGATTTCGGAATCTGTGTCTGGCAACGACGTCACCTAACTGAAATATTCCTGTATCTCCCGCCCTTTTCCCAGTGTACCTCCCGCTCTTGTGATTCTTGAACAGACTATTTGCTATTACTAGCTGATTTCTATTACAGAACTCAATTAGACATTTTCCTTTCTCATACCTGCTACCAAGCTCATATTCTCCCGCAACCTTTCTTCTACTCCTTCCCCTTAGTATCAGTATACAGATCAAATATTCATTCATTTCACAGTTCTTTGGACCCTGATACAACCACTTTCATTGAACATGATCATCGCCACACTCCAAAGACGTAGAATTGATCAATTGTGAATGTAACACCCACCTATAAGTGTAGAAAATTTCTTTTGGTCACCAGTCTATGTATATTTGTTCCAATTTATGTTATAACTGTAGATACACCTTATCCAGTGATGTGCATGACATTGACACTTCCTCTCACTCTGACTCTTACTAGCATATGTTCAGTGGAACTGGTGTTGTTGGAATATTGGTGCGTCAGTGCATAAATTAGTGAAGATTTTCCGTTTCCTATATCGCTTTTTAATCCTTAAACGACAGACTGTGTTGCATCATAGCAGCATTTGTGATCTTTGTACTTCGTCAATCGAGTGTTCATTTATAAATTAGAGGATAATAGTTTTTCTTATTTTATCCATGTATGGTGTGACTGTTCCCGTAGCTCTTTTCATGTCTTGTATTGAGTGATAAGAGATGAATGAAGCTAATCTCATTCCTAATTAAACTGCTGATAATTTATCAGATCCCGGTGATTCAGATACTCTCATATCCCAGCTATTTGAGATCCCAACGTACAAAGATAAAGATGGCACCAAAAATTTCAAGTCAATTTCCTTCCTCCCCCCCACCGCTCCGAAACATGCCCGTCGTGTATTCAGAAGGTAGCCATGCTACTTATAAATTGGTCATTGGGCATGAAATTTAGTAAATATTACCTTATTTATTGGGCCAGTCCCACTGTCTGAATGTGACTTATCCGAAGGACTTGCCTATACAGCTCGTGAAGGAAATTTGATCAATTCCACATGGTTCAAACCACAAGTACAACTTTTGGGAACATACGTTTCGTTAAATCGTAGGTAAGTTCAGTTACTATCCAAGACATTTAATATCAGAAGTATTGTCCTTAAAGTAACTGACGACCATAGTACACTGAAGAGCAAATGAAACTGGTCCACCTGACTAATATCGTGTAGGGCCTCCGCGAGCATGCAGAAGTGGCGCAACACGACGTGGCATGGACTAGACTAATGTCTGAAGTAGTGCTGGAGGGACAGTTCCCATGAATCCTGCGGGGCTGTACATAAATCTGTAACAGTACGAGGGGTTGGATATCTCTTCTGAACAGCACGTTGCAAGGCTCCCCAGATACGCTCAATAACGTTCATGTGTGGGGAGTTTCGTGGCCAGCGAAAGTGTTTAAACTCAGAAGAGTGTTCCTGGAGCCACTCTGTAGCAATTCTGAACGTGTGGGGTGTCGTATTGTCCAGGTGGAATTGCCCAAGTCCATAGGAATGCACGATGGACATGAATGGATGCAAGTGAACAGACTGGAGACTTACGTACGTGTCACCTGTCAGAGTCGTATCTAGATATATCAAGGGTCCCATGTCACTCCAACCGCACACCCCTCATACTATTACTGAGTCTCTATCAGCTTGAAGAATGTCCTGCTGCCATGCAGGGTCCATGGATTGATGATGATGTCTCCATACTCGAAACGTCCATCTGCTCGATACAATATGAGAGACTCCTCCGACCAGGCAACGTGTTTCCAGTCATCAACAGTCCAATGTCGGTGTTGACGGGCCAGGGCGAGGCATAAAGCTTTGTGTCGTGCAATCATCAAGGGTACACGGGTGGCCTTCGACTCCGAAAGCCGACATCGATGATGTTTCGTTGAATGGTTCGCACGCCGATGCTAGTTGATGACCCAGCATTGAAATCTGCAGCAATTAGCGGAAGGGTTGCACTTCTGTCACACTGAACGGTTCTCTTCAATTTTCGTTGGTCCTGTTCTTGCACAATCTTTTTCCAACCGCAGCGATGTCGGAGATTTGATGTTTTGCCGGATTCCTGATATTCACGGTACACTTGTGAAATGGTCATACGGTAAAATCTCAGCTTCATCGCTACCTCTGAGATGCTGGGTCCCATCGCTAGTCCATCGACTACAACACTACATTCAGACTTAGTTAAACTTGTTAACCTGCCATTGTAGCAACTGTAACAACTGCGCCAAACTCTTTTTGTCTTATATAGGAGTTGCCGACAGCAGCGCCGTATTCTGCCTGTTTACGTGTCTCTGTATTTGAATACACGTTCATGTACAAGTTGCTTTGGTGCTTCTGTATATTTCATTTAATAATTACAGTCCCAGTAACTTTCAGTTTCATAATAACTAAAGAAATCAACAAACTAAGGAAAACTACTCAGCAAACTAAGCGAAACTAATTAACATAATCTTACAGTTCTTCTTGCGTATCGTTGTTAGAGACACATATTTTTCTGTCATTGTAACAGTCGTTGTAGCCTCGTCTGCGTTCATATTATTCGGCACACATACCTTATCCGAAAATTAGGTACACAGTAACTTACTACAGTCCACTGAAAATACACCGTATGTTGGTTAATAAAGCGACTAAGAAATTCGTTGTCGCACGTTTTTCGGAAATCTGAGAAGATGGGATATGCTTGATCACCTGCAGCTGTTGTTTAGAGGATATCATGTATGGATTAAGAGAGCTGTGTATCATATGAGGATGCGTCCTAAATCCGTGCTGATACGTTGAGGAAAGATCCCTGTCTTCTAGAAAAAGATACATCAGAACGTTTTAGCTCATACCTTATCTACAAGTATCTGGCCCACAATAAATTTCGCGTCACTGACAAGGATCTATAAGACGGAATTAACCACTCCGTACTATGTACAGTTCTTGTCGGTCTTAAAGAAAGAAATTTAAAAAATTGATCTCTAATTTTTTATAAAAATTCTGCGTATTTTAAGTGAAGATTTAATCTCTATGTCGATGATGACACGCTGTGGTGTGCGTACTGTAAGACCTTCGGAACACACACCATCAGATTATTTGACTTGTCGCTCTAACGAAGTAGGTGAGTGTCAGCAATATGTCTCGTGGTCTTATCGTGGCGTGTTTATCTTCTGCCGTTAGGTTAGACGATAGAAATGCCACTTGTACGCTTAGAGTAGCAGATTGACGGTGACCAACTTTAAACAGAACTTGATTAATTTTCACACATATTTCTTAAAATAATAATAAGCATAGATATTACGTAACTTGATTCTGGATTCGGTTTACAATTGACAATCTGAAGTTCCTTTGGTCTTGGTATGTAATCTTATTCTCACATATCTCTGATACTTGAAAAAGTGTCTATACATTTATCTTCATGGCTATGTACAGGAATATGGTAATCTTATTAGGCGCAGACTGAAACTTGACTACAGACTAATGCAGACTGACTAATCGGAGGTCTGTACACTTGTTACAATACCTCGCACGTTCAGGTATCACTGCGCGAGTGTGATCCGCGAGGAGAAAAGGTTCTACGTTAGCAGCAATCTCATTGGCTGCGTTACATATTAATACGCGGATCGGCGGAAGCAAAATTTGGTCCGTCTTTATGGCAGCGCCATCTCGTAGTGCGGAGACGGACGAGCGCTGCGCTTGCGCTGTTGTGCTTAGCAGGGCGCGCTCTAGTGGGAAAGTTGTGTACGCGGCGACTGCGCGGACACACGCAAACCTAATTCTCATTCTTCCGGAATGCGAATGCAGTGCCTTAAACACTGAGACGCCTCGTCCATATGACACATTCCACATACTATTTGTGTCAGGTAGTTGAATTCCAGATCTTACGAACTCACTTCTGTCGCTTCGAACTTATTTTCTCTTTCTTCATATACTTAAAAGTTAAATAAATACATTGTTGTTATTTTACTCAATATCATACTTACCTTCGTCCGAGAAAATGAAAATTTCTGCGGAGGCTTGTTATTAAATATGACACATGTTGATGTGTTTCGGTTAACTTCCAGTCACATACCTGAAAATATAAAAAACAAAAATGTAAGTATAATGCAGCAACATTGAAAATCAGGAAGTGATTATAATACTGGAAAAGAAAAGACACGCACAGCTGGAAAAAGAGTGAAGGACTCAGAAGGAATTAGGAAAATAAACGGAACTTTAAGAGGTGAGAAAGTATGTGATGATGTTTCCAGGATTACACTACCAACTCAGATTCACTAATAACTTGCAAGTAAAAGCCCACGTATCAGCATAATGTTTCACTGTGTCTGGTCTTGGTGTATGTACTGATTTGGCTGGGAAGACAGTTGCATCCTTTGCTGAGACGGCCTGGTCCCACATCTGCTATACCTGGTCCTTGACATCCTGTATATTGGTACTGAGACGTCCTATCTGGTCGCATACATGTCGCACTGGGTACACAGCTGGCACTCAGCATGCAGAGTGTTCATACAGACATGCGCAACGTGTGAACGAAAATTGCGCTGTTGAAAAAAGGCACCCCGATACGGTTGCGTGAGTGATAACACTCGAAGATGCAAGATTTCTGTGACGTACGATTGTGTCGCCAGAGTTCTCTCAATCACTACAAGCCCTAGCCTAAACCCATCTCTGGAGGCTCCCCACAGCATACCTCCAGGAGTAACGCTCTGTGCCTCACCATACCTCCAGTAGTAACACTGCTGTGCCACCAGAGTTCTCTCAGTCACTACAAGCCCTAGCCTGAAGTCATCTCTGGTGGCTCCACACATCATACCTAAAGGAGTAACACTGCTATACACTGCTGTGTCGCAGAGTTCTCCCAGTCACTACAGGCCCTAACCTGAAGATATCTCTGGTGGCTCCACACACCATACCTCCAGGAGTAACACTGTTGTACACTGATGTGCATCCAGAGTACTATCAGTCACTACGGGCACTAACCAGAAGACATCTCTGGTGGGCTCCACACACCATACCTTCAGGAGTAACACTGCTGTGCCGCCAGAGTTCTCCCAGTCACTACAAGCCCTAGCCTGAAGTCATCTCTGGCAGCTGCCCACAGCTTACCTTCAGGAGGAATCCTGCTGTACTGCACCACATCTCCAGGAGTAACACTGCTGTACCAACAGAGTTCTCTTAGTCACTACAACCCCTAAGGCGATTGATATTGACCTTGCTGGGCAGTTTAATAAACAGCAATTGATTGGAGGTCCGAATGTTTTTCGTGGACTCCATCTGAACTTTACGTGTGATGTACAAGCAGTGTTTGGAGGTAGTACCTGGCTGACACTTGCTGTTGTATGGGGCAATCAAGCAGATTATGGTGGCCTTGAAGCATTTCAAGATGCTAACATTTTGGCTTGCAATCACCGTTGATCTTTATTTTACAATTGCCAATTTGAAGTTATCTCTGGTGGCTCCACACACCATACCTCCTGGAGAAACACTGTTGTACACTGCTGTGCCGCCAGAGTTCTCCCAGTCACTACAGGCCCTAACCTGAAGACATATCTGGTGGGCTCCACACACCATACCTTGACGAGTAACACTGCTGTGCACTGCTGTGTCGCCATTCTCTCAGTCACTATAAGCCCTAGCCTGAAGTCACCTCTGGCAGCTCCCCACAGCATACCTCCAGGAGGAACCCTGCTGTGCTGCACCATACCTCTAGGAGTAGCACTGCTGTGGCAACAGAGTTCTTTCAGTCACTTCAAGCCCTAACCTGAAGTCATCTCTGGTGGCTCCACACACCATACGTCCAGGAGTAACATGGCTGTACACTGCTGTGCCGCCAGAGTTCGACCAGTCACTACAGGCCATAACGTGAAGACATCTCTGGTGGGGTCCACACACCATGCCTTCAAGAGTAACACTGCTGTGTCGCCAGAGTTCTGTCAGTCACTACAAGCCCTAGCCTGAAGTCATCTCTTGCAGCTCCCAACAGCATACCTCCAGGAGGAACCCTGCTGTGCTGCACCATACCTCCAGGAGTAGCACTGCTGCGCCAACAGAGTTCTCTCAGTTACTACAAGCCCTAACCTGAAGACATCTCTGGTGGCTCCACACACCATAGCTTCGGGAGTAACACTGTGTGCACTGCTGTACCGCCAGAGTTCTCTCTGTCACTACAAGCCCTAGCCTGATGTAATCTCTGGCAGCTCCTCACAGCTTACCTCTGCGTTAAGTTACTGTTTTTTTTTTTTGTTTTGCTTTAGAGGCCATTTAAAACGAATCATACAAAAACGGAAAAAGGAAGTACATGATCTGTTGCGCTCTGGGTGTGTATCTGGGTGTGTATATTGCTTACAAGGTTCTCGGCTGTACTGCCGGATGCAACTGCCGATGGTGCACGATGTCTCGGCGAATAACAGTACCGCCGTCAGACACGATAAGGAGGCCCCTTTCATACCGTTCGCTGGCAATGTATAGTCAAAAATTCGCGGACTACTGTGGAGATACTCACATAACTCCAATTTAGCCAAAATGTGTCCTTTGTTAGAGACGGTGATAGACTACCTTGATCTAAAAAATGCGGGGGTGTACCAATTTCCGTGTTAATGCGTAAAAATTTTTATTGGACAAACGATTCGGCTATCGAACATCGATTTACAGAACATGGGGCCCATACCCTCTTACTGCAGCCCAACAAGTCTACCATAGCAGTACACTACACTGAAAATGAACATAAAATGAATTACCACCAAAGGGAAGTCCTGGCTACCACCGATATATTTTAGGAATCCATTTTGAAAGACGCCACTGAAATCCATGTTACTGGTAATTTAATCAACAGGGCCACGGGCTTTCAGTTAAGCAAGGCGCGGAAACCAATACTAATTTCCATCAAAGCACAACGGGACATCCGGACGCATGACGCGACAGGGACGGTGGGCGGAAGATGACTGAAACTCTTCCACCCACCCCCCCCTCCCCAACGCCACCATCAATACCACCAAGAATGGTGCGGGGCATGAGGCCCCAACTTCGGAACTCTGGATCTGCAGACATAAATATCGCCAGCACGCAGCACGGTTATTCGCTGAAATATCGTAGATCTTCGGCGACTGGATTCCGCAATACACCCGAGAAACTAGGAAGCGAAAGAAAGTATTAAATAGTAATGACAGCAGACTCTCAGTTGAGTCAAATCATTTCGAAACATTTTTTTCTTTAATGGGGCCCACCTAGCGCCAAACATTGTGTCTGCGAAAGATGATCTCATACGTAAAAACCGTTTTACATTTTAAAATTATATGCTTGGCAATCTGGCTGCAGCATTCCTCCATGTGACTCTGTGTCGCAATAGTTTCTGCATCGTCTATTATCTAAAGGTGACTACAGCGTGCATTTGTATGTGAGCAATGAATTGTCACCAGCCTTACAATAACAAGAAATGTATGTTGCGTCTGTCAGGGGATGATCTACACCCAGCATGTGGTGTGCAGAAAGTTCCTAAGGGTAAAATAGGTAGCCTAGATCAAAACGTCGAAACAGTGGGATACAAAAATATTTGGAGAAGGCAGCTATGGCTTGGGTGGGGATCAATAAAAGGTGTAAACCTGATTTAATGACGAATATTTGAAAGAAAAGTCTAAATAATAATCTCCCTAAGATTAAATCTCAAATCGCAATTGAAAAAGTAACTAAAAAGCAAGATAGGTATGTGGATTTCCATTTTGCAAGCAGTTGTAGGGAAGGATTAAACACACTTTTAACGAAACAGAAATTGGGAACGCTTAGTGTTTTACTAGTGCTAAGCAGTGCATAAAGCAGCTGTTCTGGTGTATATACAAGAAATGTAGTGAATGCAAAACACGAATGTGGATCAAACGGAAACGTGTGAAAAACAGTGAACACAATACTACGTCGTTTAGTGTCCAAAACAGAAGTGAAGGGCAAACAGTAAGGGACATATGTCATAATTTGGTTATGCAATCCTGCTACAATAAAAGTTACTGAATTTTTTAACCTACACCTCATGCTAATTAACTTGTATTAATCCACACTTTAGGCAACTTATCGATGCTTCTTCTGTCTTTCGAAACTTTTCTACAGTTGATACAATCTAATACAATAGATTGTAAAAAACCTGAGTGTGTTGCTCATGCTGTACAAATCTGTTTCTACACTGAGACGACGAGTAATCCCATTTTGCCAGTTGAGTGACTCTCGATTTAGATTACCTTTCGGCAAGTGCTCACCGTCCGCGATAACGAACTGTGTTCAGGTTGTAAGAAATAATTCGAGTTTATCATAATACAGACTGATTCAGTTGTCGCTATCGATGGTATTCATGCAACCAGCAATGCATTCAAAAATCACGTGCGAGATTTTCGTGTTCTCTTGCTCACTACAAGTAAACTGTTGGTTCTACAGAAGAAATGAACGAGTCTTTTTTGTAAGAATTTTTTTTTTCTGGGATACCACGTTTAAAAGTTTTTCTTGGTTAAATAGAAAACTAAAGCCTCTAGGTAAAACGTATCCCAGTACAAAATTTAACTACGTTTCCTAGAAAAAGGCCCTGTTCATTTTCTTTAGGACTAATAGTCTGCACAGAGCGAGTGAGAGAATACGAAAATTTTGAGCTTCATATTTGGAGGTGGTCGCAGCTGAATCGGAAAATATTAACAAATATACTCTCCTTGTTTAAATCTTCGTTATCAACCAAAGAACACTCTACGACGTCTAATGACTTCCATGAGTCTAGAAATACATTGTCTGCCTGTTTGCCTAAGCGTAAGATCTGCGAGTGTTTTGCAACCGCATTATTTGAGTTCTGCCCTTTGCAGCAATACCTTTATCTTTGTGAACGTCATAGTTCAGAATATTTTTTAACATAAGGCACACACTAGTGCTAGTGATTCCTAAAACGAACAACATAGGGTGATTAATATCAAATATGTTCTCTTTCACGTAATGTATTGAAACCAAGACCTATCGGGCAAAATAACAATCATCAGTTTTCGACGCCATGAAAAACAAAGGAAGGTTAGGGTTAAACTTCCATCGTAGACGATGTTAACAGATGTGATGCAAAAGCTCGGACTGAGGAAGAGTAGGGACCTCTTCATAAAGCCACTTAGGGAAATCAGCGAAGCCGGCCTTAGTGGCCGAGCGGTTCTAGGCGCTACAATCTGGAACCGCGCGACCGCTACGGTCGCAGATTTGAATCCTGCCTCGGGCATGGATGTGTGTGATGTCCATAGGTTAGTTAGGTTTAAGTAGTTCTAAGTTCTAGGGGACTGATGACCTCCGAAGGTAAGTCCCATAGTGCTCAGAGCCATTTGAACCAAATCACCGAAAACCTAAATCTAGATATCGTCACAGAGACTTCAAATACTCGCAAATACGAGTCAGTGTCTCACCACTGCCCTACTCGCTATGTCCCAGTCTATGATGTACATGATCTTCGGATCAAATGACCTTCTGGTTACTGACACTTGACATGGTAGTAACAGCAAGTGGTCAGATTTCAGTAATACAGTATACTGTTTCATTTGCACACTTGTTGAATGTAACTTAGAAACAGATACTTGGCATACGAAATCGGCAGTAGTTGTGCCCGTTCATCTGTCAAGAATAAGTGTGGACCACTTCATCTACTGTAGTACTATGCAATAATTGCTGACTCAGTGTGTGTGTGTGTGTGTGTGTGTGTGGGAATATTGTTAAGGTATAGAGGAATGAGAACTGTGTTAATGGCTCTCGTGAAATGTGGTTTTTTACATAGTTTTCCCCCTAGTTCTAGGTTTTTTTGGACGATAAAGGTATATGTCATTGGATCTATATCGTACACAATACGGTTGAAGAATTTCATTCTTATTTCTATTCAGACAGATTCAGACTCGTCTATTTCCGATTTAAGTTCTACAGAGCGTTTGAACAACTACATTGTTTGATGCAACACACTACACGCCCACATCCTTAAAAGACGTAAGGGACAGTAAGGTTACCACACCATGTGGCCCATTCCAGATACCATACAAAATCCATGCTACTTGAGATGCATGGTAACAAGAAAGTAGGAGAAGGTCAAGCAAATTAATAAGTAGGAGGCTACAGTTCTTTCGTTGCCCCATTGTACTTTATTACTTATTCTAACTAACTCTTTTGTACTTCGTTAAATATGTAGTTCTCGAATTATGATAAACAGGACAAATTTTCATTTGTTCTGAAGTTTTCTACAGCTGATGCTGAACAACAATTGCAATTTTCGACTTCGTTCTCAAATAGCAAGAAGTAAGTGTTTTAATTAAGCTTTACATTTAAATCCCAAAGAGAATATAATTACTTCATTTAATTCATTTTTATTTTGTTTTCTACTTGTTTCTCTTTTCTAAATGACCCGGCAAGTTCATCGTCAGTCGGATGTTCACGTTCATAGCCCCATTTAGCTTAGCTGAACATGTGATGGTGGCTGTTTTCCTTTCTCAAGATATGTATATTCGTATCTTATTGTTAGGTAGAATCACAATAAAATAGTACATTTTCTTATATTGTTTTGTTAGCGGCCGACCGGAGTGGCTGAGCGGTTCTAGGCGCTGCAGTCTGGAACCGCGCGACCGCAACGGTCGCAGGTTCGAATCCTGCTTCGGGCATGGATGTGTGTGATGTCCTTAGGTTTAAGTAGTTCTAAGTTCTAGAGGGCTGATGACCTCAGCAGTTAAGGCTCAGAGCCATTTGAACCATTTTTGCTACCGTATAGAGGAACCATTGCAAGGAATTTTCACCACAACGAAAAATCTACCAACACTGCTTCTTCAGCACAAGCTAAACGTAATTAAAGCCTAGACTAGGCGTCTGATGATGAACCTCTCAGTCAGACACCCTATATGGAGCTACTTAGTATTAATAAATTGAATTAGTAATTGGGTCTGCCAATTGTTTTTACTTCTCGGTGACGGCCGGAGTGGCCGTGCGGTTCTAGCCGCTACAGTCTGGAACCGAGCGACCGCTACGGTCGCAGGTTCGAATCCTGCCTCGGGCATGGATGTGTGTGATGTCCTTAGGTTAGTTAGGTTTATTTAGTTTTAAGTTCTAGGCGACTGATAACCTCAGAAGTTAAGGCGCATAGTGCTCAGAGCCATTTGAACATTTTTTTTTACTTTTCTGTAAAAGTGAACGTGTTTTCTTTCACATAGCAATGACCCGACATGTTAATTTACCAAGAAATATATTTTAAATATAACTCCTACAAATACCGCAGTTGGCAGATTCATGAATGCATTAAATTCTTCACACGACCACATATCAAGATAGCGAAATGAATTGTCAGTTGTGACACTAATGTAGCACACTTAGCAATAACTTCTGGCTTCTACTTATATGTTTCAAGGGTTTCCAAAAGTTGTGCTTAGTCTATAACTGGATGTGTTACTAAAATATATTCGTTCTAATCCTTGAAATTTAATGGACATGGTTGACCACCCTAATTTATGATAATGTTGCAGCAAGAACTATTTGTAGAAACTCTATCTATTTTTAATTTACTTTAGGGAATGAAAACCCTTAAGTGTAAATCGCACTTGAAATCTTCTTTATTTGGGTGGATTACTAGTTTCAGCTAACAATCTAGCCATCTTCAGATCATAAAACATTCTTCATTGGTGTTGGTGGCATTAAAATCCTCCATAAAATGATAACATCCATACATGGTATAGATCAAAACAGCTCTTCATCGTTAGAGGCCAGCATAATTTAGCGATGGTCATAGAACAAAGGCCACATACCGTTAAAATTAGTAACTGACACAATTAGTACTTACATCATCACTGAGACTCCGTAAGTTTGTTTTAACAGCTTAACGGGTTTGTTTTATGACATCATTCATTTACAAAGTCCACGAGCCATGAAAACCTGTTTATAACTTCCCAACATATGGATATTGTCATTTTAAGAAAGATTTTAACCATGTTTGGAGCCATAATGAAACCAACACTAATTAAGAATGTGTTACGATCAGAATATGGTTACATTGTCAGCCGAAACTAGTAATGCATCCAAATAAAGATGATTTCATGTGTGATCTTGACTTCAAGGGTTTTCTGTCTCCAACATAAATAAAATATGTACAACAGAGAGCTTATCCCCTGGCTGACATGACAAAAAATTTGACTATATTTATTATTAAATGTTTATTTTGGTCTCATCTTTTATTTATTTATTAATTACTCTTATTGTGTTCCGTTTGTTCTGCTCTATATGGATCTGTCCATTTGGAATAGGGTTCTAAAGTAATTTTCACTTGAAACACAAGGCTGAGCAGCATTTTCTTTTTTACCGTTACTTGCTTGCGATGTGCGTTAATTTACGAGCCACAGCTGGTGCGCAGTTCAGTTCGTGTCCTGTGTCCATTAGTGTAACCCCAGAGTTTACAGCCTACAGGTTATTACTGTCATTAGGTCTGTCGCAGAAGTCTCGCAGAAAATAACGCCGTAATAACGCTGATCGTATGTACAGCAAACTTCACGTCTGCGCACTTCTTACTTTCACTCTGACAACAGTGGGTGCATTAATTTTCATTACAAGAACTTTTAGCTTAGACATTACTAGGCAAAGAAATCGCCACCTGCAACGTTCTCCAAAATCTTAGCGTCAAAGTAAATCAGATAGTAGACGGCAGACGAAGCAAACCAAAGGTCGGAAATGAGTACTTCATGCAGTACGAGATGTGCAATGTGCAATGGGTATATGCTACGGTATGTAGGCTACCTATTTATCGTAACAAGCAAATAAATAAACAAATTATGGCTTATCATAGATAGTAACGCTGCTTAAAAAGCAGAACAGATTCGTCTATAAAATTTGCGGTTGACAGTTCATGACTTTATTCAAGACGAAAACTCCTCGTTACAGGAACTTGCTTATATCATTAAATTTTAATGTATGCAGCATTAGGAAAAAGTGCCCAGAGTGTAAAACGAGTATACAGGGATACGTTTCGTAACAGACGGCATCCTTACTGAATGACGTTTACCACAGCGGAAAAGCAAAATTACGTATAACTTATTTGCTAATGGGTAGTTCAAGCACCAGAGAACTGGTCGAGGATCCCGGAAAAGTATTGTGCACACAGCAGAAATCGAGTATTTGGTATCGGAAAGTATGAGAAAAGATTAATCAATAATCACCCGTTAACTTTCCGAGAAAATGCACGTTCAGGAGAGCACAGCGAGAAGGTGAAGCAGAAGGTACTACCTATTCATAAACAACGCCTGAAAGCAGTCACCCCAATATTCACGCCGACATTAAAGTAAGATAGTAGGAGCAAGTCACTGAATTACAGGCCCATATCATTAATCTCGATGTGGAGCAGGATTTTGGAACATACACTCCTGGAAATTGAAATAAGAACACCGTGAATTCATTGTCCCAGGAAGGGGAAACTTTATTGACACATTCCTGGGGTCAGATACATCACATGATCACACTGACAGAACCACAGGCACATAGACACAGGCAACAGAGCATGCACAATGTCGGCACTAGTACAGTGTATATCCACCTTTCGCAGCAATGCAGGCTGCTATTCTCCCATGGAGACGATCTTAGAGATGCTGGATGTAGTCCTGTGGAACGGCTTGCCATGCCATTTCCACCTGGCGCCTCAGTTGGACCAGCGTTCGTGCTGGACGTGCAGGCCGCGTGAGACGACGCTTCATCCAGTTCCAAACATGCTCAATGGGGGACAGATCCGGAGATCTTGCTGGCCAGGGTAGTTGACTTACACCTTCTAGAGCACGTTGGGTGGCACGGGATACATGCGGACGTGCATTGTCCTATTGGAACAGCAAGTTCCCTTGCGTCGTAGGTGGGAATGGTAGAACGATGGGTTCGATGACGGTTTGGATGTACCGTGCACTATTCAGTGTCCCCTCGACGATCACCAGTGGTGTACGGCCAGTGTAGGAGATCGCTCCCCACACCATGATGCCGGGTGTTGGCCCTGTGTGCCTCGGTCGTATGCAGTCCTCATTGTGGCGCTCACCTGCACGGCGCCAAACACGCATACGACCATCATTGGCACCAAGGCAGAAGCGACTCTCATCGCTGAAGACGACACGTCTCCATTCGTCCCTCCATTCACGATTGTCGCGACACCACTGGAGGCGGGCTGCACGATGTTGGGGCGTGAGCGGAAGACGGCCTAACGGTGTGCGGGACCGTAGCCCAGCTTCATGGAGACGGTTGCGAATGGTCCTCGCCGATACCCCAGGAGCAACAGTGTCCCTAATTTGCTGGGAAGTGGCGGTGCGGTCCCCTACGGCACTGCGTAGGATCCTACGGTCGTGGCGTGCATCCGTGCGTCGCTGCGGTCCGGTCCCAGGTCGACGGGCACGTGCACCTTCCGCCGACCACTGGCGATAACATCGATGTACTGTGGAGACCTCACGCCCCACGTGTTGAGCAATTCGGCGGTACGTCCACCCGGCCTCCCGCATGCCCACTATACGCCCTCGCTCAAAGTCCGTCAACTGCACATACGGTTCACGTCCACGCTGTCGCGACATGCTACCAGTGTTAAAGACTGCGATGGAGCTCCGTATGCCACGGCAAACTGGCTGACACAGACGGCGGCGGTGCACAAATGCTGCGCAGCTAGCGCCATTCGACGGCCAACACCGCGGTTCCTGGTGTGTCCGCTGTGCCGTGCGTGTGATCATTGCTTGTACAGCCCTCTCGCAGTGTCCGGAGCAAGTATGGTGGGTCTGACACACCGGTGTCAATGTGTTCTTTTTTCCATTTCCAGGAGTGTATATTGTGTTCGGTGTGGCGTTCGCTGTGTTATTCAGTGGTTTGGTATTTAACTAATTTGTAAATGAAAATGATAATCTCGTTTTATTACATTGAGTAATTACTAAATAATTTTTCTCCCGGCTAAAGATTTGGTCAAGTTGCTAAAGAACTCCAAGTTAACGTCGTGTTAAAGTGTTGTCTGTAAGTTGTGTAAGTGTCACTAAATCACAGTTCGTACAACAGATACTATACAACTATTAATTATGATGGAAATAGTTATCTTCAGCAAAATGATAATTAAAACCACAGACTATCAGCCGCGCATAACACTGACGTATGTTACCTGAAACAATATTCTTCGCAGAATGAGATTTTCACTCTGCAGCGGAGTTTGCGCTGATATGAAACTTCCTGGCAGATTAAAACTGTGTGTCCGACCGAGACTCGAACTCGGGACCTTTGCCTTTCGCGGGCAAGTGCTCTACCAACTGAGCTACCGAAGCACGACTCACGCCCAGTACTCACAGCTTTACTTCTGCCAGTACCTCGTCTCCTACCTTCCAAACTTTACAGAAGCTCTCCTGCAACTCGTGCGTAATTAATTTCGGCTCCATACATCAGCTAGAAAAGTTTCTTATAAGGATCGTGCTATGAGCACTGTTTTTAAAGAACCAATCTGATTGGAATCAATTTCATTATAATGAGTTCGGGACCACCGGTGCACATTTATTTTTACACATTTGTATTACGTTTGGCATTTATGTCTGCAGAGTTGCGTAATTTGAATTTGCCGCTGAGATAATTGTTAAGATGGCGGCAGACAATTGATAGAGGCTTTCTATTGTTAGACCAAAAAGTTAGTATTTGAAATGCTTATTAAACTCTATACTTTCGTATTGTGCACTATTTAGACTTCATCAAGCAAACATCTGATTTGTTTCTAAGGAAAACAGAGACAAAAACGTGATACAAATCGCTATCATCAATGGCTGCGCTCGTTGCAGCGGAAAGAAATAATTAACACAGATAATGCTTACTGAGAGAGGAATCAGAGTTACAAATAATTATTCACTCATATTTATAATAATAATGAACTCTATTTTCAAGTAATAATTAACAAATAATTACAATTTTTTAACAGACCTCAGTTTGATATGCGTCCGCAACCTACAAAAGCCAACCAACAAAAGGTAAAAACAAAGGAAGACAATCGCAGATCATAAAAGGAATTTACAATTATCATTGTCTTTGTATGATACACATCGATATGTCCAATTACATCATAGAATATTATACAAATCATTAATATTTATCATCGTTTTCACTGTTTTTTCATACGTCGAATAGATAATGTTTATAACTGTTAGAGCCATAATTTGCTCTCGTCGCACTGTAGCCAAAAATTTAACACGTCGATGTTACATCGGCCATTATGAATTACCTCGAAGAGAACGGTCTATTGCCGGCCGGAGTGGCTGAGCGGTTCTAGGCTCTTCAGTCTGGAACCGCGCGACCGCTACGGTCACAGGTTCAAATCCTGCCTCGGGCATGGATGTGTGTGATGTCCTTAGGTTAGTTAGGTTTAAGTAGTTCTAAGTTCTAGGGGACTGATGGTCTCAGCAGTTAAGTCCCATAGTGCTCAGAGCCATTTGAACCATTAAACGGTCTATTGACATATAGTCAACATGAATTTTGAAAACATCGTTCTTCTGAAACACAACCAGGCCTTTATTCGCAAGAAGTGTTCAGTGCTGTTGACAAGAGGATTTCAAGCTGATTCTGTGTTTCTGGATTTCCAGAAGGCTTCCGACAGTGTACCACATGAGCGACTTGTAATGAAATGGCATTCTTTTGGAATATCGTGTCAGTTACGTGACTGGATTCGTGATTTCCTGTCAGAGAGGTCACAGTTCGTAGTAATTGGCGGAAAGTCATCGAGTAAACCAGAAGTGATTTCTGGCGTTCCCGATGGTAGTGTTACAGGCCCTCTGCTGTTCCTTATCTATATAAACGGTTTAAGAGACAATCTTAGCAGCTGTCTTAGGTTGTTTGCAGATGATTCGGTCATTTATCCTGTAGGAAAGTCATCGGAAGATCAAAACTAATTGCAAAACGATTTCGAAAAGGTACCTGTAAGCTGCGAAAAATGGCAGTTTACCATAAATTATGAAAAGTGTTAGGTCATCCGTGTGGATGCTAACAGGAATCCATTAAACTTCGGTTACACGATAAATCAGCCATATCTAAAGGCCGAAAGCTCAACTAAATACCTTTGAATTACAGCTACGAAAAACGTAAATGAAAGGCAAAACAAAGACTGCATTCATTGGTAGAACACTTAGGAAATGTAACAGATCTACTAAAGGGACTGCCTGCACAGCACTTGTCTGCCATCTTTTGGAGTACTGTTGCGCGGTTTGGGATCCTTACCAGATAGGATCAACGCAGTATATCGAGAAAGTTCGAAGAGCAGCAGCACGTTACGTATTATCGCGAAATAGGGGAGAGAGTGTCACTGACATATTACGGGACCTGGGGTGGACATAATGAAAACAAAGGCGTTTTTCGTTGCTGCAGAATCTTCTCAAGAAATTTACCGACTTTCTCCTCAAGTGCTAAAATATTTTGTTGACACCGACCTACATATTGAAAAACCATCATCATAATAAAATAAGGGAAATCAGTAATCACTGCCATTCACCATGAATCCATCGAACTGCTTGCTGATAGAGGGGAGTAACATTGTGTAATCCTCGTGGTGATTTGTGTCATTGTCTACCTGCCCTCATTATTATTTTCTGGTTTGTACCCGACCTTCAGAGTTTTACTCGGTCGACTCTTTGGTCATGAATATGTGCTGTATTATTGTACTAAGACACTAGTTGTGATTTAGAAATGTGTTCCTCTATAATATTGCCTTTCCTTTCTAGTTTATATCCGATCATTGATGTTCTAATGAATCAGCTCCTGGTTGTAAATACAGCTAGAACAACTGTACTAAGGCACAGGTTGCCATTAAACAAAACAGGGACCTTGTGGTTAGATTCAGATGTTAACCAGTTCAGTTCTTTGATTGTAATTGCATTTCACAGCCATTATTTATAATCTGAGCAACCTTTTGTACTAAGGTGTTCGTTGCTGTGTTTGAAAGACCAGGTCATTATTGGTGTTTACTGTCAAAAACATTCTTGATCACAAATTATTTGTTCCGGTGACCTGTTTCGACCACAGCTGTCGTCATCTTCAGACCAATGAGCAGGAACTTCCTTCTGATGGTGAGTAGTGATTTACCACCAGAAGGAGGTTCCTGCTCATTGGTCTGAAGATGACCACAGCTGTGGTCGAAACTGGTCACCAGATCAAATAATTTGTGATCAAGAATGTTTCTGATAGTAAACATTAGTAATAATCACTGATCACTGGTTGCTGCCCATAATGTATTCAAAAGTAATCCATTTTTGGTGTATGGTTTTTAGGCGGTTTTCCATCTGTCTCAGCGAATGCGGGCTGGTTCCCCTTACTCCGCCTCAGCTACAATTTGTCGGCGATTGCAGCGAAAACAAGTTCTCCACGTACGCGTACACCAGCATTACTCTACCACGCAAACATAGTGGTTACACTGGTCTTGTGTGAGACGTTCGCGGGAGGGGGGGGGGGGGGGAGTCCACTGAGTAATCCATGGAATAGTGCGAATGTGTTCAGATGTTTGCGAGCCGTGTAACTGAGGCGGAACATGGGGACCAGCCCGGTATTCACCTAGCGGGATGTGGAAAACCGCCTTAAAAACACATGCAGGCCAAGCGGCACATCAGCCCTCGCCGTTAATCCGCCAGGCAGATTCGATCCGGGGCCAGCGCGCCTATTCGAGTCCAGGAAGCAGCGCGTTAGCGCTATCGGCTACCCTGACGGGTAATGTTAATATGACATCCGGTTATCAAATATGATAGAAGAGAAAAAGAAAAACAGAAATGGACAGAGATTCATCAAATGCAAGATCGAGCAACCTAGGAATATGTGTACAGAATGATTTAGGTAGATTGAGCTGCGCGGGATTAGCCGAGCGGTCTCGGGCGCTGCAGTCATGGACTGTACGGTTGGTACCGGCGGAGGTTCGAGTCCTCCCTCGGGCATGGGTGTGTGTGTTTGTCCTTAGGTTAATTTAGGTTAAGTAGTGTCTAAGCTTAGGGACTGATGACCTTAGCAGTTAAGTCCCATAGGATTTCACACATATCTGAACATTTAGGTAGATTGAAATAAAACAAAGCGTAGCAAAGGCATTTATCAGACTGAAATTCACTGCAAGAATCCTCAGGAGGTGTAGTCCAACCAGGACTTGATAGTTGAGTATCAGTCGTCACTTTGGCATTTTTACAAGGTATGACTGGTGGTGTTATGTATCGATACCACCCCGTGGGCTTAAAAGCTGGCAACAGAATCGTAAGTTTTCATAAGACACCAACGGCAGTCGTGGAGGATCTGGCAGACCCAATGGTGCACACCCTTCTGAGCCACCCCTACAGTGGCTCTGTATCATGAGCGCCCTCTGCGCTGTGATATAGGACGGCTGGCAGCAGCCACGTGCCCCATTTGCACTTGAAGCCTCTTCGCTACATGATGCCGTCTAGTTATAGCTCCGACACCAGGGTTCATGCTTTAGTTCAGAGAGGCTCATCCTTGTAACTATTGTATGAGCTGATCTATAGCTGTGTTACTTCTAATGGGTCTTTGTACAGTTGGAGAAATTCAAGTTATTTAATTCTTCTGTTTGATCTGATATCTTGTCCGCTGATCATTTCTGCTCCTGTCCAGCTTTCCTACGGCGACAGTTGCTGCACTGCTCTGTAGCCCACCTCTCCCTACCATCGTGTACAAAGCTGTGTACAACAGGACTGTCAGGGACAATGGAGAGGAGAGCTGTACATGTCGTCATAAATCTTAGTGCACCCCATTTCCTCCTTCCCATTGCGGAAAAATCTCTGGAATTATCGGAAATCGAACCCTGGAACCCTTCATATCAGCCAGAGACACTGATAAACTTCTTTCTGTTTTTCGTTCATTTTCTTCGTCGTTTTCTCGGCAGTGTTTCTGTATGCAGGTGTCATATGACATTCTTCACATTCCATGAGTGAGAAGCTTCACGCTCTTTTTATTTATTACAGAGGATGGTCAGTCTGCTGATCAAATACACTCCTGGAAATTGAAATAAGAACACCGTGAATTCATTGTCCCAGGAAGGGGAAACTTTATTGACACATTCCTGGGGTCAGATACATCACATGATCACACTGACAGAACCACAGGCACATAGACACAGGCAACAGAGCATGCACAATGTCGGCACTAGTACAGTGTATATCCACCTTTCGCAGCAATGCAGGCTGCTATTCTCCCATGGAGACGATCTTAGAGATGCTGGATGTAGTCCTGTGAAACGGCTTGCCATGCCATTTCCACCTGGCGCCTCAGTTGGACCAGCGTTCGTGCTGGATGTGCAGACCGCGTGAGACGACGCTTCATCCAGTTCCAAACATGCTCAATGGGGGACAGATCCGGAGATCTTGCTGGCCAGGGTAGTTGACTTACACCTTCTAGAGCACGTTGGGTGGCACGGGATACATGCGGACGTGCATTGTCCTGTTGGAACAGCAAGTTCCCTTGCCGGTCTAGGAATGGTAGAACGATGGGTTCGATGACGGTTTGGATGTACCGTGCACTATTCAGTGTCCCCTCGACGATCACCAGTGGTGTACGGCCAGTGTAGGAGATCGCTCCCCACACCATGATGCCGGGTGTTGGCCCTGTGTGCCTCGGTCGTATGCAGTCCTGATTGTGGCGCTCACGTGCACGGCGCCAAACACGCATACGACCATCATTGGCACCAAGGCAGAAGCGACTCTCATCGCTGAAGACGACACGTCTCCATTCGTCCCTCCATTCACGCCTGTTGCGACACCACTGGAGGCGGGCTGCACGATGTTGGGGCGTGAGCGGAAGACGGCCTAACGGTGTGCGGGACCGTAGCCCAGCTTCATGGAGACGGTTGCGAATGGTCCTCGCCGATACCCCAGGAGCAACAGTGTCCCTAATTTGCTGGGAAGTGGCGGTGCGGTCCCCTACGGCACTGCGTAGGATCCTACGGTCTTGGCGTGCATCCGTGCGTCGCTGCGGTCCGGTCCCAGGTCGACGGGCACGTGCACCTTCCGCCGACCACTGGCGACAACATCGATGTACTGTGGACACCTCACGCCCCACGTGTTGAGCAATTCGGCGGTACGTCCACCCGGCCTCCCGCATGCCCACTATACGCCCTCGCTCAAAGTCCGTCAGCTGCACATACGATTCACGTCCACGCTGTCGCGGCATGCTACCAGTGTTAAAGACTGCGATGGAGCTCCGTATGCCACGGCAAACTGGCTGACACTGACGGCGGCGGTGCACAAATGCTGCGCAGCTAGCGCCATTCGACGGCCAACACCGCGGTTCCTGGTGTGTCCGCTGTGCCGTGCGTGTGATCATTGCTTGTACAGCCCTCTCGCAGTGTCCGGAGCAAATATGGTGGGTCTGACACACCGGTGTCAATGTGTTCTTTTTTCCATTTCCAGGAGTGTATGTTGAGCTATTGAGCTACGGAGTACAGAGAGAGACTAAACAAAGTAGGTTCTACCGAAAACCAGAAGATAGCTTGTCACACACAGAAACAACTCAGATGTGCAGCTATGATAAACTCACGGTAGGTTATATAACGTGCAGCTTTTCACAGTGGTCCAGTGTAAACTGTAATGATCGTATGGCAGTGAACCTTGGTGGATATTCTAATGCGTCAATACGTAATCGATTTACGGTGAAAAAAAATTATTCCAATTTTGGTCACCAAGTGAAAATCTGGCGCTGTAAATATTAGAAAGACGTACAGAACTGTTTCAATATCTAATGGGTTACGAACGGGACATGGAAATAAGAGGTGAAACAAGTTAGATGTGCATAATGTAGATTTTCTTTTTAACAGTCGCTTACACAATTTGTTGAGCATGAGCATCAGAGACGTCGACGAGGCGCTGCATCTGTAAAACGATGTGAGCAACAGTTGCTCGCAGCAGTTCCGGTGGACCCTTAAGCAACGTGCTCCTGTATAGTGGCCTTCAGATCAGGTAGAGACCGAACGTGTCCCTAGAAAATGGGTTCCTTTAGATATCCAAGAGACAAAAATCACATGAAACCAGATTACATGATCGTACTGACTATACATCTGGAGAAACCTCTGGACATAACACGTTCATGGAAGGTTGCATTGCTGGCCGCTGTGGCCGAGTGGTAACAGGTGCTTCAGCCCGGTACCGCGCGCCTGCTACGGTCGCTTGTTCGAATCCGGCCTCGGGCATGGATGTGTGTGATGTCCTTAGGTTAGTTAGGTTTAAGTAGTTCTAAGTCTAGGGGACTGATGACCTCAGATGTTAAGTCCCATAGTGCTTACAGCCATTTGAATAATTTTTTTGAAGGTTGCATTAAACAGGATTTTCACCGGGCGAGCGACATAATGTCTTGCACTATCTTGCAATAAAAGAGTAGTTTCCGCACAGCTGCGCTCATCCAAGGTAGGAATCACATCCACTACAAGGAAGTCTCGATGACATGGAGACGTCACGGTACGTCGCACAGGTCCTCTCGGCGTATTCTCTTCAAAGAAGAACCGGCCGAGAATTAGGACGCCTGTGAATCCATACTTCAAAGTCACCTACGCACAACACGCAATTTAACAGTACCCGAAATTCAGCAGTGCTGTGTATTCACTACACCTTGCAATCTAAAATGTTCATCGTCACTCCCTAGACTATTTCCCGTGCACAAGTCATGAACTTCAGTCCGTGCCAGAAATTCAAGATCGAATTCAGAAAGTTGCTGCAGATCATGGGGTTTCAGTTGCTGCACCGTCTGGATCGTGATCGGTGCAAGCCTAAAATAGCCTTCACAACTTTTCGTACGGTCGACCATATGAAGGACAATTCTAGTGACAGTGCAGGAGCAGTAGCTATATCAGGGGCACGTGCCGCATGGTCAGTTACAGCAGCAGAAAACTCATAAAAAAAATGGTTCAATTGGCTCTGAGCACTATGGGACTTAACTGCTGTGGTCATCAATCCCCTAGAACTTAGAACTACTTAAACCTAACTAACCTAAGGACAGCACACACATCCATGCCAGAGGCAGGACTCGAACCTGCGACCGTACGGGTCGCGCGGTTCCAGACTGTAGCGCCTAGAACCGCTCGGCCACTGCAAACTCATCAATAACTCCTTCCGAGAGAGGAGGGCTTCCTCTTTCAGGTGTTCACACCAAAATCACCCGTGCTCCCGAAGTTCATTGTGACCTTATTTAAACCATTTAATAACGTCGAGCCTCTAATCAGACATTTGAGTCATCGATACTCTCTTAATGGAGCACTGTAGTAGCTGCCGTTCACAGAAAACAGTTTCACTAACATTGCAAGGTCTCTCTTATCGATAACCATACTGTTTACTCACGTTATGGCTTGTCAGATGACAAGTATGGATGTCATACAGTCACAAAAACAAATTACAGCACCAAATGTGCACCTCGTGGCCACTATTGGAATTGATTTGTTTTTCAGCGTAAATTGGTTCCTCATAAATGCATTAGTATATCTACTAATTTTAGCTGCCAAACGATAATTACAGCCCACAGCCACAGTAGCTGAAATTTAATTATAGCCGCAGGGTACCGCAGCCACACATCAAAAGGTGTCTTGCAAAGTATAATTGTAGATGTAGATGCAGTCGTGGCTGCTATTGGCAACAGCCACTCCATGAACTTAATTAAAACGAAACGGTGGCTAAAGTGCTGGAAAAGCAATCACTAAAAATGTAAAGCACAAAGTTACCGATTTCAGATATTCTCGTAAATCTCGAAAGTAATGCAAGTAATAGCAATCTCATAAAAAGGAACACACTAGAAATCTGAAAGGAAAATTTGGGATTTAGGAAGGAGCGATAACGAGCGACAAAGGGGAAGAAACTGAAGTGGCAAAAGTGAGAGACACTATCAAAAATGTACCAGACCCTGTGTTGGATCTGGATGAGAGCGTAGGCGACAAGTGATATCTGCGTCTCTCCTATTGCTGGTCACGCACATATTCGTGTAAGTGCAATCAACTCTAAACACAGACAGATGAAATCTGATAATATGATCACACATATATTCTACGTGTCCGTTACTGGATAAAAGCTATCGAAGGAGTGGTACGAAATATGCACAGTCTGCTTGTGCGAAATCTGAACATTTGAGAGCATGTGATATTCTCAAACTCTAACCGTCCTGGAGTCTTAAATGAGCTCGAGTCGGACCACAGCAAATACACTAAGTGATCAAAAGTATCCGGACACCCCCAAAAACGTTTTTCACATTAGGTGCATTGTGCTACCGCCTACTGCCAAGTACTCCATATCAGCGCCCTCACTCTCGCGAGAGAGCAGAATGGAGCGCTCCGCGGAGCTCACGGACTTCGAACGTGGTCAGGTGATTTCAAACGTCTGTACACGAGATTTCCACACTCCTAAACATCCCTAGGTCCACTGTTTCCGATGTGATAGTGAAGTGGAAACGTGAAGGGGCACGTGCAGCACAAAAGCGTACAGGCCGACCTTGTCTGTTGACTGACAGAAACCCCCGACATTTGAGAGGGTAGTAATGTGTAATAGGTAGACATCTATCCAGACTATATCACAGGAATTCCAAACTGCATCAGGATCCACTGGAAGCCGTATGACCATTTCATGGTCGAGAGGCTGCTCATAAGCCACACATCACGCTGATAAATGTCAAACGACGCCTTGCTTGGTGTACCGCGGGACTGCTACGGTCGCAGGTTCGAATCCTGCCTCGGGCATGGGTGTGTGTGATGTCCTTAGGTTGGTTAGGTTTAAGTAGTTCTAAGTTATAGGGGACTTATGACCTAAGATGTTGAGACCCATAGTGCTCAGAGCCATTTGAACCATTTGAACCTTGCTTGGTGTAAGAAACGTAAACAATTGAACAGTGGAAAAATGTTGTGTGGAGTGACGAGTCACGGTAGACAATGTGGCGATCCGATAGCAGTGTGTTGGTATGGCGAATGCCCGGTGAACGTAATCTGCCAGCGTGTTCAAAAATGGCTCTGTGCACTATAGGACTCAACTGCTGTGGTCATCAGTCCCCTAGAACTTAGAACTAATTAAACCTAACTAACCTAAGGACATCACACACATCCATGCCCGAGGCAGGATTCGAACCTGCGACCGTAGCAGCAGCGCGGCTCCGGACTGGAGCGCCTAGAACCGCACGACCACCACGGTCGGCTGCCAGCGTGTGTAGTGCCAACAGTACAATTCGGAGGCGGTGGTGTTATGGTATGGTCGTGTTTCTCATGGAGGGAGCTTGCACCCTTTGTTGTTCTGCGTAGCACTAACACAGCACAGGCCTACATTGATGTTTTAAGCACCTTCTTGTTTTCCACTGTTGAAGAGCAATTCGGGGATGGCGATTGCATCTTTCAATGCGATAGAGCATCTGTTCTTAATGCACGGCCTCTGGCGGAGTGGTTACAAGAAAATAACATCCATGTAATGGACTGCCTGCACAGAGTTCCGACCTGAATCCTGCATAACATCTTTGGGATGTTTTGAAACGCCAACTTCGCGCCAGGCCTCACCGACCGACATCGATAGCTCTCCTCAGCGCAGCACTCCGTGAGGAATGGGCTGACACTCCCCAAGGAACCTTCCAGCACCTGACTGAACGTATGCCTGCTAGAGTGGAAGCTGTCATCAAGGCTAAGGGTGGGGCAACACCATATTCAATTACAGCATTAGCGATGGAGGGCGCCACGAACTTTTAAGTCATTATCAGCCAGGTGTCCGGATACTTTTGATCACATAGTGCATATGGTGGGTAAAAGTACTGATTGGTTCTGGTTCCAACAGTAAACTAGATGCCTTGGAAACTTGCCCCTTCACCAGCAGTGACTCCACAGAAAGAGACAACAATTCGAAGGTTGTTGCTTTCTGATTCGCCTAACCACCAAAAATGTATAACTGCTTTTGTACCCTCCCTGTAGCGGAAAGACAGCTAAGAAAGTATGACGGTTGTCGACGTTTTCACAAAAACTGTAATTTCTATGCATGGAATGAAATTACAAATGTAAATGTGTCGAAAATTTGACGAATTCTGAATGAATTTGATGGTACTTATTTCATACCCTCCTGCTCCTTTAGGATATAAAGTAATGTCATAACTTAAAGATGTATTAAATTAATCTGAATTTTACATACGCCACATAGTTCATCAGGACACATTATCTCTCAATCTACTACTGTTTTTGTTGATAATCTGTGTAAAGAGTACCGCCTACTCTAACAACGGCAATTTTTAGAAGTTGTTGATAATTTTTCTTGAGCCACGCCACAATTTCATTCCGTTCCTTTTAAAGATTTTTGACTGCTGCTGCTTTGGGAACTTCAAAATTAAAAAATACGGGAAAACAGAAACTATCAACTTTACAAAATCTTACTTTTGCATTAAATTAATTTATTTATCTAGGCAGGATGTTAACTTCCGCCTCTTCATCTCAATGCGTTCTCGTTTTACATTTCAGTTTGGTCAAGTGTGTAACTTACCAGTGAACCCCGAGATAGAGACAGGGGACAGGGTAAACCAGACGAGTTGTCGTATTTGTGAGCTAACACGGACCATCCCCGACATCTTTAATTTTCTTGGGAAGAATGTTTTCACCTTCTGTTCCTTTACGGGAAATAATTTGTTTGCATGCGTTTACTCGTTTGAGTCCATGATGGAATATCACGGGCATTCGTAAGTGGAAAGAAAGTGGTTTCCAGAAGCGTCAGGGTTCAAGCCTGGAATCGACCATCGGTTATCTGCCAGAGAGGCATCTTTTGTGGGGAACAGATGCAGCTGTGGTGGAGCACAAGTGAAGGGAATATGAAAATCAGCAATTCGATAATTTTTGTAGTTATGTATTTTATAAATTATAGAGATAAATATAAAAATAAAATTATCGAGCAAGCACAAGTCACGAAAAACTCTATTTTGTAGCTTTCAGTCGTCGCACAGGGTATCCCCAGAAATTCAGAAGGCAACGGCCACACGTTACGTATATTTGTCTTTGTACAAGACGGATGTAGACATATAAAATAGTGTCTGACGTCAGCTTTGTACACAGTGAAATGTGTATAACGTGTGGCCGTTGGCAACTAAATTCCTCGACAGCTCGTATGCGACGAGTGAAACATGTAAAATAAAGGAAAGTTTTATGCGACCTGCGTCTGCTTCACAGTTTTTGTTTCTAACAGTCACAGCTCTTTCTGCAGGCGATGCCAGCGTTCACTAAACATAAATATATTTGAAAATGAAATAAAATTAAAAACAATTACTCGTTCGATTCTGATAATTTTCCACATATATCAACCATTTAATGTAATATCAAAAACAGCAGGATTAATTTTTCTATGAAATTCTCGCTTTAATGGGATTTTGCGTCATATGTCAAAGCATTAATTTTTAAAACATCAGCATTAAAATGAGATACTTTTGATGTTTGGGCGTTCTGATTAAAAGATTTGTGGTAAAAAACCTCTTGTATTTAACTCGCAGATATGAGATATATGAAATCACTCACATAAGATTTTCTTAAACATGCGCTGATGTTAATAAATTTCAAAATGGAATTCAGCATGGAACGGTCAAGGAATTTTTCGATCCTGTCTAAGTCAACGTCGAATGCCATGTCTTTTTTGCTTATACCTTGAAAATGCATGTTTCACTATGAATTTCAATTACTACCTCAATAAAAAAATTGTTTAAATGTGTGTGAATTCCTAAAGGACCAAATTGCTGAGGTCATCGGTCCCTAGACTTACACACTACTTAAACTAACTTAAAATAACTTGTGCTAAAAACAACACACACAACCATGCCCGAGGGAGGATTCGAATTTCAGACGGGAGGAGCGGCGCAGTCCGTGACATGGCGCCTCAATCCACGCGGACACTACGCACGATTTGACTTGGGTTTTATTTACTATGCTTGTGTTTTCGTTATCGCTTTGGGCGTCGAAGAACGATTCTGGGCGTCTACTGAACGGAAGCACCATATTTGGTGTTCAGCATTTTTACAATAAATTATAAACATTAGGTTATCGAGCGTGATGTACCTCGTTTGGCTTCAAAAAATTGAAAATAATTTTTTGTGTCCTCCTCTTGTTTTGTCGCCTTGGTCCTACTTTATCATAATCTGTCTACTGAATCGGAGATTAAAATATGCAATGAGTCGTGAGACAGAACCATCAGAATGAAATATTAAAAGAATTCAAGTAATAATCGATCATATTCCAGGAATTGTCAATAATGGTACTAAACGGTTTGTCTCTAATGAAACACGAGTTTACCCAGGTCAGTGGTGAGTTCCGTAAGCCGATCCGCCGCATTGAAACAACAATGAAAATACTGCCAACGGTCTATGCCTAGTTACTAAACTTAGTTTTAAATTATCTGGGTGAATGAAGGATCAAACTCATAGAGGACTACAACAAACTATTTGGAAAAAAATAAATACAAAACTAGAAATGAGAGTCGTGTAAGCTTCAGGCTATAACTGAGCATCGCAGTAAATTTTCATCCCATATAGAGAAATCTTGTCAGATAATAAGAACTTTAAAACCTAATTTGACTTTCTCACCGTATTTGTATTATTAACACTGCACGAAGTATATTTACGGTTTGGGGCACATCGTTTTGTATCGCATCTATGTAAGTCTCTCGCTAGCGAGCAGATACATACCACGATCGATGGTTGTAGCATGACACATGTACGCTCTGATGCAGCGTCGGTTACAAGCAGTTTCGGCAGTGGTCGAAAGGTGTCAACATCTTACGGACTCTAAATCATACGTAGTCAAACAGTATATTTTGGAAACAATTTTCTGTAAATATTATGGCTACTATTAATTATTGTTAACTTAATTTCTTTACTAATTAGCGAGAATGAAGGTGTGAATGCAAAGTACTAACATAAATGAATGCTGTCATGTCTATTAACAGTGTATGTCTTAACGTGAAAATGAAGATGTGAATGCGAAGTAATGAACTAAATGATTATTGTCATTTCTGTTAACCTTGTATACGTTAGCGTTAGAACTGTTTAAGTAAAAAGGAAGAAAATCATACTGCCATGGATATTTAGTTAACAGAAACTAGCCAGTTTGTGGTATTGGGAAAACCAGAAACATTTTACGATGATTCAGTTATTTAAAGAGGGAATTCTTTTAATATTTGTGGATTTTATAAATTTGTTCCTTTAAAAATCACTCTAAGAAACTATTAAGCTATGATTGCTCAAATGAAAAAGACAGGGATTGAGCAGTTTAATACTACTACCGAACTGGATATGGCGTATATCTCCTAGATAGTGGTATATTCGCGCGTATTTTGTGTGCTAAGGGAATTGATTTGTGAAGTCTAAGAGAGTTCGGAGCTGAGTCTTCATGATATTCGGACGCGTATGTATGGAACTCTGAACAAATATGACGATTTTGCTGAATTATGAGTTAAATTTGATCGTAGAGTGGTGCAAAGAGAGCGTGAAAGACTGGGAGAGATGTGCGCCCGAAATTCCGGTTTTCGTTTGTAAATTGTGACCGTTGAACTACCCAAAATCCGGGAGGCGATTTGCTCAAGTCAGGACCGAGAACTGAAGACTCAATGGGACAGAGTTGTGGAGTAATTGAGCGAGCATTCTGTCACCGACAATCTGCTTTACAATCTTTCCGGTGATAAGTCTAGGTTAAGTGTCATGAGCTGGCTATTAAAAGACTGCGTGTGAATGACGAAACCGTAGCTTCCGAATAGCATGGACATGAAGGTGTTCGTGTGTCAAACAAGTAACAATCACAAAGTATCTGTCCTTTAATAGCTCAGTAATCCTGAAACCAGAAAACATTTGTTGCACCCTGTAGACACGGAGAATGCAACTGGCTCCACCACAGCTTTTCCTGTCGAAATACAATTTTCGTTTTCTAATAGGGCAGGTGTGTGTACCGGACTGTAGAAGAAGAAATCACCACAAGGTGAGTGGACATTTCAGCAGGAGGAACATTTAACCGTGCCTTTGCGGGATGTATTATAAATGTCAGTATCGCAAACCATCAAATAAGTTGGAAATATTAAAGTTGTTCCACATTCAGATATTTATGGACATTATATTCTTACATGAAATACTAAATGAGACTTCTGTGTTTGCGAATTTTCTTCTTTTTTTTTCAGTATCTATGCCCACATGCACATATTCTAATTTTCCTATTCAGCTCAATTTTCTCACAACTCCTTTTTGTGTCACTGAACCGTACTGGGGGGGGGGGGGTAATACAAAAAAAAATCAACCTGTAAATTAAGAACCACGCTAGACTGCTACAAGTGTTGTTAAAAATCAGGGTACTCCCGGTTCTTTAATGATTAGAACATACATTATAAATCAGTTTCAAAGGTCTGATTACTTTACCAATGAGTTCATGTGTTAAATATTTGTGGCTAAGAACGTAAATGAAAAACAGGCTTAGAAAAGGTATCAACTTACGCTTCAAGTTAGTTGGAAGTTGCTAATTGTTCTCAGTACGAAGCACTATATGTATCAAGTCTGAGATGTTTGTGCTCCATTTTAAGCGTAACAAGTTTTTCTTGTATCTAATGAATATGACGTCATACCTCCTGAACTATGGGTCGTATAATAATTTAGCAGGTAACTTCAGTAGCATACTTGGATACTGTAGGTAAACTGTGTTGCGAGTAGACTTCGTAGTAAAGAAATAATCAATCAAAATGTCATCTCTGACGCCGGAGTTTTACTGCATGAACAGTGAAAATGTAGTAAGCGATAAACTTCTTTTCCTTTCGTTATTTTGTGGGGGTGTCACAGAGAAAAAGTTTCGTAAATGTTTGAAACTAAGTGTAAAGTTTGTTGGAGGTCGCACTCATTGTCAAAAACTACATGAATATAGTCCCGGTATTCGCGCTCTAAGTTCTTGTCTTATTGTGTTAAACTTTTAACGTCAGATAATGCCTCTTATTGAGTAGATAATGACAGCATTTTACATGCATTCGGACAATAATTACACTAAATATTGAAAATTTAAACTTTTGTTGCCCCTAGAAGTCGGACATGATTTGCGTCGGGCGACCTGAGTGGCCAAATAAACTTCCTCGAATTGTCCAGAATGTTCTTCAAACCAGACGCAAACAATTGTGGCCCAGTAACATGACATCGTTTTTTTGGAAACATGAAGTCCATGAATGGCTGCGAATGGTCTCGAAGTAGCGGAACAAAACCATCTTCCTTCAATGATCGTTTCAGTTGTACCAGAGGATCCAGTGCTTTCCAAGTAAACACAGTCCCCATTATTATGTAGCAACTGCGAGTTTGCACAGTTCCCTGTTGACAACCCAGGTCGATGGCTTCCTGGGGTCTGCCCCTCGAAGCATTCCATCAGCTCTTACCAACTGAAATCAGAATTCATCTGACCAGGCCATGATATTCCAGTAGTCAAGGGTTCAGCCGATATGAAAATGAGCCAGGAGGGATGCTTCAAGCGACGTCGTACTGTTAGTAGCGGCGCGAGCTTCGGTTACCTACTGCAAAGGTATATATAGGACAGGTCAAGTCTCGCCAGCATGATCCGTTGCGATCGCTGCCATTTTCGGTCTAACCTATTACGCGACTGTAGCAGATTGTTTTTGTATTGGGTATAGTGTTTGTCGCTAGAAAGTGTGTGTATTTAGAAATGGGTTGCTGTGCTGCTACGAATTGCAGCAGCAAATTCGTTTCAAGGGATCAGATTATTCAGATTTCCTACAGACAAAGATAGCAGAGCTAAATGGTTACAGAACTGTATGAGGGACAAAAGGAAGGCAACAACACATTCCAAGTTCTGTGAAATAAGTTAATTACCGGTTAAAAGAAGTACATCGGAAATACCGTATTTTCTCTACATACACTACTGGCCATTAAAATTGCTACACCACGAAGATGACGTGCTACAGACGCGAAATTTAACCGACAGGAAGAAGATGCTGTGATAAGCAAATGATTAGCTTTTCAGAGCATTCACACAAGGTTGGCGCCGGTGGCGACACCTACAACGTGCTGACATGACGAAAGTTTCCAACCGATTTCTCACACACAAACAGCAGTTGACCGACGCTGCCTTGTGAAACATTGTTGTGATGCCTCGTGTAAGGAGAAGGAATGCGTACCACCACGTTTCCGACTTTGATAAAGGTCGGATTGTAGCCTATTGCGATTGCGGTTTATCGTATCGCGACATTGCTGCTCGCTTAGGTCGAGGTCCAATGACTGTTAGCAGAATATGGAATCGGTGCGTTCAGGAGGGTAATACGGAACGCCGTGCTGGATCCCCAGGGCCTCGTATCACTAGCACTCGAGATGACAGGCATCTTATCCGCGTGGCTGTAGCGGATCGTGCAGCCACGTCTCGATCCCTGAGTCAACAGATGAGGACATTTGCAACACAACAACCATCTGCACGAACAGTTCGACGACGTTTGCAGCAGCATGGACTACCAGCTCGGAGACCATGGCTGCGGTTACTCTTGACGCTGCATCACAGACAGGAGCGCCTGCGATGGTGTACTCAACGACGATCCTGGGTGCACAAATTGCAAAACGTCATTTTTTCGGATGACTCCAGGTTCTGTTTACAGCATCATGATTGTCACATCCGTGTTTGGCGACATCGCGGTGAACGCACATTGGAAGCGTGTAATCGTCATCGCCATACTGGCGTGTTACCCGGCGTGACGGTATGGGGTGCCATTGGTTACACGTCTCGGTCACGTCTTGTTCGCATTGACGGCACTTTGAAAAGTGGACGTTACATTTCAGATGTGTTACGACCCGTGTTCTACCCTTCATTCGATCCCTGAGAAACCCTACACTTCAGCACGATAATGCACGACCGCATGTTGCAGGTGTTGTACGGGCCATTCTGGATACCGAAAATGTTCAACTGCTGCCGTGGCCAGCACAATCTCCAGATCTCTCACCAATTGAAAACGTCTGGTCAATAGTGGCCGAGCAACTGGCTCGTCACAATACGCCAGTTACTGTTCTTGATGAACTGTGGTATCGTGTTGAAGCTGCATGGGCAGCTGTACCTGTACACTCCATCCAAGCTCTCACTCAATGCCCAGGCGTATCAAGGCCGTTATTACGGCCAGAGGTGGTTGCTCTGGGTACTGATTTCTCAGGATCTATGCACCCAAAGCGTGAAAATGTAATCACATGTCAGTTATAGTATAACATATTTGTCCAATAAATACCCGTTTATCATGTGCATTTCTTCTTGGTGTGGCCTTTTTAATGGCCAGTAGTGTAATTTATATGTTTAGGATTTTTTAAAAATTTCTCTTTGAAGATTCGCAGTTCGAGTCAAGGAGAGCTGGTGGAAGAACAGTGCTAAAATTTAATGCCATTCCAACGAAATTTGACGTCTCAGATCCATCAAAACTAGTCCCTTGTAAAGAGATACATCCAAAAGCAAGGAATGTAACTAAATCAGACCTCAATGAAGGTGAGTTACTCAACGTTTTTCAGTTTTCATAATTATACCATTTCCCACAGAACGCAGTTGTTTATCTTAGATTTATGAACGAAACCTACTCAACGTTTTTCAGTTTTCATATTTAACCATTTCCCACAGAACGCAGTTGTTTATTTTAGATTTATGAACAAAACCTTCCAATCTATGAGCAGTTATCGTCACTTATGTAACCTGAACTGATGCTAGTTTATGAGGGCACCAAATTAGTGGCGAGCAAATTTTGCTCGGAATTAAATTGTAGACGCACATATGAAACATTTCCGTTTAAAATTCTGGTTTGGGGTTACTGCAGTTTCTTGTTGATTCTCATTACTGTATTGGCAAGCATTCCGGTGACAATATGGGTTTGTGCAGTTTGTTACTGTGTAATGTGGTCAGAGAAATCATTCTTATCATGAATAAATAGTAAATCGGAAGACAGCAATTGCCGCACATGACACACTAATTGTGTTATGCCGTACTGTAGCTGCAAATGCAACGTTGGGGCTAGGGAACTTGGTGTTTGTTTAAAGGCGCAGTGTTGGTAAGATGGTTACTGAAAATGTTGTTTCAACTTTTGTCTTTATTTGAACATTTTTAGCTGTGAAATAATGGATTTTCGTAAGTATATTTCCAGTCACTGAAGCGTTTGAGGAAGAAACACATGAACAGAAACATGAAGCATGCAGTACAGATGAAGGTACTGTTGCAATCTTGCAGTTGCAAAACAAGAGACTGAAAGCAGATATGAGTCTTTAGAGCGATGCCACTTTTATTATTCATAAAACCCACCAGTGAGAAATGTGTTATAATAACTGGATTTTATATGATCAACTGTTAAAACTAAAAGTGTCACATCGCAGCGGTTACACTACTGATTTCCAGGAAATGTAAATCTCACACCACAGTGTTATTTGGGAATTTTGTGTAAATAAACCTTCTGTGTAAATCTAAGTTGGCAAAACAATCTTCCAATTTTAGCAAGCGCATCATACTCATTACTCTCATTTATCAAAATAAATATTTGTAAATTATTGGAATTCACTTCATTGTTAACTTATACCTGATCGTGATCCCTCAGTCTGTTGCAGTATTGGTTTGGTTTGAAGCAGTGAAACCTAAATTTTTATGAGGCATGCTGGTAATACAGAATGTGACCATATTCATTCTGACTGCAATATAGGTATGTATGAGTTTTGGCTAACCATAGAATTAGTAATTTGTATTAAATTGGAAGGAAAAAGGCCTTTTAATTAACAAAATTCTGCTTTCCCTGCTGTTCTGGGGAACATAAAGCTGCGTGTTATCCTTTAAATAGTCTGTAATTGTTTCCTGCCCTCCAGTCACTGAAGCACAATATTGTTCATAAGAAAATGTCTCAGTGTTGTTATCGGTGGAATGGAATGCCTAGTGAGCTTTTCTGGCCAGGTTTGCTTAGCCTGCTAACATTGTTAGTAATGTGTTTATTGTTTTTAGGCACATGAAACGGGTGAACGTTGTAGGTAATTTATCCGTGATACATTACACAGTTTCTCTGACTCGTTTGTTCACTCAGAATAGAGTACAGATATAAATGTCATAAATGATAAATGGTTCAAATGGCTCTGAGCACTATGGGACTCAACTGCTGAGGTTATTAGTCCCCTAGAACTTAGAACTAGTTAAACCTAACTAACCTAAGGACACTACAAACATCCATGCCCGAGGCAGGATTCGAACCTGCGACCGTAGCTGTCTTGCGGTTCCAGACTGCAGCGCCTTTAACCGCACGGCTACTTCGGCCGGCAAATGATAAATAAAACTCTATATTTTTAATACCCTCAAAACTAATAGTTTGCAAATCGTGTTGTTTTCATACTTGCATCCCTACACAACTTCGTCTGTATAAAGATAGCACCAGTAATAATGCACAACATATATAACTATCCGTCCAGCGACTTCTGTAGCAGACGTGACAGTCACGGCTTGATTGTAATAATGCTGCATCACATTTCCTTGTCAAGTGTTTACATTGAGCAGGTACAAACATTTATGAAGGCATACCGTTTTACTCAAACGAAATGACCAATATTGGTCTTACACATAGTCAGTATTTTATTTTTAAATTTAAATATATAATTTCCGATGAAAAAGACAGGCAAATTGTTTTCGGAACGATAATAATTTCCGAAAGCAACCGCTCTCTTCCCTAGCAACATAACACTGTGTCGTCTGTTCTAGCCCCAATATAGAGGTTCCATAAAGAAGAATGATGTGCAGGCCTCCCCTGTGTAGACCTTGGCCTGCTACCGTAGCCCCCTAACACCATATTTCGCTGCACAGTCCTAACTCAGTGTTGCTTGTTTCTTAACACAACGCACACGCCGATGCTCCCTGTAGTCAAGTGAAAGTCATTGTCTGTGGTAAGAAGTAATGCTTGAAATATGGTATTCGCGCCACACTTTTGACATTGTGTTTCTCGGAATATTGAATTCCCTAAACGTTTTATAAATGGAATGTCGCAATCGTCTAGCTGCAACTAGCATTCCGTGTTCAAACTCTGTTAATTCCCGTCGTGCGGCCATGATCACTTCGGAAACCTTTTCACATGAGTCACCTGAGCACAAATGAGGCCTCTGCCAATGCACTGCACTTTCATGCCTTGTGTACGCGATACTATCGCCGTTTGTATACGGGTACATCGCTATCCTGCGCCTTTCCTCACCTCGTTGAAGTTCGTGTGACTGACTGACACAAATAGTTTTCTTTTATAGCGGACTGTCGCGACGTTCCTAACCGGGCCGGAAGGTCTTCACATATCCTCCGCTTGCTCTCCCACGCGACCGGAGGAAGTGCGTAGCGTCCGCGTGCGCGCGCACCTTCCCATCAGCTGGACGGGTCGTGCGTGCGTGTCTGTTGCGTCAGCACCGGCGCCTCACGTCACGCACGCACCGTAACTGTAGCTCTGACCGCCTCCGCGCTGCCCTAATTAGACCGACACGCACAATTTCCGGGCGGCACACAAAAAAAGAAAGGAAGGAAGCGCGAAAGGGGAGGGGGGAGGGAGGAGTGCTGAATGGGGGAGGCGGCAGACGCGCCCTGTGGTCCGACTGCAGCGGCCCTAATAGCCTGCGTCACTGGAGCGTACGCAGCTATTACGGCACACGTTAGCGTCAGTGTAATTTATTGTAATTTTCCCAAGCATTTGTTTTCACTCTACTTCAAACCCTCTCCCTCTATAATACATCACAATCAGGAAATGAATTGCCGCTGAGACCTTTAAGAATCAATAATGTTTGGAATACATATGCACTTTCAAAGTGGTAGTCGGACGAGGATAATACTGAGTGTTTCAGCTGCCCCTACCGATGTCGTTTTATGCAACCCGCAATGTCATATCTGGCCTTCAAAAACCAGGCGTCAGGTTTTCATATTCTTATTAGAAAAATTGGCTGGGTGCGAGTAGAACTAGCACACTGAGTTCCGTACGAACCTATTTATGTTTACAGACAGTCCATCCTTTCCGGAATCGAGAATCTGGACGAGTTTTGCCTATTTCGACACTGATACTGGCAAGATATCGGTTCCAGGGAATCCAAGACTTCCGAGAGTATTTTAATTTCCAGTTTGCTGTTGGTCAACAAATTGAAAAAGGAATATAAATTAACCATTTTCTTATTTTTTCCTTCACTTGTGGCATGATACCTTACTTCTTGTGAACTTTTGTGATTTTACATCAACGGGGAATACCCTAAAAACTTAAATGACCAAGTTCTGACATGAAATGGCGTATCTTTTGGTTTCAGTGACTTTGAAGGTTATATTATTGCACCGTCAAGGGGCTACAGACCTTAATACGTGACACAAATTTTAACGTAAAATGCGTACCCGTTCCTGAGAAAAAAGGGGGGCTTAGCAGACCGATGGACAGACAAAGTCAGATAACAAATGCCAAGAAAATTCTTTTAGTGTAAGATAATTACAGATTCTGACATTACAACTTCTGAAATCTGGAGGAGCAAAACTGAATCAGGAGTTGTATAATCTTGTTTTCAACATGTACGAGCAGGGTAAAATTCCTACAGACTTTGAGAAAAACATCATGATCCCCATTCCAAAGAAAGCAAATGCTACGAGATGTGAAAACTATAGGACGCTCAGCCTAGTTACTCACACCTCTAAAATAGTAACCTCAATTATCCTAAAACGCATAGAACAAAAAGTCGAAGCTACACTCTCCGAAGACCAGTTTGAATTTCGGAAAGATAGAGGAACCAGAGAAGCAATATTTGCTCCAAAACTAATAATAGAGAAACGACTAGATAAGAACCTGACAACATACATAGCTTTCGTATATGTAGAGAAAGCCTTTGATAATGTTAAATGGGATAAGACGTTTGAGGTACTCAAAAAAGAAGGAATGGACTATAAAGATAGAAAAAATGGAACCTGTACAAAAACGAGACAGCAGTTATCCATGGACGGACAAAACAAAGAAGAGGTGCAGGTACGGAAAGGTGTCCGACAAGGTTGCGCACTATACCCTGTTATCTTTAATCTACACATTGAAGAGGGGCTGAAAAAAGTAAGGGAAAATTCACAGACAGGTGTAGTAATTCATGTCCAACGAATAGATATGATAAAATATGTCGATGATATCGCTGTCCTCGCTGAAAGTGAAGAAGATCTTGTAGTCCTACTGAATAGAATGGATAAAGTTGTGGGGGAAGAATATAATACGAGAATTAATAAAGCAAAAACAAAAGTAATGGCATTCGACAAAAAATATCAAGTGAAAGTCCAAGTTCATGTAGGCAATGAACTGCTTGAACAAGTCTATAAATTTATTTATCTGGGAAGTAATATTACCAGGGATGGAAGGAGCAAGGCAGAAGTGAGAAGTAGAATTGATCAAGCAAAAGCTGCTTTTAACAAGAAGAAAAACATCTTAACATCTAAGAGCATCAGCCTTGAAATGAGGAAAAGATTTTTGAAATCATATGTGTGGAGTGTGGCATGCTATGGATGTGAAACATGGACAATCTGGACAGAGGAAGACCAGAAGCAAAATTCTTTTGAAATGTGGTGCTATAGACGCATGCTCAAAATAAAATGTATCGACAAGGTCACAAACCAATTAGTTCTGGAAAGAGCAGGTGAGAAGAGACGCTTCTGGAGTTTCATTGCTAAAAGAAGAGTGCAATTTACAGGCCATCTATTAAGACATAAAGGACTCCTGAACACATTTATAGAGGGATATGTCGAGGGAAAAAGACCAAGAGGAAGACCACGGCTGAGGTACATGGATCAAATCGTGAAAGATGTGGGATGTAATACCTATAAAGAAATGAAGATAAAAGCTGAAAGACGTACAGAATGGAGACAAGCTGCCATTGTAGCTGTTGTAAACCAATCCTTGGATTGACCACTACAGAAGAAGAAGAAGAAGAAGAAGAAGAAGAAGAAGAAATTACAAATTCACAATAACCAGTTTTTGCATTAGTTGTATGTACTCTTAATGCCTTGCTTCTTCCCAATTTTCGTGATTCTATATCAACGGGAAGTACGTTATAAGTTTTGATGAGTGGGTTTACGAATGTCAAAATATGTGACATAAATGGCCATATCTATTGACTTCATTGACTTAGATACTTCTGTTTTTTGTGCACCGCCAAGGGACTGGAGACCTCAGATATGACACAAATTTCAACATTACACAGTTACCCGTCCGAAAGGTTCAAATGGTTCAAATGGTTCAAATGGCTCTAAGCACTATGGGACTTAACATCTGTGGTCAGCAGTCCCCTAGAACTTAGAACTACTTAAACCTAAGGACATCACACACATCCATGCCCGAGGCAGGATTCGATCCTGCGACCGTAGCGGTCACGCGGTTCCAGACTGAAGCGCCTAGGACCGCACGGCCACACCGGCCGGCTCGTCCGTAAGGAAAAATGGCTTTTAACTGTCGGACAGACAGACAGACAGAGAAAGAACAAAGTGATCCTATGAAGGTTCTGTTTTTAGGGATTGAGGTCCGAGACCCTACAAAAGGAACAGCTCTGGGAGTGGGGGGTATGTTTGAAGTTTAATTTTGTACGTTAATCTTGAAAAACTGGAAAACTACGGCCTCTAGCGGAAACGTGTTCCGGTTCAGAATTTAACTACATTAAATTTCCTACAAAAATATCCTGTTCATATTTTTCTGTAGGACTAGTAGTTTGCACTTAGTGAGCGAGAGGATATGAAAATCTCGAACATGGTTTTTAAAAGCCAGATATAACCCTATGGGTTGCGTAAAAAGACATCGGTAGGGGCTGCTGAATCACCGGTTCTTTGAATTCCATCCGCACTTTCTCTAACTCCGTAGCAGTGTCTTCTGCTTCCCTCCCAATTTCCTCTCCCGTTATCGCTTCCACTTTTCACTCTAGGAAAGAAGGGACTAGTTCACCGTCATGTCGACGATGAGTACATTAGGAAAGAAGCACGAGTTCGTAATGAATAACGATAGCTAACGCCATGCGTTATCCCACGATTTCCGATTAGATTACGTTTGGTGCCTTTTTCCTCGACAGACTAGTTATGAGGGCTGTGGTGTTAAAGCACTCTGACTCTGGGGCTCCTGGGCTCAGACCCAGATAGTTTTTCTCTTTTCGGTCCCTCCAGGACAGCCATAGGTCCACTCACCCCGCTGTCAAAGTGAATACCGGGTGTCATTCCAGGGGTAAAGGTGGTGGGAGTGCACGGCGAATAGAAAGACTGCATTCTATCTGCAGTCAGGCCAATAGTTTGGTCACGGGCTTGTACCACAAACCTTACCTTTAAAGGCCCATTTTGAGGAAATTCCCAAGGGTGTAGAATACGTCACAACAAAGAATATTTAATAAATACGAGGCACATTCCAAAAGTAAGTTTCGTCGTTGTTTTCACACGGAATCTTTATAAAATGGTTCAAATGGCTCTAAGCACTATGCGACTTAACTTCTGATTTCATCAGTCACCTAGAACTTGGAACTAATTAAACCTGACTAACCTATGGACATCACACACATCCAAGCCCGAGGCAGGATTCGAACCTGCGACCGTAGCGGTCGCCCGGCTCCAGACTGTAGAGCCTAGAACCGCACGGCCACTCCGATCGGCGAATCTTTATCGCCAAAAACGTGTACTCCATGTCATCACGAACTATACACCTTGCACTATTTTTCGACATTGAGACATTTGTCACAGGGTGCCGTCAGTTTGAAGAAACCACTCGCACAGCCTGCTCCACCTCAGCATTCATTTGGAAATGACTTCTCGAGGGTGCAGTCTTCAGTACACGGAACAGGTGAAAGACCGATTGGGCAGAACGGGGCTGCAGGTCAGATGATTCAATCCCTCCCATCCAAAGTGACGACTCTGATCGTGTGCGAGGTTTGTTGTGTGTGGTTTTACTCTGACGTCGCCGGCCGCAGTGGCCGAGCGGTTCTAGGCACTTCAGTCTGGAACCGCGCGACCGCTACGGTCGCAGGTTCGAATCCTGCCTTGGGCATGGATGTGTGTGATGTCCTTAGGTTAGTTAGGTTTAAGTAGTTCCAAGTTCTAGGGGACTGATGACCTCAGAAGTTTGGTCCCATAGTGCTCAGAGCCATTTGAACCATTTACTCTGACGTCCAAAAGCACAGCACCTGCATTCAAGAGCTCTGATCTCGTTCGTCGAATGACAGATCTGAGTCTGGTGAGTAAATATTTCCCACAAAGTGAAAATATGTTTCCCAAATTCGTAATATATTCTTCACATCAATAAATGTCACTTACTACGCCCATTATAAAGTAGCCTATGGTCTTCTACTGTTCAGTGTATTTCCATACTAATCTCATCAAAATCGTTTCAGCGATTTAGTCGTGAAAAGGTAACAAACGAACACTGTTACATACTTATAATATAGGATGAATTAATCATAATGCATCATTAGGTTCTGCTAAGATATTCGTCAATGTAGTAGAAGGAGTTGTCCACGTCCTTTCGTAAGCTCTTAAGTGGAACTTCATTAGAAGTAAAGTTTCGTATAGCTGCTGGCAAGTTTTAGAAAATATGTATTGATGAGTAAAGGACACCTTTCCGGGACAATGTACGTGTGGTTTTAAACGTTTATGAATACTGCTCTATTTCTAGTACTGATTCAGTCAGATGAGATGTTCATTCTAATGAGAGATATTATTTATGACGTACCATCTGCAGTTTGTGGTCCAGTGATTAGCGTCACTGCCTCTAGGTTGCGGGGTTCTGGGGTCGATTCCCAGACGGATAGGGTATTTTCTCTTATCGTTTGTGCTGTGCTGAACATTTCGTCTCGTATGCGTCACAAAGATGTGCAAGTCTCCGAAGTGGCGTCAAACGGATTACAAAGACTTGCATGAGGCGGCCAAACAACTCTAAATGGGGTCTCCCAGCCAGTTATGTAACATCATCATTCCACTTACGACAAATTTCATTAAGGAATAAATATGTATGGAACCAGTAGTTAGTTGCAGTTCCTTGAACAAGCTTTTAAAGGACGTACTGGAATTCACAACATAAATAATTCCCTGGTGATGATATAGGCCAAAGCAATGAATTAAAATACGTAGCAACACTGGGACTCAAACGTTGTTTACCTGTCCATTAGACACATGCGCTATCCGTTACGTCACGTTGACTCTACAAGTCCCACACGTCCAGGAACTACACTAGTGCATGCCCTGCACTGCTACAAATTCCATCTCACGCATCAGCCCAATGCTTTTCCCCTGCTAAGTTCGCATCAGTATTGCCAAGGCTCTCGATATTGGAACAGCACTTTATCAATGAGCGAAAGGGCGTTAATAGTGCCTATACCTCAAGCGTAGCTCATATGTTAGCTACATCTCAGGGATAACATCTATTTATGATCAAAATATGGTCACTATATCAGCTACACCTGAGGTACATGCAGGATTAACCCAGTTACGCTCGCTGAGAAGGTGCTATTCCATTGTCAGAGAGGCTGGGCAGTACTGATGTGAGTTTAGAAAGGGGTCAGCAAAGGGCTGAGGTATGAGTTGCAATTTTTATCGATGCGGGTTATGTACTACGGTAGTCGGTGCAAGTGTGGGGTCTGAACTGCCCTTATGGCGTAATGGATTGTGCTTGTCCCTAACAATCCAGCGTCTCGGTTTCGAGTCCCAGCACTAATACAAATTTTAATTCATTGCTTTGGCCTACATCTTTCCCACAGACAGAGGTGAGACTTCATACGTCTCAGGAATGTCAACTATATAAGAGAAATACACTCCTGGAAATTGAAATAAGAACACCGTGAATTCATTGTCCCAGGAAGGGGAAACTTCATTGACACATTCCTGGGGTCAGATACATCACATGATCACACTGACAGAACCACAGGCACATAGACACAGGCAACAGAGCATGCACAATGTCGGCACTAGTACAGTGTATATCCACCTTTTTGCAGCAATGCAGGCTGCTATTCTCCCATGGAGACGATCGTAGAGATGCTGGATGTAGTCCTGTGGAACGGCCTGCCATGCCATTTCCACCTGGCGCCTCAGTTGGACCAGCGTTCGTGCTGGACGTGCAGACCGCGTGAGACGACGCTTCATCCAGTCCCAAACATGCTCAATGGGGGACAGATCCGGAGATCTTGCTGGCCAGGGTAGTTGACTTACACCTTCTAGAGCACGTTGGGTGGCACGGGATACATGCGGACGTGCATTGTCCTGTTGGAACAGCAAGTTCCCTTGCCGGTCTAGGAATGGTAGAACGATGGGTTCGATGACGGTTTGGATGTACCGTGCACTACTCAGTGTCCCCTCGACGATCACCAGTGGTGTACGGCCAGTGTAGGAGATCGCTCCCCACACCATGATGCCGGGTGTTGGCCCTGTGTGCCTCGGTCATATGCAGTCCTGATTGTGGCGCTCACCTGCACGGCGCCAAACACGCATACGACCATCATTGGCACCAAGGCAGAAGCGACTCTCATCGCTGAAGACGACACGTCTCCATTCGTCCCTCCATTCACGCCTGTCGCGACACCACTGGAGGCGGGCTGCACGATGTTGGGGCGTGAGCGGAAGACGGCCTAACGGTGTGCGGGACCGTAGCCCAGCTTCATGGAGACGGTTGCGAATGGTCCTCGCCGATACCCTAGGAGCAACAGTGTCCCTAATTTGCTGGGAAGTGGCGGTGCGGTCCCCTACGGCACTGCGTAGGATCCTACGGTCTTGGCGTGCATCCGTGCGTCGCTACGGTCCGGTCCCAGGTCGACGGGCACGTGCACCTTCCGCCGACCACTGGCGACAACATCGATGTACTGTGGAGACCTCACGCCCCACGTGTTGAGCAATTCGGCGGTACGTCCACCCGGCCTCCCGCATGCCCACTATACGCCCTCGCTGAAAGTCCGTCAACTGCACATACGGTTCACGTCCACGCTGTCGCGGCATGCTACCAGTGTTAAAGACTGCGATGGAGCTCCGTATGCCACGGCAAACTGGCTGACACTGACGGCGGTGGTGCACAAATGCTGCGCAGCTAGCGCCATTCGACGGCCAACACCGCGGTTCCTGGTGTGTCCGCTGTGCCGTGCGTGTGATCATTGCTTGTACAGCCCTCTCGCAATGTCCGGAGCAAGTATGGTGGGTCAGACACACCGGTGTCAATGTGTTCTTTTTTCCATTTCCAGGAGTGTAGTTACTGTTATTTGGATTTTTAAATCTTTAGCTTACCTTGGATTTAGATTTAATTTAAAAAAAGACCACATAATATTATGGAATTTTAGTAAGCGAAGTTTGAATAGCTTTTTTTTATGTCAACTGCGACTGAAAATTTAGATTTGCTAACAAACATTTGTTGAGGTACTTCAACAGGTCTGCGGTATGATTCCCCCAATTTATTTCATTATCGATTTGCAATCCTAAGCGTTTAACAATGTCAGCCTCTTGTATATGCTTGGAATATTTTAGACGTATACTGTAAAGAAGCCTCTTACGATTTAGGAACGGCACAAGTACATTATACAGGTTAACAGGAGGAAAGGTACATGCAAGGAGCGATGTTAGTATTGGTAGTCTGAACAAAAGACTAAATGTAAATATGTTCTCTTCTTAACCGTAACCGAAATAAATCTGTTATAAAAATCACGAGCGTCAGTCATATGTCATCCATTATCTGCACTCACATGCGAATACAACTAAAACGAGGCTAAGTAGTGTCGTCTTAACAGGCCATTTCAATGCTCACTTCACTTGCGTTTGGTGGGGCGACGAGTCCTACAAGTGTACATGTTGCTTACCACACGTCTCGCAAGTACAGTGTAGTACTAGTGTACTACAGTGTTCTTACGTGTACAGTCAAAGCAGTACGAGACAGTGTAAAGAAAATTCCACAGATCTTCACACGTGCAGAGTGATCTTTGTCTAGGTTTCGCAATACGAACGACGGTTTCCTTATCGCAGAGTCCCGGATGGCAGGGTGTTTAGTAGTGTATTTGACAGATTGCGTGAGTGTGAGACGCTTCCCGGCGTACACGTTGCATCTGAACGTTCCGTCCATCAAGATCGGGAGAACGCAGCCCATGAAGGGTACAGGGTGCACCCATCTGCAGGTGGTCGCTCATGTCGGCACCAATGATGTGTGTCGCTATGGATGGGAGGAAATCCTCTCTGGCTTCCGGCGGCTATCTGATTTGGTGAAGACTGCCAGTCTCGCTAGCGGGATGAAAGCAGAGCTCACCATCTGCAGCATCGTCGACAGGACTGACTGCGGACCTTTGGTACAGAGCCGAGTGGAGGGTCTGAATCAGAGGTTGAGACGGTTCTGCGACCATGTGGGCTGCAGATTCCTCGACTTGCGCCATAGGGTGGTGGGGTTTCGGGTTCCGCTGGATAGGTCAGGAGTCCACTACACGCAACAAGCGGCTACACGGGTAGCAGGGGTTGTGTCGCGTGGGCTAGGCGGTTTTTTAGGTTAGATGGCCTCGGGCAAGTGCAGAAAGGGCAACAGCCTCAACGGGTGCGGGGCAAAGTCAGGACATGCGGGGACCAAGCAGCAATCGGTATTGTAATTGTAAACTGTCGAAGCTGCGTTGGTAAAGTACCGGAACTTCAAGCGCTGATAGAAAGCACCGAAGCTGAAATCGTTATAGGTACAGAAAGCTGGCTGAAGCCAGAGATAAATTCTGCCGAAATTTTTACAAAGGCACAGACGGTGTTTAGAAAGGATAGATTGCATGCAACCGGTGGTGGAGTGTTCGTCGCTGTTAGTAGTAGTTTATCCTGTAGTGAAGTAGAAGTGGATAGTTCCTGTGAATTATTATGGGTGGAGGTTACACTCAACAACCGAGCTAGGTTAATAATTGGCTCCTTTTACCGACCCCCCGACTCAGCAGCATTAGTGGCAGAACAACTGAGAGAAAATTTGGAATACATTTCACATAAATTTTCTCAGCATGCTATGGTCTTAGGTGGAGATTTCAATTTACCAGATATAGACTGGGACACTCAGATGTTTAGGACGGGTGGTAGGGACAGAGCATCGAGTGACATTATACTGAGTGCACTATCCGAAAATTACCTCGAGCAATTAAACAGAGAACCGACTCGTGGAGATAACATCTTGGACCTACTGATAACAAACAGACCCGAACTTTTCGACTCTGTAAGTGCAGAACAGGGAATCAGTGATCATAAGGCCGTTGCAGCATCCCTGAATATGGAAGTTAATAGGAATATAAAAAAAGGGAGGAAGGTTTATCTGTTTAGCAAGAGTAATAGAAGGCAGATTTCAGACTACCTAACAGATCAAAACGAAAATTTCTGTTCCGACACTGACAATGTTGAGTGTTTATGGAAAAAGTTCAAGGCAATCGTAAAATGCGTTTTAGACAGGTACGTGCCGAGCAAAACTGTGAGGGACGGGAAAAACCCACCGTGGTACAACAACAAAGTTAGGAAACTACTGCGAAAGCAAAGAGAGCTTCACTCCAAGTTTAAACGCAGCCAAAACCTCTCAGACAAACAGAAGCTAAACGATGTCAAAGTTAGCGTAAGGAGGGCTATGCGTGAAGCGTTCAGTGAATTCGAAAGTAAAACACTAGGTACCGACTTGACAGAAAATCCTAGGAAGTTCTGGTCTTACGTTAAATCAGTAAGTGGCTCGAAACATCATGTCCAGACACTCCGGGATGATGATGGCATTGAAACAGAGGATGACAAGCGTAAAACTGAAATACTAAACACCTTTTTCCAAAGCTGTTTCACAGAGGAAGACCGCACTGCAGTTCCTTCTCTAAATCCTCGCACCAACGAAAAAATGGCTGACATTGAAATAAGTGTCCAAGGAATAGAAAAGCAACTGGAATCACTCAACAGAGGAAAGTCCACTGGACCTGACGGGATACCAATTCGATTCTACACAGAGTACGCGAAAGAACTTGCCCCCCTTCTAACAGCCGTGTACCGCAAGTCTCTAGAGGAACAGAAGGTTCCAAATGATTGGAAAAGAGCACAGGTAGTCCCAGTCTTCAAGAAGGGTCGTCGAGCAGATGCGCAAAACTATAGACCTATCTCTCTGACGTCGATCTGTTGTAGAATTTTAGAACATGTCTTTTGCTCGAGTATCATGTCGTTTTTGGAAACTCAGAATCTACTATGTAGGAATCAACATGGATTCCGGAAACAGCGATCGTGTGAAACCCAACTCGCTTTATTTGTTCATGAGACCCAGAAAATATTAGATACAGGCTCCCAGGTAGATGCCATTTTCCTTGACTTCCGGAAGGCGTTCGATACAGTTCCGCACTGTCGCCTGATAAACAAAGTAAGAGCCTACGGAATATCAGACCAGCTGTGTGGCTGGATTGAAGAGTTTTTAGCAAACAGAACACAGCATGTTGTTCTCAATGGAGAGGCATCTACAGACGTTAAAGTAACCTCTGGCGTGCCACAGGGGAGTGTTATGGGACCATTGCTTTTCACAATATATATAAATGACCTAGTAGATAGTGTCGGAAGTTCCATGCGGCTTTTCGCGGATGATGCTGTAGTATACAGAGAAGTTGCAGCATTAGAAAATTGTAGCGAAATGCAGGAAGATCTGCAGCGGATAGGCACTTGGTGCAGGGAGTGGCAACTGACCCTTAACATAGACAAATGTAATGTATTGCGAATACATAGAAAGAAGGATCCTTTATTGTATGATTATATGATAGCGGAACAAACACTGGTAGCAGTTACTTCTGTAAAATATCTGGGAGTATGCGTGCGGAACGATTTGAAGTGGAATGATCATATAAAATTAATTGTTGGTAAGGCGGGTACCAGGTTGAGATTCATTGGGAGAGTCCTTAGAAAATGTAGTCCATCAACAAAGGAGGTGGCTTACAAAACACTCGTTCGACCTATACTTGAGTATTGCTCATCAGTGTGGGATCCGTACCAGATCGGGTTGACGGAGGAGATAGAGAAGATCCAAAGAAGAGCGGCGCGTTTCGTCACAGGGTTATTTGGTAACCGTGATAGCGTTACGGAGATGTTTAACAAACTCAAGTGGCAGACCCTGCAAGAGAGGCGCTCTGCATCGCGGTGTAGCTTGCTCGCCAGGTTTCGAGAGGGTGCGTTTCTGGATGAGGTATCGAATATATTGCTTCCCCCTACATATACCTCCCGAGGAGATCACGAATGTAAAATTAGAGAGATTAGAGCGCGCACAGAGGCTTTCAGACAGTCGTTCTTCCCGCGAACCATACGCGACTGGAACAGGAAAGGGAGATAATGACAGTGGCACGTAAAGTGCCCTCCGCCACACACCGTTGGGTGGCTTGCGGAGTATAAATGTAGATGTAGATGTAGATGTAGAAGTACCAGCACTAGATGAATTGTTCACAGCATGGTATTCACCAACGCGAGTGATGCTTGCAATACTTGAGCAGGGTCTGCATTCTTATTATTGGCAGAGTTGCAACGCTTGCATGTAGGAGATGACATCAAACAAAAAGAATTTCGTAATTGCATCATTGTCAGTAAACGCTGTATTCCACATATTCTGTTCACTGATGAGTCAACAGTTACCCACAACGACATCAATAAAAATCAAATCTCGCGTGTGTGTGAACGTAAATCTGCACGCTACTGTGGAAACAAATTTTCAGCGAAGTTACTCAGTAAACGTGTGGTGCAGTATTATTGATGACCAACTCGTCGCTCAAATTGTTTTAGCTGACCGTCTTATTGGAGCATGGTGTCTTAATTTCCTACAAAGGCTCAAAGGAGGAACTTGTTGCTTGTATTTTACATGCGTATGCTCAAGGAAAGGACCGTACGAATGAGCTTAATCAGCAACACAACGGTGTCCAGAAGAGCTGCAAAATGCACGACAGATGACGGTGAACTTTTGAACATCTATGAAACGAAAAATACACAACTAAATAAAATATTACAGCACAATTATTTCATTTAGTTTCATCATCATTTGTCCTGTTCTCCGTTGTTTCCATCAATTTCTTCGGTAACTGTTAAGAGAGGACACTTGTTCATATGACGTTCTTGGTTCAGAATCACTGATACTGTCACCCTCAAAGCATGTAGCTTTCTTCCTGATTAAAAAACGTACATTCATATACGCATATCCAGCACTCACAGTCCCTGCAGACCACTCGCTGCTTCCACAAACTGCCTCTATTCCGTTTTGTTTTGTGGCCGGTTCCTCCAGGTGTCTCCAGTCTCCAGAACTGCCAGGTCTTTCACCAGGTCATCCATCCAGCGCTGTCTTGCTCGTCCTATGGGGCACATGGTATTTGGTTTCCTCTCAAATGCTTTCTTCGCCTGTCTCTCTTCTGGCGTACGGTCTACGTGGCCTGCCCACTAAGATTCTTTTGCTCTTCAGCTTTTGTAGTAGTACTGGTTTTTGCATCAAGAGGCAGATTTCCTTATTCCTCTCCTTTCTTCATTCTTCTATATGTGAGGTTGGGCCCCATATCCTCATTATTCTTCTTTCAAATATATTTTGTCACACTCCCGGTTTCTGAACCGGGAACATCACTGTGTCACAGACTTTCGTCTTAATATTCGCTGATACTGATTTTGAGCTGAGTGTTTGTCTGACGGAATACATGCATTTCGTTCTCACTGTTACTCTTTCCTTGATGCCCATTTCTATGCTCTGGTTGCTGATAAACCAAGATCCCAAGTGTTTAGACTGGTGATCTGTCTTTAATCTGATGTCACCTATCTCAAGAAACTGTTGCTGCTCTTGTCTTCTTCCTAATTTGTGTGAACTCCGTTTTATCTTGATTCACTTTCAGCCCAACCTTCTGTGTGTAGTTGTCCATTCCCTAGTAGATGTCTCTGAACTCGTCGTTTCATTCACTTAGCAGTACTGTATCATCTGCATATACGAGACAGTTAAAATTACAATTCATCTATACTCTAGATCATTCCTGTTGCCTGCATTACCTGATTACCCTCTCTAAGATGACACTGAACACTTGCTTGAGACTTGTCTCATTTTCGAACGTTTCTGATGTGACCCCTCAGAAACACACTTCTACCTTTGATCCCTCCACACAAGTTTCCACCATGTCACTGACTTCATCCTGACTCATCCAGTATATTTGAGTAGTTTTTTCATGTGCGCTGCCCAATGTCTTCTCTACTTCTTCTTTTGTATGTTTGTTAAATAAAATGATGTGATCTGAGATCGTAACTCTAGTACACAAATCTCAGCAGGGAACAGAAGCACAAGAAGCTCTCTATCTCGTTGTGATGAAGAGTGCAATTTACCTAAAGTACTTTGCGAAAGGTTTACAGTGATTCTGCCCTGTAAATATACTGTTCTACTTGACAGTGGTCCTGATTTCACAGTTCAAGGCAGTGAAGTTAGTTATTGCGAGGAAAATATATTGCTATGCTTAAGGAAAATGTTGAGTTTTACTTATGGTGACAGCTTATGTAAAAATCAACATATTGTTAACGAACTGTTTTTCGAACTTAAAGGAACTCAAATTAATTACAGACAACAGTGAAACGCTTCTGGTGAAGAAAAACCACATTCTTTCGTAGTTGCAACTACAGAAGGAAAATACCCTCAAGAATAAGAAGAAAACGTGTGTAATTCTTAAAAATAATGAAAAATGCTTTAATGGAGAAGAAATGGTTGTAAAACAGACTGAAACACAAAGAGAGTGACCAGGACAGCAAAGTTCTGTCTTCAAGCTAATCAGAATGAAATTCTAACTATACGGTTACAGAGTCCACTGATGCATCTGATGCAGTAACGCTATAAAAATACAAGGTTTTGTGTGTAATTAAATAAAAATATAGATCTCAGCAACAAGCATTATAGTAAATAAAATATGGTTCTCGCGACACCCTACCATGTGGTGTGCACACTTGTATTTTCCATGTGGCAGTAATGTTTTGAATCTGACTGCATCTGCAGTCTTGCGTTCCACGGAAGTTGCACGAATTGATAAGCCTATTTGACAATTGATTTATGTATACGACGAACATTAATGGATCTATATAAGACTCCCCTGTAGCACACATACTATTGCTTTCTTTTCGTTCGAGCTTTCTGTGTTAGTGTAAAGTGCTGAGTTGTTTTCGTCAAATTATTCTTCAAGCCAGTCACATATTTGTGAAGGTATAACCGCATTAAAATCACACCATAAAAAAAAGTTTTGCATCACCCAGGTTCCCAAAACTCCTAAAGATAGATACAGTCCCTTTGACTGTTCAGAGATGTCACTAAATCCACCAAAAATTGTGAACGATCTTGCAAGAGTAGCACCTATTAGACGGAGGAGGTCCGACTGCCGATCAGTTCCAGTCATTTCACCAGGAAGCAGGTACGCAGTTCGTGTTGTCTGTAGTTCAACCATGCTTAGACGGTCAATAGCGCGGTTCTAAAGCGTCCGCTTTGTTACTTTGTGCCAGGAAGGGCTCTCAACGAGGGAAGTGTCTAGGCGTCTCGGAGTCAACCAAAGCGATGTTGTTCGGACATGGAGGAGATGCAGAGAGAAGAACTGTCGATGACATGCCTCGCACAGACCGTCCAAGGGCTTCTACTGCAGTGGGTAACCGCTACCTTTGGATTATGGCTCGGAGGGACCCTGACAGCAACGCCACCTTGTTGAATAATGCTTTTCGTCCAGCCAAAGGACGTCGTGTTACGATTCGAACTGTGCACAATAGGCTACATGATGCGCAACTTCATTCCCGACGTCCATGACGAGGTCCACCTTTGCAACCACGACACCATGCAGCGCGCTGTAATGGGTCCAACAACATATTGGAGGGTCAATGTGGAGGCTGGCCGTGTGGCTTCGCCCGCCCTGCCTGTGAGTGGGCATGTGGCTGCTCCTTCAGCAAGGTCCGAGCAGGCACACGGGGGGAGGGGTTTATTAGTTATTGGGAGCTCCAAAGTTAGGCGGGTGATGGAGCCCCTTAGGGCAATAGCGGGAAGGTCGGGGAAGTAGGCCAGTGTTTGTTTGCTTGCCGGGGGGTCTCATCCGAGATGTGGAGGAGGCCCTACCGGCGGCGATAGAGAGCACTGGGTGCACCCGACTGCAAATTGTTGCTCATGTCGGCACCAATGACTCCTGCCGTCTGGGTTCAGAGGTCATCATCAGTTCGTACAGGCGGTTGGCGGAATTGGTGAAGGCGAAAAGCCTCGCTCGCGGGGTGGAATCAGAGTTAACTATTTGTAGTATCGTTCCCAGAACCGATCGCGGTCCTCTGGTTTGGAGCCGAGTGGAAGGCTTAAACCAGAGGCTCAGACGATTCTGCGGAGATCTGGGGTGCAAATTTCTCGACCTCCGCTATCGGGTGGAGAAATGTAGGGTCCCCCTGAATACGTCACGCGTGCACTACACGCCGGAAGCAGTTACAAGGGTAGCGGAGTACGTGTGGAGTACACATGGGGGTTTTTTAGGTTAGAGAATTCCCTCCCTAGGTCCGACAAGACGCCTCCTGAGACGCGGTAAGTTGGAGTAGGCAAAATGCAACAGGGAATAACAATATTAATGTGTTAATAGTAAACTGCAGGAACGTCTATAGAAAGGTCCCAGAACTGTTCTCATTAATAAACGGTCACAACGCCCATATAGTACTAGGGACAGAAAGTTGGCTGAAACCAGACGTAAACAGTAATGAAATCCTAAACTCAGATTGGAATATATACCGCAGAGACAGGCTGGACAGTGAAGGGGGAGGCGTGTTTATAGCGATAAGAAGTGCAATAATATCGAAGGAAATTGACGGATATCCGAAATGTGAAATGATTTGAGTGAAGGTCACGGTTAAAGCAGGCTCAGACATGGTATTTGGATGTCTCCATAGGCCCCCTGGCTCAGCAGCTGTTGTGGCTGAGCACCTGAAGGATAATTTGGAAAATATTTCGAGTAGATTTCCCCACCATGTTATAGTTCTGGGTGGAGATTTTAATTTGCCGGATATAGACTGGGAGACTCAAACGTTCATATCGGGTGGCAGGGACAAAGAATCCAGTGAGATTTTTTTAAGTGCTTTATCTGAAAACTACCTTGAGCAGCTAAACAGAGAACCGACTCGTGGCGATAACGTATTAGACCTTCTGGTGACAAACAGACCCGAACTATTTGAAAAAGTTAACGCAGAACAGGGAATCAGCGATTATAAAGCGGTTACTGCATCGATGATTTCAGCCGTAAATAGAAATATTAAAAAAAGTAGGAAGATTTTTCTGTTTAGAAAAAGTGACAAAAAGCAGATTTCAGAGTACCTGTTGGCTCAACACATAAGTTTTGTCTCAAGTACAGATAGTGTTGAGGATCAGTGGACAAAGTTCAAAACCATCGTACATTATGCGTTAGATGAGTATGTGCCAAGCATGATCGTAAGAGATGGAAAAGAGCCACCGTGGTACAACAACCGAGTTAGAAAACTGCTGCGGAAGCAAAGGGAACTTCACAGCAAACATAAACATAGCCAAAGCCTTGCAGACAAACAAAAATTACGCGAAGCGACATGTAGTGTGAGGAGGGCTATGCGAGAGGCGTTCAATGAATTCGAAAGTAAAGTTCTATGTACTGACTTGGCAGAAAATACTAAGAAATTTTGGTCTTATGTCAAAGCGGTAGGTGGATCAAAACAAAATGTCCAGACACTCTGTGACCAAAATGGTACTGAAACAGAGGATGACAGACTAAAGGCCGAAATACTAAATGTCTTTTTCCAAAGTTGTTTCACAGAGGAAGACTGCACTGTAGTTCCTTCTCTAGATTGTCGCACAGATGACAAAATGGTAGATATCGAAATAGACGACAGAGGGATAGAGAAACAATTAAAATCGCTCAAAAGGGGAAAGGTCTCTGGACCCGATGGGATACCAGTTCGATTTCACACAGAGTACGCGAAGGAACTTGCCCCCCTTCTTGCAGAGGTGTACCGTAGGTCTCTAGAAGAGCGTAGCGTTCCAAAGTATTGGAAAAGGGCACAGGTCATCCCCGTTTTCAAGAAGGGACGTCGAACAGATATGCAGAACTATAGACCTATATCTCTAACGTCGATCAGTTGTAGAATTTTGGAACACGTATTGTGTTCGAGTATAATGACTTTTCTGGAGACTAGAAATCTACTCTGTAGGAATCAGCATGGGTTTCGAAAAAGACGGTCATGTGAAACCCAGCTCGCGCTATTCGTCCACGAGACTCAGAGGGCCATATACACGGGTTCACAGGTAGATGCCGTGTTTCTTGACTTCCGCAAGGCGTTCGATACAGTTCCCCACAGTCGTTTAATGAACAAAGTAAGAGCATATGGACTATCAGACCAATTGTGTGATTGGATTGAGGAGTTCCTAGATAACAGGACGTAGCCTGTCATTCTCAATGGAGAGAAGTCTTCCGAAGTAAAAGTGATTTCAGGTGTGCCGCAGGGGAGTGTCATAGGACCGTTGCTATTCACAATATACATAAATGACCTGGTGGATGACATCGGAAGTTCACTGAGGCTTTTTGCAGATGATGCTGTGGTGTATCGAGAGGTTGTAACAATGGAAAATTGTACTGAAATGCAGGAGGATCAGCAGCGAATTGACGCATGGTGCAGGGAATGGCAATTGAATCTCAATGTAGACAAGTGTAATGTGCTGCGAATACACAGAAAGATAGATCCTTTATCATGTAGCTACAAAATAGCAGGTCAGCAACTGGAAGCAGTTAATACCATCAATTATCTGGGAGTACGCATTAGGAGTGATTTAAAATGGAATGATCATATAATGTTGATCGTCGGTAAAGCAGATGCCAGACTGAGATTCATTGGAAGAATCCTAAGGAAATGCAATCCGAAAACAAAGGAAGTAGGTTACAGTACGCTTGTTCGCCCACTGCTTGAATACTGCTCAGCAGTGTGGGATCCGTACCAGATAGGGTTGATAGAAGATATAGAGAAGATCCAACGGAGAGCAGCGCGCTTCATTACAGGATCATTTAGTAATCGCGAAAGCGTTACGGAGATGATAGATAAACTCCAGTGGAAGACTCTGCAGGAGAGACGCTCAGTAGCTCGATACGGGCTTTTGTCAAAGTTTCGAGAACATACCTTCACCGAAGAGTCAAGCAGTATATTGCTCCCTCCTACGTATATCTCGCGAAGAGACCATGAGGATAAAATCAGAGAGATTAGAGCCCACACAGAGGCATACCGACAATCCTTCTTTCCACTAACAATACGAGACTGGAATAGAAGGGAGAACCGATAGAGGTACTCAAGGTACCCTCCGCCACACATCGTCAGGTGGCTTGCGGAGTATGGATGTAGATGTAGAGAGATGTAGATACCGAATGGACCGATCAGGATTGGCATCACGTTCCTCAATGAGTGTCGCAGATGCCTTCAACTAGACAACCGTCAGAGACGTGTTTGGAGGCAACCCGGTCAGGCTGAACGCCTTAGACACACTGCCCAGTGAGTGCAGCTAGGTGGAGGTTCCCTGATGTTTAGGGGTGGCATTACGTGGGGCCGACGTAGGCCGCTGGTGGTCATTGAAGGCGCTGTAACGGCTATACGATACGTGAATGCCATCCTCCTACAGATAGTGGAACCATATAGGCAGCATATTGGCGAGGCATTCGTCTTCATGGACGACAATTCGCGCACCGTATTGTGCGCATTTTGTGAATGACTTCCTTCAGGATAACCACCTCTGTCGACTAGAGTGGGCAGCAAGTTCTCCAGACATGAACCCTATAGATAGATTGAAAAGGGTTGTTTTTGGACGACGTGACCCAACAACCACTCTGAGGCACCTACGCCGAATCGCCGTTGAGGAGTGGGACAATCTGGACCAACAGTGCCTTGATGAACTTGCGGATAGTATGCCACGACGAATACAGGCATGCATCAGTGCAAGAGGGCGTGCTACTGAGTATTGGAGGTACTGGTGTGTACAGAAATCTGGACCGCCATCTCTGAAGGTCTCGCTGTATGGTGGTACAACATGCAATGTAAGTTTTCATTGACAATAAAAAATGCGGAAATAATTTTTTTGTTGATCTCTATTCCAATTTTCTGTACAGATTCCGGAACCGTCTGAACGGAGGTGATGCAAAGCTTTTTTTGATGTGTGTATGTAAAAGTCAGCAAGGACAGACGGCAAATCTCAGAAGATTTTATGTAATGTAAACCAATAACTGTAATTTACATTGTACAGCACTCCAAACACACCATTTAAATTTTAAACAAGTGTATATTAGGAAGGATGACTAAGGTTTAACTATAAAGTGAACGTAAGTGTATCTTTCCACATCTTTTCGGACTTAGTGCTCTAGCTCTCCTGAAACGTGTGCTAGAGCGGCGGCCTGCAGCGTTCGCAAATTACTGCCTGTTTAGCTTGTTATACAGCATGAAACGAGCAATTAGCGGTGAGTGCGGCAGGATGCGTCGACATTGGGTTGAACATTTGGGAACAAAGGGCGAATCTATAGCACTAGTTCAGAGCAGCACGTGTGCAACTGAAAAGGCCGCCAAAACTAGGGTCAATTAATTCCGGATTACTGCTCGTATGGTGCTATGCGTCCCTAAATTAAAGTTAGTCGTCTTCCTTCCTTGGAAAAAGTAGTGTATTGCTAACATTCTGAAAAATTTTTGAACAGGAAAAGAGACGTTTATTAAAATGTACGCCCCAAATCTGTTTTCCTATAAATATACAGTACGTGGAAGGCAGTGCTACACAATAGATGTTTCCTAAAAAAAGAGGGTAGGTTTCCAAGTGGTCATTGTCACCAGTGATGTTTAATTCGTTTACTAAAAAAGACTATCTCCTTCAGCGAATCGTCTTTTATGGACAGGCAAACAGGAAGACAGGATTGATAATACGGCAGTAGTGGTCATCGAAAGTAAACAGGTACTGTGTCGATTTGACTACGAAGTAGAACATACCTAGCAATGGCTATGATATGCACGTAAACAAAAAGAAATCGATAGATTGCTAAAGGCTCTGCTTGGACAAGACTTTGCTGGGGAGATGAGTGATTTTTTCTGTGTCGAAAGGAAGATAGATAAATAAGAAAGATAAAAAAAAAAGACAAAGTAAAACGGAATGTCCAGTGAAAAGGGCCTATCATAAAACGTAATAGCTGGTACTATTCCAACATAAAAAACTGAAATGTGGAAAAAATATTTATGAAAATCTATGAAGAGCTGACTGGGTGCGACGGGGAAGACAGAAATGAAACAGAGGCGTTTGAAATGTGGCGCTAAAGGACAGTATTGAAGGCCAGGTTCAATGATCGAGTAAGGAATGAAGAGATCCCGAAACGGCTCAACCTTAATAAACCATATGATTGTATAAGGAAGATCGTTGTGATGCAAGTAAGTTAAGCTGAAATGAACAGATAGGATGTGACAGCACTGAAGAACTACATAAAACTACTGTTACTTATTTGTCATGAGTCAGATTGAGTTTGCGGCTACTATCAAGTTGCGTAGACCGAAGTCACTTTCCCAAATCATCCTCAGTTCATGGCCAGACACCATTATGGACGGCATTTTCGCCATGAATCTCGCACCATTGTCGAATGTCCAAGAAAAACAATTTATCAAGAGAAAGAAAAGTTTAGGGCGAAATGTTTACATACATAATACAGGATAATCGAATGTGACATGTCAGTTTAGAAATTTATACTACTAGGCCATTCCAGGAGCAACCGATACCGTTAAATATGGTGAAAGCGTCCAGTTGCTTATTTCAGACAAAAGCCTGCTGGATACTTTCCTCTGATCAGTCTATAGATATCATATCACGTCTGCTACCGATCGAGATAATGCTGTGGTCAGGACGATGGAGTCTCGTTCGTAATGAGCCAAGATTGTAATCCCCATCTGGCTCACCAGGTTTGGGTTTTCTGTGGTTTCCATAAATAACTGAAGGCGAATATCGGAATTGTGTCTTTCCCGTTGCTGTCCTAAATGGGCGTCCATTGGACGTTTCAAAAATGCGTTTTTCTTCATATGTTCTTGGTGTCAGATAGCACGTAAGGTTTCATGAAGTAATACAATGGAGGCTTCCACAAACAGTTGTGATCGTTACTGATGAATCTGCCGAGTTATGTGGTCGTGATTCATGAAACGTTTTTTTCCCTGACGCTCACGGGCTCTGAGCACAATGTGACTTAACTTGTGAGGTCATCAGTCCCATAGAACTTAGAACTACTTAAACCCAATTAACCTAAGGACATCACACACATCCATGTCCGAGGCAGGATTCGAACCTGCGACCGTAGTGGTCACGCGGTTCCAGACTGTAGCGCCTAGAACCGCTCGGCCAACCTGGCCGGCGACGCTCTCTGAAGAGATGCTTTGGACGTCTTCAGGGGTGCTCTTGGTTTCCTTGCCGACTTACAGATCAGACGTCGGAGAGTGGCCAAAGTTTACAACTTCTACCACACCCATTTTGCATTGATATCGCTCTTAAATCTCCGAGCAGTCGGCAACACTCAGCGTAACCTGGAACACCTCTGAAGATGTCTAAAGCAGCTGTGGACGAAACGTCAGAAACAAAAAAGTTTGATGTATCATGACCATACAACCAGTAGCGGAGGAAGCGAGCACGGGCCCCCGTAGCGAATGTTAAGAAGAAGCCCTTGGTTTGCTTTAGGCATCAAAGTTAAGGATACAAAATAAAATAGAACTTTACTTTGAGCCCAAAACGATATGCACATTTTCTTGCATCGTTATCGTCGTACAAACATTTTAAACATAAATTCTTTTTGCACCATGAGAAAAAATATAATGGCCACCTTACTGCATCCACATTTCATCATTCAGATTCATTTCATTAAAGTTGAGTAAAATAATAAAGTTATTAGAATAATAGAAATAAGGCATTTTAGGATCAGAAGTTAAATTTAAAAAAAGATATTTCAGACTAAATTAAAAGAATAAAAATAAAGATCAAAATCATTTTGATAAACATTTTTAAAAAATGCCGTTCTGTGACTATTGCATACGCGACACTTAGCTTATGGACATAAAGCCTTAGTCATTATACTACGGAGAAGCTGGGAAAACTCACACTATTTTTAAGGGTTAACTGTATCACGACAAATCACATACGTCAAATTTTCGCAAACAACGATCCATTATGGTGGATGCTTGCACGGTGTAAAACCTAGCAACCAGTCCTAAACGACGGAATTGGTGCTTTCGAAAAGCCGGTTCCACCCTTGGTATCTCAGTGCCAAACAAATCTTTACTACATTCGGAAGTAATGGAATTATAACCATAACATCATCAAATCGAACACCTACAACTGACGCCTACATAGCTACATACGTTGCACACAGAACATACAAATAAATTATGTTCCTCACTCTTAATATTTTATACTGTTGTCAGTTCTCATATCAAAAGTACTGTAAGAGCAGGTATGATGGAATGTAATTACTTTCTTATTCGCAATCACTGCCTACAATCCACAAGATCCACCGATAAATAATGTCATGAACTGGCGTAAAAAATAAATTTGGGGAAAAAAATAAATACATCACAACCAAGTAGAGATAAATTGGAGAATAGCGTTTGCTAAATGTATAACTATACGAATTATTAAAAACAACTGGCCTATAATCGGGCAGACCCCTTAAACTGGACGTTTACTGGACGATTTCATTGCGGTTAGGTGACGAGGTAAGCCGTTCTCAAGATGTACCACGGTCTCGACTGCTGATTTTCTGAAGATTACCAGCGGTTCCACCGTGATGCACATTCCAGGACAAAGCTTTGGCAATGTATGGCACAACTAAGGATGCGAAGTCAGGATTCCCGCAGGGTCTGAAGTGTCGGGGAAAAGGTGAACACGTTACTCATCAAACAACCTGAAGGGAGCATTGACCGACGAACGGCAGCTGGTACACTGCTGACTCATGAAGAAGAAACCGTAGCAGCGTCACAAACAAGGACGACCAGTAGTAACGCATTTATCTCCTTCCCTTTTTTTAACTATTATCTGTAGCCCCATTATTTAATTTAATACATTTTTTGCGACTGATATTATTTTTGACTAAGCTGGCTACTTAACCGACGAGCGGACACATTTATTCTTATTACGTTAGCGGTCGCTGCTTACTGTATACTCCATGCCAATCTATCTCAAACCCATCACTTCAATGGAGCCGTATTTAAGTAATAAACAATTTATTAGTGTTTTTATTGGTTTGACGTGCTAAGGACCATATTAAATAATTTATATCTTCAATTTTTTCTCCTCTCCTTCTTTCCAGCAGTGTCTCCTTCTTTCCCTGTGTTTGTTCCCTTTTTCTTCTGTACATAGTGCACCTGTCTTTTCCTTTGTTTTCTCCTGGAAGTCCTTGAAACTTTTTACTTTTGCTCTGAATTTTTCTCTTTCTCGTAATTCTTCCTCCATTAATTCCATTTCTCTCAGGTATCCTTCTGCTTCTTTGACCCACGACACTGATGTTTTTGGGTTTCTGTCAAGAAAGATTAAAAATTCTTTATGTTATCCTCTTTTCATCAACCGTTTTAGGTGTTTTCCTCATTGTTCTATTTTTTCATAAATTTCCTTATTACTTCTTAATTTCTATTTCCCATTGTCGTATTTTGGTTCCACAACTCCTAGTTATTTATGTTTCCTTCTTCTCTATCTCACCCAATTGTTTAGCTGTATTGAATGAAAGGGGTTTTCAAGCATAAAGGCACTCTGATTTAAAGATAGTGTTGGTAGCGCAGGGGCTTAGCACACGCAGAAATAGTTTTCTTATTATACAGATCTATTGTTAGTTGAAAAGCCACAACCATTCTCCTTGACCTTGTTGATATAGCTTTCTTCTCCAAAACACTTGGTTGTATTATTTCACCTAGATTTTTTAGTCTTTTTATTCTTCCATAATTAGTTTCCATGAATTTCGTTTCCTCCTTCGCATCTGTCACATTCTCTGCTTTTATTTATTTATTTTGCGAAAGACATACACAGGCCGGTTTTGGAAGCTTCAGTTGTAGATGTATGGACATTGTTGCCTCTTCTGCAGATTCAGCTAAGATGGCGAGATCGTCTGGAAAAGCTTAACGATCAAAACTCATTATTTCTATTTCACCAAACAGTGATTTTTTAAAATTACTTCTCCTATTCTTTTTCTCCATTATCTGATCAGCTTTTCATTAGACAATTCAACAGCAGTGAGGACAATCCATTTCCTTGTGTTGTCCTAGCTTTCATCTCAAAAGCCGTGGAGGTTTCACCTAAAAATTTAATTTTGCGTTTTGTATTTGTTGGCGTGTCTTATGATTGACACTGATTTGTTGTCAGCTCTTTCAAGGTGATAAATAATGTTTCCCTGTCAATCGAATCATATTCATTTTCGAAGTCTACAAATGTTATATGAATACTTTTGGACCTGATTCTTCTAGTTTGACTATAAATTTCAGATTTAGAATTTATTCAAAACAGAATTATCCTTTATAAACCATCCTAGGTACTTCCTTAATTGTTGATCCAGTTGGCTTTCCATCCGGTTCTGTAATGCTTTTGAAATAATCTTGTACGTCACTGGAAGAAGAGATTTTTCTCCGTAGTTACCCGTTTCAGCTTATCTCGTTTTCTCTGTACTGGGTGAATTAATGCTGTATTCCAATCTTCTGCTATAGGTTGTGTTTCTCAGACGTTTTGAAAGATTCCATGTGGTTTCCTGATTGTTCTAGAACCTACCATTTTCCACGTTTCAGCAGTTACTGAGTCTTCCCACGGGACCTTATCATTCTTCACTTCTTTATTGACATTTTGGATTTCATCCATCGGGGGGTGGTGATTATTAGTATTTAATTATTATTATTTCAACCTTTTTAGTTGAAAGTCTTTTCTAAAGATTAAGTGCTTCTTGAGAATTATGTATTGTAGTCCACGATTTATAAACAGGTGCTCATTTTTCTGAAATACATTTTTGCTCTGTTTTTTTTTTTTAAATTAAACGGTTCCTTTTCTTAGTATTTATAGTTCCTAACATTATTGCAATAAACCATGGGTTTCTGTGTACTTTTGCTTTTGCTGACACTGCCGATTTTCTGTCTTTTACGGTGTTCGTCTCTTCCTATAAAATACTTATCATATGGAAGCCCGCTATTATGTTCATTACAATCATCTTCAGCATCGTATTTTTGCCCTCTTCGTGAATCATGTTTGGCGTTGTCAATGGCTTCATCTTCTTCATTGCAACTGTTACTATCTCCATTTGGATATTCTATTTCAGCATCGCAAATCGTAGTGGATAGCTAATATAATCAGTTTGACATTATTACGCGACCTGAACAAGGAAAACGGTCTTTGTACTTTGTAGACAACTTGCGTTCTAAAATCAGACATTAATTAGTAGCTATAATTGTGAAAGAAGAGAAACGAAATCGGTGAAATTTTGCTGAGTTGACCAGACGCGCTGTGTATTTTGTAAGCCAAATGGAACACACTCACTTTTAAACTACTCACGGATACACTACAGAGGTTTTATACTGGACGCGACATATTAGCATGTTAGCCGAACTAGAAATGAAGGAATAGATGTTTGCCCTGACGCAACAAAAGATCTAAAGTCGCAAAAAATTGTATTTAATTTGCATTTGGGGTAATTTATACGCGTTTCCGGTTGATGGAATGTTAATATGGTAATGACAACCAATGTTAATTTTCTTGCATTGCCTTTGTAATATTTTCCCCCTGTATAGTCTGAAAAATGTGACATCTCATACGCCCTGGGGGGACTAATATGATTGTACCAGCGTGTGCCATATACTGTTTTTTTATTTTTAGTAAACCGAGAACGTAATGTGACAGTGACGACGAATGGCAAACACGTCGTCCTAGCTTTTGTAGTGTTGTGCCCTGTGTATTTCGAAAAGAAAAAAAGTGTTATCTTATACACCCTGGGGGAGCAACACGATCGAAGCCGCTCAAAATGATGGTTTACCAAGAACTAGATACGGCAGAACTAATAGAGTGAATACATTTAAGTATTTAGGGTAATGAACACTGTCAACAGAAAAAAAGCAAGGAGAAAGAGAGCCCAAAACAAGGGAAACTGTTCATCAGTTCACGAAAAAAATTTAAAATAAAAAATACACTCTTGAACAAATGTCCAACACTACAACTGTAGCACTCAACAAAAATGAAAAGAAAAAAGAAAGGAAGGAACTACAGAAAATATTTGATCGGAGAAAAATTCGGAGAAAGTGAAAGAGAATGAAGTAATTTATATCCAAGCTTTCAAGGAAAGGGGAATTACGTTTCTTGGTCTCAGTGGAACTATGAAGAAATACTGGAAAGATCGAAAATCTGGACAGAAGACCAACGTGGTCCATACATCGTCGAGAAAGGGCAAAGAAGAAAATTAAAGAATAACTGGATCACCATAGTAAGACAGGAATTTGTATATGCACGTGAATTTTTCTACATCTACATCTACATCTACATCTACATCCATACTCCGCAAGCCACCTGACGGTGTGTGGCGGAGGGTACCTTCAGTACCTCTATCGGCTCTCCCTTCTATTCCAGTCTCGTATTGTTCGCGGAAAGAAGGATTGTCGGTATGCCTCTGTGTGGGCTCTAATCTCTCTGATTTTATCCTCATGGTCTCTTCGCGAGATATACGTAGGAGGGAGCAATATACTGCTTGACTCTTCGGTGAAGGTATGTTCTCGAAACTTTGACAAAAGCCCGTACCGATCTACTGAGCGTCTCTCCTGCAGAGTCTTCCACTGGAGTTTATCTATCATCAGAATAGTGTGGGCTTTCAAATAAATGATGCGGTGTGGTGGCCCTCAACTACATACCCACATACTCAGTGTTGAAATATTAAAAGTTGTGGCTGGTTTCGTTGTCTAGGGGCTGGGATACGTAGTTGCCGCATTACAAGCCAAATACTGCTGAGTCTACAGCATACAACATGAATATACACACGAACCGAATGGACGAAGGTTCCTATTACTCGGCAATTGCGAATGTAATGTAGAGATTTATAAATGAAGATTGGAATTAAATAAAATCTGCAGGTACTATCTTAACGACGTTAAATGGTGAGTACGATAGTTGAAGTACTTTTGAGACTGTGGTATATTTCTGCAATACACTTATTGGTGTCAATGATCCAGCAGTTAAATAAAATATAAGTTGAATAACAGGGAAATAATAGATTCCTACTTCACGTAATCAGTTATGAACCACCCTAGCGAGATATTCACGTCTAAACACGCACTATGCCTTCACTGTAGAAGCCACGGAAATCCCACAAGTGCACCAGTCGGCACTACAAAGTATTTCTATCTCCGCGACCAGGCGCAAACCGCACCACACTCTCCAAGTCTCTCTCGCATCGTTCTGCCATTGCGCCGTCACGTCCAGCATGCCCCAGTGTCCTGTCCCGTATTGTTCTCCCACCTCCATCGAGTCTCCCCATGCACGAGCGCAGTGATTGGCTAGAGCGCTCCCGCCATGTCTTCAAGCCAAAACACACTCAAAAACATAAAACACATTCTAAATACTGGATTTACATTTAAATAACTTGAAATTAAATAAATATTCCTACGGCTGGAACATAAACACGCTCTAGCACACAGTATTAAATGCATAAACAAATTAAATACACACATATAAAAGGAATAGCAAGCAAAAGTAGGCCAGTAGACTAATATCTCTGTGCTTCCTAAAACACAGTAAATATTTGACCAATTTCTTTATGAATAGTATGTATCAGATACAAACTAAGACGCAGAATATTATATATTTATAAGGATATACAGTTATAAACATGCTTCTGCCGTTTTTGCGTCTAACTGTGGAGTACTTATGGCCTGACCCGATCGACAGTAATGAGCCACTTTGACCTCCAATAAATCATGTACTATTCAAGTTACATGCCTAAATTTATACCAATTTAGGTTTACACTAATAGCTTTCTAAAGACACATCAATCGATAAAATCGGATGAACCGTTTATATTTTGGAAATTAGTTTCTGGGTGTTCTTTGTATAATTTACTGTCACATACTAAACCTTAAACTACTAAAGATATTGAAATCTGATTACACCATCAGAATCATCGTGAAAATAATGGTAATTTACATGTCTCTTTTTGAGGTATCATGATTCATCTGGCTACTATTAATTTATATACGAACTGTGAAATGTCTATCATGTTGGTTTCACAAAGTCCGCCATCTTTGACACTTTCGGCATGTCTCCTTCACCAACACAGGATCACCATGGAATTCCCAGCCACGCGCTGTTAGAACAATATGACTCAATAAAACTAAACTAAACACCACCCGAGCAGACCTTGGAAGGCGCAACGCTACTGACTGGCCGCCGTGTCATCCTCAGCCCACAGGCATCACTGGACACAGGCATCACTGGAGCATGTGGTCAGGACACCACTCTGCTGGCCATTGTCAGTATACGAGACCGGAGCTGCTACTTCTCAGACAAGTAGTTCCTCAGTTTGCCTCACAAAGGCTGAGTGCACCCTGCTTGCCAACAGTGCACGGCAGACCAGATGGTAACCCATCCAAGTGCTGGCCCAGCCCGACAGGCTTAACTTCGGTCATCTGGTGGGAACCGGTCTTACCACTGCAGCAAGGCCATTGGCCAATAATAATTGGCTCCAAAATGAGAACTAATAAGGAGAACTTCCAAAATATGCAGAAAATGTGGGATTTTATGGTCAAGTGAAGGTTTACCTTCTCTGGCCATTTCTATCGAGTTTATAAGAACAGTCAAGCATAACAGATATTCCTATATTAACTGATCATACATTTATACCGTCACCAGACACAATTTGTTTTTACATCTGAATAAGAACTACAGTTTCAAATATTGAAATTTATTCCTGAAATTTAGCTTAACTCCAACCTAAAGCGAAATATGAAAATGTGTGTAAGACTGGGATTCGAATCCGGATTTCCCCTCTTCTCACAAGCAGTCGACTTATCGCGTTGGCTATCCAATCAGCTATTCAGAATGATCTGAACTTCCATATTTCACACACCTATTTATTTCTGCCCCTAATTTATTATTTCACTTGCCAACACTCGCATATCTCAAGAATCCTATGCAGGCTCTAGAATCAAGACAACGAGAAGTCCCAGACTATCGTTGTCGTTTTCGTCACAGGCCCATTTCCACCTTGTATATGTTTATATCTGACGACGGACTACTGTAGTGAATAGTGATATTTATTCATGTGACGAAAACGAAAACGATAGTCTATGACATCACATAGCCTTGATTCGGAAACCTGCACGGGGATCACAAAATGTGCGAGTGTGGAAAAATAAATTAATAATCTATTTAAAGAAATAGAAACATATGCGAGATATGGAAGTTTGAGATGGACGTGAGGGAGCACTCAGATAGCCTAAATGGTAAGGAAACAGCGCACGGTAAGTGGGGAGCCCGAGTTCGTGTCTCGGTCCAGCACAAAACTTCGTATGTCGCTTTAGATAATGTAGTCTACCTATTACAGTTCGGCTGAATTTAACGGAAAGATTTCACAACTTGTTTTGGGCCTGTGAACTTTTAAAAAAGTCAACGAATGCTTGTATCACTGAAACAAGAGATAATATCAAAGAACTGGGGATAACAGGATGAGACTGTTTGAGGAATAAAATAATAAACAAGGCTTTCAACGAACAGAAAATCAGGAATCAGGCAAAACATGGACTAAATAAAAGAAAAAAGCTCGAAGAAATATTCAGGAGTAGCTTAGAAACTGGAGACAACAATGGAGGAAGCAATATAAAATAGTATAATTCCTTTTTCTCAAAATGAAAATAAATAATAAAAAATGTTTCCAACATGGCTTGCAGGAACTTATAGGGTGCTACCCGTGTAGAGAACGCGTATCTAAATGTAGCACAAGTGTTAGCTAAACCATCAGCCTGTTACATCACAGTTCTTCTCCAAAAACGCTCCATAATTTATCAATAACTCGCTATTCTAATTAGACTATCAAACCAATTCTAATATCTAGCAAACGCATGGATGTGGGGATGTGTTCCTCCCTGAAAGACCGTATACACTGGGCGGACGGGAGACGACAGAGACAGCGTCCTGTGTTCCGATCAGAGCTTTGCAGAGAGAGGGAGCTGCAGAAGATGCACGCCTGGCTGTAAACTTCCGTCGAGAGAAGCTGAGTAAAAAATGTCTTCTAAAAAGAAAGCGATCTGCAAAAGAGCTGGGAAAACATGACACACTCTGAGGGAGAAGAATCAGTTGGACTCAAAACCTGTCAGCAAAAGAAGATGTTTATATTTTATAAGGAAATCCCAGTTTGGTTCACCAAAATTATTTTGGTAGCGGGGATGTAGACTCACGACTAAGTATATGCAGCTCCTACCATTGGCTGAAGTGTGGAACCGCTTTCATAGTGGGAGATGGTTCAAATGGCTCTGAGCACTATGGGACTTAACATCTGAGGTCATCTGTCACCTAGAACTTAGAACTACTTAAACCTAACTAACCCAAGGACACCACACACATTCATGCCCGAGGCAGGATTCGAACCTGCGACCGTAGCGGTCGCGCGGTTCCAGACTGAAGCGCCTAAAACCGCTCGGCCACTGCGGCCGACCATAGTGGGAGAGAAGTTCTGCTTTGCATCTCACTCCAAGAGAGAAATGTGTGTTACTCGCTAATCACAGCAGATTCCTTAAGAGAAAGGGCACTGTTGCTGTTATAAATTCTTCACTGGTCAGAACTCGGAAGGTCCACAATGACTGGGTAACGAGAATCCGACGCTGGCAAAACCAGCAAGACTTTGAGTAGGGTAGCAGATAGAAACCTAGCCTTCTGTGTCCTGGACCTCCAGAGCAAGAGAAGCCTTCGCATTAGAGATGTAGAGAGGGAGAACTCTGTCCTAGGACTGATCATAAATGCCGGGGCTGAACTTAATATCAATGGGCTATCACTGCAAGCCATCCTCTGGGCCTGACGATGGTAAGCATGAGTGAGCCACATTTGCGGATGTCTTAACGGTGGGACTGCAAAGTCGTGTGTTTCCAATTAGAGTCTTGGTGCTAATTAATTCACACGGTGAGCTAGTTAAACTCAACATGGGCTTAGGTGCTTATACGTACATCTCTGGGTCTCTTCTTTAACCTATTGACTAAATCAGCAATCATTAAGGGTGTACGTAGACATAGTTAACGGCATCATTTCATTCCCGGTTCGACGCACTGGTGCAAGATTTTGTCATATTCCTTTTATAATTTATTTGAACCTGTGTACACTTCATAATTAACAGTTTTGTCTGTTCAGTGATTCATCTTAGTAACAAACAGGATTTATTGTAATCTTTGGTTTCATTCCATGGTTCGACGAAACGACATCCTCATTACAGCTATACCAGCTTTATTTTGTATTTATTTGGATTAGTCATGATTAAATTGAAATGTTCATCAATTTTCCTTGCGCGCATTTTTTCTCATAACATTTCACATGATATTAAGCGGAGAGGTTTGTTTACTGTTTAGGTCACCAGTTTAGATCATCTTAGCATCTCACTTGTCAAGGGTATGCTAAATGCTCAACAGTGGTCTCACAACTGTTATAGTTTATGTTTTTGCTAATTTAAATATTACGGAAAGAATCGTTTGTAGGTATTGCTTCAGTGAGACGGAGAAGCTGAAAGTATAATAAATATATTTTTTTTAAATTTTTATGCTACGCCAACATTTTATGTGATATATGACTATATTAACTCCGAATCAAAAATAAAGCGAAAAATAAGAAATAATACAATGTCAAACAGAGGTTTATTTACAATTTCGGGGTAGCTGTGGCAGAATACGTACCAAGAATTGATCATCTGTTGCAAGAATGGAAATGGTGTTATGATGACAGATTTTGTCTATAGACAGAGATATCTAGTTCTAATCCCAAACAGCGTGTACCATTTCTGATTTATAGTAACTGCGATATTAAACTAAAATTTATATATAACACTACCTTAATACGAAACTCTTAGAAGCAAAATGGAATGGAGAACAAGAAATAGTTAAAAGTCCTTTCTTGGCAAGGTTTAAAAGTATGTGAAGAATTAACCACTATTCAGAAATATTACAGCATACATGTTAATAGAACAGTCGTATCTTTAGAATTAAGAATTGCACTGCATTTCAGTTCGATACTTCACAATCCAGGATATGCACTTAGATTTACATTATTCGTTTTATATCCACTCATGCAGAAAATAATGTCTGCTCCAAAGATCGACGTTCACATATTTTTATCTGCTGTGCTGAGTCAGCATTTCAGCTCCTGTTGATGTTGATTGCAAAGTGGAACATAACACAATCTCCAAGTGATATTACATGACAATCGGAACAGTGTGCTTTCGTCAATACATCGTCCGTAAACAGCGTAGGTCCGTAGCTGTTTTGGCTCGTAAACTGCGCTAAATTACGGGGCACCAACAAGAGAAACGCTGCAATTGAGTTATCAGGCTGTTGTTTGGCCACTCTGCGTTATCGCCCGCTTCGTAATAAATAACGCTCAGAATTGTGACAACCCGCAGTGTGTCGAACCGACTGGTATGTGTGTACATGGCGCTATCTATTCCCGTAGCTAGCTGTCAGTAATGTTTTAGTCACAGCTGTGTCTACCTCAGGCATACACAAAGTAAGCAACGCTGTCGATGCTTGACAGGCGCAGCATTTTCCAGTCACTGGAAGTGTATAGCGCTCATGTGGAATTAAATAATTCCCCAGGTGCCACGGTATTTCCACATCTCTCATATTTTTATAGCGTATTATAAAAGAGAAAGGTTTTTTTGTTACGTGCCAGAAAATCATTTACAGTGCTAGGACTTTAGAAAGACAGAAGTAGGTCTGATCTCTTTTATCGATGCTTTTAAGAAATGTGACTACCGCACTCGATATTAAGGAAACTAACTCGGCAAACATGCCTTGAAAGTCTCTGGAAGGTTGATTTGTATAAGTGATCTACCAGACCAATTGAGCACCTCTGTCATATTATTCGACGACGTTATTTTCATGAGTGGCATGCCCCCTTTTCCCCGCCACCATGGTATTCTATTTGTACACTGTACAAGCCGTAAAGGAAAAAGAATTCAAATCTGGAGAGATGAAGTAACAATTATAAGGTTTACTTAGCTGCTTACAATTATTTTAGAGACAGAAAAGACTCAGAAGATCATTTGTAATGAATGGATGTTGCCCTGAGAACAAGGTATATGGTGAACATAAATAAAAGCTAATCACGGGCAGTGAAGTTTCGTCTGATTAAGTAAGGTGATTCCTCGAAATTAGCATAAGAAACGAAACGTTGGAAGTTGTATACTTGTTTGGCTATCTTTGCACCAAATTAACAACGGCAAAAATTGAGATTATATAAAATGTACACTGTCAGTGGAGAAATACGTTGACATCAAATATAAATTAACCTCTTTTTTTGGAAGTATTTGGCCTGTTGCCTTATTTGAAAGTGAAACATCAAAGATGAACAGTATAGATGATAATAGAAGTTCCTTAAACGTGGCGTTACAGAAGAAAGGTGACGAATAATTGGATGAATTTTGTAATTAATGAAGCCGTAATGAATCCAAATGGACAGAAAAGAATTTCAAGGCGACTAAAGAAACCAGTTTATACGAGCCATCCTGAGTAATCAATAGTCAATTTAATAGTTAGATGTGGATGATTATACTTAGAGAATGAGGCCTAGGCATCAGCTTCGTAAGCTAGCTCAAATGAATGTAGTGTAGTAGTTCTGCAGGTATGAAACGACTTGCATAAGATAAACTGTCATGAACACTCCATAAAACCAATCTTCAGGCATGTCTACAGCAAAATTGCTCCCTGAACGAAATTTTCACTCTGCAGAGAAGTGTGCCCTAAAATGAAATTTCCTGCGTGCCGGACTTAGACTCGACTATGGACCTTTACCTTTCGTGGGGAAGTGCTCTATCGAAAGCACTTGTCCGTGAAAGGCAAAGGTCCCGAGTTCGAGTCTCGGTCCAGCAAACTGTTTTCATCTGCCAGGATGTTTCAGAATTGTTACCTATTGCGAAATATCTCAACTGTATAACGGAAGAGATCGCAAAGCGACACGGAATTTCCGTATGATATGGATAAAAAGGAGGAAAAGTTTTAAAGGTTTATTGATAATTCATACCACCATTAGTACACAGCTTTTGGGATCAGCCACTCTGGTGAAATACAGGTTGGATTAACCGTTAAACGACGAATCAGCGACCGAAAGATATTTCTGACATATGAAAAGGTGCGGGCAAAGACGACTGTATAGAGGAATTTCGTTGGAGGTAGACATTTTCAGTGTGAATTTCAAATAAAGATAATATTCTCGTTCTTAATGGTGAAATACAGACTGTTTTAAAGATGCTTCTATCTGATCTTGTCGACAGTGTAAAGATCTGTACGGCTGTTGGAAAAGAATGGGTAGGGGGAGCAGACATTTTTAATTTTTAGCGATTTAGGTGGTCCTTTTTGTCGCTTCAGATACGTCCTGTTGATTGACATTTGTGTGTTTCAAGTTCCATTTGCCTTATGTGTTAAATGTGATTATTTCCTAAATATACACACATCAAAAAAGTTTTGCATCAGATCGGTTTCGAGAGTTCCGGAACCTGTACGGAAAATTGGAATAGAGACCAACATAAACATCATTTCCCCCCCATTAAAACCACACATTACATCTTGTACCACCATACAGCGAGAACTTCAGAGGTGGTGGTCCAGAATGCTGCACACACGCGTATCTCTAACACCCAGTATTACGTCCTTTGGCATTGATGCATGGCTGTAGTCGTCGTGGCATACTATCCTCAAGTTCATCAAGGCACTGGTGTCCAGAGTGTCCCACTCTTTAACGGCGATTCGGCGTAGATCCCTCAGAGTGGTTGGTGGGTCAAGTTGTCCATAAACAGACCTTTTCAATCCATCCCCGGCATGTTCGATAGGGTTCATGTCTGGAGAACACGCTGGCCACTCTAGTCGAACGATGTCGTTATCCTGAAGGAAGTCATCTATAGGTTGAGCATGATGGGGCGCGGATTGTCGTCCATGAAGACGAATGCCTCGCCAATATGCTGCCGATATCGTTGCACTGTCGGTCGGAGGATGGCATTCACTTATCATACAGTCGTGACGACGCCTTCCACTGCCACCAGCGGCCTACGTCGGCCCCACATAATGCTACCCTGAAACAGCAGGGAACCTCCACCTAACTGTACTCGCTGGACAGTGTGTCTAAAGTGGTCAGCCGGACCGGGTTGCCTCCAAACACGTCTCCGACGATTGTGTGGTTGAAGGCATATGCGACACTCATCGGTGAAGAGAACGTGATGCCAATCATGAGCGATCCATTCGGCTTGCTGTTGGGCCCATCTGTATCGCGCTGCATGGTGTCGTGGTTGCAAAGATGGACTTCAAAAATGGTTCAAATGGCTCTGTGCACTATGGGACTTAACTTCTGAGGTCATCAGTCCCCTAGAACTTAGAACTACTTAAACCTAACTAACCTAAGGACATCACACTCACCCATGCCCGAGGCAGGATTCGAACCTGCGACCGTGACGGTCGCGCGGTTCCAGACTGTAGCGCCTAGAACCGCTCGGCCACCCCGGCCGGCAGATGGACTTCGCCATGGACGACGTGAGTGAAGTTGCGCATCATGCAGCCTATTGCGCACTGTTTGAGTCGTAACATGACGCCCTGTGGCTGCACGAAAAGCATTATCCATCATGGTGGCATTGGTGTCAGAAGTCCTTCTAGGCATAATCCTTAGGTAGCGGTCATCCATTGCAGAAGTAACCCTTGGGTAACCTGAGAGAGGTATGTCCTCGACAGTTCCTGTCTCTCTGTATTTCCTCCATCTCCCAACAACATCGCTTTGGTTCACTCCTAGACACCTGGACAGTTCCCTTCTCGAGAGCCCTTCCTGGGTCAAAATAACAACGCGGATGCGATCGAACCGCGGTATTGACCGTTTAGGCATGGCTGAACTACAGGCAAAACGAGCCGTGTACCTCCTTCCAGTTGAACGCGCGATGCTGATGATTGCGGACAACGGAGTGCGCCCGTCCGAGCCAGCCGAGTCGATCGCGCCGACGGCCGCCCGCCATTGGAGTGGATACAATGGCGAAGACCCCTGCCACGACAACGGATTCTGAAAGGCCAGATAATGAGGACAGGATCACGACGAGCGCTATGCGCATGCAGAGCGGATTACAACATACGTCAAACCCCTATGACGAGAGGCTTCGCCGGCCGCGGTGGTCTAGCGGTTCTAGGCGCTCATTCCGGAACCGCGGGACTGCTACGGTCGCAGGTTCGAATCCTGCCTCGGGCATGGATGTGTGTGTGATGTCCTTAGGTTAGTTAGGTTTAGGTAGTTCTAAGTTCTAGGGGACTAATGACCACAGATGTTAAGTCCCATAGTGCTCAGAGCCATTTGAACCATTTTTGAACGAGAGGCATCAGATATCACAGGCAGATCGGCAACAACGGGAACTAAGACGTGAAATACAACACATGATTCTGCAAAGTCAGGAAGTATACGTCAAACGCACTAGTAAAGTTCCTACCTCACAGCCTGAAGAATAAGTAGACGACCTGGAACAATTTTCTCCACCTGAAGACGACGACGAAACGGAGGGAGTCTCCTCTGAAGAAGTTTGGACGATGCAACCCACGGACGAAGAGGGCGATTTTACACTAGTTCGTCAAAGAAAACGACTCAACGCTGCTCCTAAGCAGAACAACTCTCGGAAGCGACAACGTCCAGAAGAACTGAAAACTTCCAACCGTTATGCGGCTATTGCGAGGGAAGATACTATGCATGCTCCAGAACGCGTGGACCAGACGAGTAACGTAAATCTAGAAGCAGATAAAAAGAGGACAGATGGCTCTGAACGGAACTCACTACGCAAAGTCCTGCCCGTTACTATTTGCCATACCAAGAACTACATGGAACTCAACAAGGCGCTGCAGGCGAATATTGACGGCAGTCTTAAAGCCATCTACCAACGAGACAGGATCAAATATCACTTTGACTCCTATTAAGATCAACGAGGGGCCAACAATTTCTTTGTGAGGAATGACATCCATTTTTTTACAGTTACGGAGGAAGAATTGAAAGATGCACTGATAGAGAAGGGTATCCCGGTCATCAGTCCAACTGTTTAAAAATCGAGACAACAACACCAAGGAAAAACGGCCTCAAGCCGCTTACTGAGTCACATTGCCGGCCCAAAAGGGAAACTACAAGATTTACGACATCAAATACCTTCTATATAGTAAAGTCGTTATTGAAACCTGCAACAGACAAGAAGGGCCTGTTCAATGCCGCCACTGGCAGTGATTCGAACATACAGCTAATTATTGCAGCTTGCCTGCTCGCTGTGTTCAATGTGGAGGGCAACACAGATCTTTAGCATGTACTCATCCCAGAGGGGCTCCACCGAAATGTGCGAACTGTGAAAAGGACCATCCTGCCACATGGCGTGGCTGCCAGAAGTACCAAGAACATCTCAGGAAATATAGACCACTGTCTTCGTCGAAGCCCTCTCAACGGAGGACTCTTGTTATACGCAACTCCAACCTGACGACACACCCGCTGCCACACCGTCAGCAAACATCACAAGAACAGCCGACGGCGACACGGCAGTCAGTAACATAGCCTCCTCCTGAAGCATGCCCACCTGGACAGCACCGCCAGCATTATTCATATGCCCACGCAGCATCACCACGACGACCGGAACTGGAAACCTACGTCTCTCCAACACATTTGATGGAATCCGTAGCTCCAGTGCTCTCTGATGTCGCCAAATTTCTCACCGCCGTGCAGCAACAACTAGTGTGGATACTTTCTTTAATCGAAAGTGTACTGAAGGCCTTTGGAACACCTTAATATGGATCGCCCTGGAACCAAGAGAGATCTGAAAATCTGTATATGGAACTCCAACGGACTGAAACACAAGAAATCAAAATTCACTAAATTTTTACAACGTCACAAAATCGACATCGCAGTTCTATCGGAGACGCACCTTCGTCCCACAACTGAGCTCAAATTTTGTAACGTGTACGTCTATAGAACGGACAGACAAGGTCAACGAGGTGGAGTGACAGCAGTTCTGCTTAAAAGGGAACTGCGGCACCATCATGAAACCCTACCACACCTCCAACATCTGGAGGCAACAGCAGTAACGGTTCGATCGGCGGCAGGCAACATCACTTTCATTGCGGCGTACAACAGCCCCGGTAAAAACCTGGTGCCAGACGACCTACGGAGAATTTTCACCAATTTTGACAAAATCTTCCTAGGAGGTGGCCTTAACAGCAAGCACGTCGCGTGGAAATCCCGGCGTACGAACGCTCGTGGACGAACTTTGATTGCCATGGAAGAACAACTGGGCATCATAGTCCATGGTCCACGAGAGCCCACACGGATTCCTTACTTCGATCGGCAAGAAGCGGAGGTCCTAGATATTGCTCTCATCAAAAACATTGAGGCGAACCTCCAGCTCCGCACCGTCGACGATCTCTCGTCGGACCACCGACCTGTTCTCAGCATAGTGGAAAACGCAACGGCCAACCTTCCTCCCATATCCCTTCCTAACCTTATCGTCAAACTACATCGCACTACCCCTATTGCGGATTGTTACATTGGACTCATAGACAACTTTCTGCAGGACAGGAAACTGTATGTCCGAGTCGACGATAAAAACTCCGCAATGAAACTGATGTCCGCAGGGCTCTGTCCTTTCGCCTCTGCTTTTCAACTTATATATAAATGACATCCCAACAGTCCCCCTTGTCACGGCGAGTTTTTATGCGCACGATACGGCCTTTCTGACGACTGGACCACACTTGGACCAGCTAACCGCTAGGATACAACTGCAACTAGCTGTAATGGAACGCTAGGCGCTGCAAAATAAGATAACGATCAGCCCGACGAAGACGGCAGGCGTTATGTTCAGTTCTGAATGACAGACTCCAAATAGCTGATCAATCTATCCCATGGTCTCCGGGAGTGAAGTAGCTCGGTGTTTAGCTTGACAAAAAATTGCTCTTTACGCAGCATATTGACGACAAGAAGACGGCAGCCCAGGAGATGGCCAGGTCATTGATTTCGTTCCTGAAGAGTAAGGATCTCAACCCTAAAACTAAACTCCAATTGTATAAGGCAACGGTGGAATCCACAGTGTTATATGGCTCCACCTTTTGAGGAACTACGTGCGTCTCCAATTACAACAAACTCCAAGCGCTGGAAAACATTTGCTACCGATGGATCACAGGAGCTCCATGGTGGACGAGAAACGTCGACATCCGCACCGCTCTCCACGAGACCACTATACAAGAGAAGGTACACGACAAGGCTCTGCGAGTTTTTGACAGAATCGATGCCCTTAGGGACGAAGTTCGACAGTTATAATCTGTAGGAACGGTAAACCCTGCAAGATGGTACAAGTATCGAGTACCGAAGTCAATAACGTTTCAACCCCTCCGCAATAGGCGATCTGTCATAACACGAGAAAGCAGTCAGACATAACAGCCTAGACACATCTCACCCTCCACACTAGATAGACATCCCCAAAGACAGCAGGATAAAGGACCCATTGAGTACCCAAGCCTAACCCAATGTGTGATAAATAATGTGTGTTCCTTTTATCCTTACTTCCCATCCTAGAAGAATAAGTCATCAAGGAAGATCTCTTCAGTGCACAGTACACAGTATGTATAAAAAAAGTACCTCCTTCCTGGTGGAATGACTGGAATTGATCGGCTGTGCCCCCCCCTCCACCCCCCGTCTGACAGGCGCTGCTCATGCATGGTTGTTTACATATTTGGGCGGGTTTAGTGACATCTCTGAACAGTTACAGTGACCATGTCGGTGATACAATATCCACAGTCAACGGCTATCTTCAGGAGTTCTGGAAACCAGAGTGATGCAAAACTTTTTTTGATGTGTGTATTTTCACACACTTCATGCTTTTCGTAAATTATCTCTCTGATATTCGCTAAAACTATGTAGAACGATAAGGTGGACTTCAGTCTTTATTTTGTTTCCATCGTGTCCTGGAGTACGTTTACGCCGTAATGTTTTTCTCGATATGACAGCAGTTACTCAATGGAAGGAGGTCCACCGAGCCGCTTCGCTGTATTCAGTTGCGGATACAACACATTCGCAGCCGGCTGTATGGTCTACCTATACCCAGCGGTGCGCCCTATTGTTCAGCTTGTGTTGTGCGTTTCAATGGATCCCGCGGTCTCAGCAGCATGTGTCTATTCTTTCTCTGTCGCCTTTTTTTTTTTTAAATTGGTTTTCTGTTTCAGATATGCTTGCGCAATGGCAGATGGGAATTCTCTAATCAAACGAATCCCCCGAGTGCTGGCCGGGAAAGATAGCCACACGGCTGTACCGAAGCGCCGGTACGAATGATAATAGAGGGATCTGAATACGAATTGCCACATTGTCCTCCGGTTCCCAGCAAACACTGGTTTACATTTCAGTTACTCCCTTTGGACATTAAGGCTATTTTCAGTGTACATATTGAAGCCTTCCATTTACATACAGTGTTTGCATGAGACACTTCTGAGATTAATGCCAATGTTTACATCTTGTGACGTCACTTTCACGATGTTTGTTTTTAGAGATTCTCCTCAAGAGTACGCCTCAGAACAAAGAACATGTAATTTACTCGGTCAGTATTTTTGTAAGCTTATGATTCTGAATAAAAGTATTTCCACAATACGGATTTTATTAGTGAGTGTGACTGTTCTCTGAACGTTTTCCATGTCCCATCTGAAACGGATTCCGGACAGCACAGCAATATTCTAGAAGAGGGCAAAGAGCGTGGTGTAAGCTGCCTCTTTAGTACACCTGCTGCATTTTTCTAAGTATTCTGCCAGTCTTTGGCTTTCTTTCCCGACAATATTATCTATTAGCTCTTCCAATTTAAGTTATTCAAACCCTAAGTGTTAAGTGTAATTTACAGCCTTTCGATTTGTGTGATTTATAGCGTATCCGAAATTTAACAGAGTTCTTTTAGTGATCATGTGGATGACTTCACATTTTTCCTTATTTAGAGTCAACTGCCACTATTGTTGCACGAGCCAACAGAAACATACAACCTGTCTGCAGGTAACGATTTTTATTTAAGATTCTTATTTGGAAACTTCATAGATTAGCTGCCAAAACTTCCAAAATTTCTCCTGTGATACAAAACTGTTTTTTACGCATTGGAGTAAATAATACACCTGAGCTTAATACACTACTGACCATAAAAATTGCTACACCAAGAAGAAATGCACATGATAAACGGGTATTCATTGGACAAATATACACTCCTGAAAATTGAAATAAGAACACCGTGAATTCATTGTCCCAGGAAGGGGAAACTTTATTGACACATTCCTGGGGTCAGATACATCACATGATCACACTGACAGAACCACAGGCACATAGACACAGGCAACAGAGCATGCACAATGTCGGCACTAGTACAGTGTATATCCACCTTTCGCAGCAATGCAGGCTGCTATTCTCCCATGGAGACGATCGTAGAGATGCTGGATGTAGTCCTGTGGAACGGCTTGCCATGCCATTTCCACCTGGCGCCTCAGTTGGACCAGCGTTCGTGCTGGACGTGCAGACCGCGTGAGACGACGCTTCATCCAGTCCCAAACATGCTCAATGGGGGACAGATCCGGAGATCTTGCTGGCCAGGGTAGTTGACTTACACCTTCTAGAGCACGTTGGGTGTCACGGGATACATGCGGACGTGCATTGTCCTGTTGGAACAGCAAGTTCCCTTGCCGGTCTAGGAATGGTAGAACGATGGTTTCGATGACGGTTTGGATGTATCGTGCACTATTCAGTGTACCCTCGACGATCACCAGTGGTGCACGGCCAGTGTAGGAGATCGCTCCCCACACCATGATGCCGGGTGTTGGCCCTGTGTGCCTCGGTCGTATGCAGTCCTGATTGTGGCGCTCACCTGCACGGCGCCAAACACGCATACGACCATCATTGGCACCAAGGCAGAAGCGACTCTCATCGCTGAAGACGACACGTCTCCATTCGTCCCTCCATTCACGCCTGTCGCGACACCACTGGAGGCGGGCTGCACGATGTTGGGGCGTGAGCGGAAGACGGCCTAACGGTGTGCGGGACCGTAGCCCAGCTTCATGGAGACGGTTGCGAATGGTCCTCGCCGATACCCCAGGAGCAACAGTGTCCCTAATTTGCTGGGAAGTGGCGGTGCGGTCCCCTACGGCACTGCGTAGGATCCTACGGTCTTGGCGTGCATCCGTGCGTCGCTGCGGTCCGGTCCCAGGTCGACGGGCACGTGCACCTTCCGCCGACCACTGGCGACAACATCGATGTACTGTGGAGACCTCACGCCCCACGTGTTGAGCAATTCGGCGGTACGTCCACCCGGCCTCCCGCATGCCCACTATACGCCCTCGCTCAAAGTCCGTCAACTGCACATACGGTTCACGTCCACGCTGTCGCGGCATGCTACCAGTGTTAAAGACTGCGATGGAGCTCCGTATGCCACGACAAACTGGCTGACACTGACGGCGGCGGTGCACAAATGCTGCGCAGCTAGCGCCATTCGACGGCCAACACCGCGGTTCCTGGTGTGTCCGCTGTGCCGTGCGTGTGATCATTGCTTGTACAGCCCTCTCGCAGTGTCCGAAGCAAGTATGGTGGGTCTGACACACCGGTGTCAATGTGTTCTTTTTTCCATTTCCAGGAGTGTATTATACTAGAACTGACATGTGATTACATTTTCACGCAATTTGGGTGCATAGATCCTGAGAAATCAGTACCCAGAACAACCACCTATGACCGTAATAACGGCCTTGATACGCCTGGGCATTGAGTCAAAAAGAGCTTGGATGGCGTGTACAGGTACAGCTGCCCATGCAGCTTCAACACGATACCACAGTTCATCAAGAGTAGTGAATGGCGTATTGTGACGAGCCAGTTGCTGGGCCACCATTGACCAGACGTTTCCAATTGGTGAGAGAGCTGGAGAACGTGCTGGCCAGAGCAGCAGTCGAACATTTTCTGTATCCAGAAAGGCCCGTACAGGACCTGCAACATACGGTCGTGCCTTATCCTGCTGAAATGTAGGGTTTCGCCGGGCCGAGTTGCCGAACGTTTCTAGGCGCTTCAGTCTGGAACCGCGCGACCGCTACGGTCCCATAGTGCTCAGAGCCATTTGAACCATTTGTAAGGTTTCACTGGGATCGAATGAAGTGTAGAGCCACGGGTAGTAACGTCCGCTTTTCAAAGTGCCGTCAATGCGAACAAGAGGTGACCTTAACGTGTAACCAATGGCACCCAATACCATCACGCCGGGTGATACGCCAGTATGGCGATGACGAATACACGCTTCCAATGTGCGTTCACAGCGATGTCGCCAAACACGGATGCGACCATCATTATGCTGTAAACAGAACCTGTATTCATCCGAAAAAATGACGTATTGCCATTCGTGCACCCAGGTTCGTCGTTGAGTACATCATCGCAGGCGCTCCTGCCTGTGATGCAGCGTCTAGGGTAACCGTAGCCATGGTCCGAGCTGATAGTCCATGCTGCTGCGAACGTCGTCGAACTGTTCGTGCAGATGGTTGTTGTCTTGCAAACGTCCCAATCTGTTGACTCAGGGATCGAGTCGTGGCTGCACGGTCCGTTACAGCCATGCGGATAAGATGCCTGTCATCTCGACTGCTAGTGATACGAGGCCGTTGGGATCCAGCACGGCGTTCCGTATTACCGTATTCTGCTAACAGTCACTGGATCTCGACCAACGCGAGCAGCAATGTTGCGATACGATAAACCGTAATCGCGATAGCCCACAATCCGACCTTTATCAAAGTCTGAAACGTGATGGTACGCATTTCTCCTCCTTACAAGAGGCATCACAACAATGTTTCACCAGGCAACGCCGGTCAACTGCGGTTTGTGTATGAGAAATCGGTTGGAAACTTTCCTCGCGTCAGCACGTTGTAGGTGTCGCCACCGGCGCCAACCTTGTATGAATGCTCTGTAAAGCTGATCATTTGCATATCACTGCGTCTTCTTCCTGTCGGTTAAATTTCGCGTCTGTAGCACGTCATCTTCGAGGTGTAGCATATTTAATGGCCAGTAGAGTATTAATGTTGGCACTACACATGGCAGCATACTGCTAGAACAAATTGTCTTTAGTAAAAGTTTTCTGAAGATGTGACTGGGACATGGTTCTTTATAGACCAAAGTGTCAGCAACTGTTGCAAGTAGAGGTACATTGAGTTGAGTGGCCACTGTAAGGGAAACTCAATTTTCAGCAAACCATAATTACTGATAGAAGCTCGTCACGTTCACATTTTGAATTTTACATATTATAAGACTTCGCGCTAAACAGGTTTAAGTGAAAAGAAGTATTGGAACTATACGCTTTTTTTGAAGGCTCATACTGCGCCCACTTGTCCCAATTCTGGGTTAATGCGACCAGGGCCCCCGCTACAGCATATTTTTAGGCATCTTGACGCCCTGTTATCTGAAACAATACGGATTGGGTGCATCAGAACGTTTTAAATGGTACGTTTGTGTTTGGCCATCGTAACAGAACAGAAACAGTTTTAAATAATATAAATCAATTCATTCAAAAACGCCACTTAGTACGAGGCTTGGCTGAAAAGTAACGCCTCCACCTTCGTAACTATTTAACAGTTGGCAGCATTGGTATGCAGCAAGTACTGGCTTGTTCCGTAACCTCTTCTCCACATCTCCAGTTGGCAGAAAGCCCTAGCATTGAACGGTAGCGTTTAGGTTAGAGGGACCCCCCCTTGGGCGAAACGATAAAATACCTGACGGCTTACCAGAGAGGACATTATCATCGTTGATAAAGAACGTCCGTCCTCAGAGACCAAAAACAGGAAAAGTTAACGTAATATTGGTAAACTGCAGGAGTATCCAGGGCAAGGTTCCTGAATTAGTATCTCTTATTGAAGGAAATAGTGCGCATATAGTATTAGGAACGGAAAGTTGGTTAAAACCGGAAGTGAACAGTAACGAAATCCTAGACACAGAATGGAATATATACCGCAAGGATAGGATAAACGCCAATGGTGGAGGAGTATTTATAGCAGTAAAGAATTCAATAATATCCAGTGAAGTTATTAGCGAATGCGAATGTGAAATAATCTGGGTTAAGCTAAGTATCAAAGGTGGGTCAGATATGATAGTCGGATGCTTCTATAGACCACCTGCATCAGCAACCGTAGTAGTTGAGCGCCTCAGAGAGAACCTGCAGAACGTCGTGAAGAAGTTTCGTGATCATACTATTGTAATAGGGGGAGACTTCAATCTACCAGGTATAGAATGGGATAGTCACACAATCAGAACTGGAGCCAGGGACAGAGACTCTTGTGACATTATCCTGACTGCCTTGTCCGAGAATTACTTCGAGCAGATAGTTAGAGAACCAACTCGTGAAGCTAACGTTTTAGACCTCATAGCAACAAATAGACCGGAACTTTTCGACTCCGTGAATGTAGAAGAGGGTATCAGTGATCATAAGTCAGTGGTTGCATCAATGACTACAAGTGTAATAAGAAATGCCAAGAAAGGAAGGAAAATATATTTGCTTAACAAGAGTGATAGGGCACAAATCGCAGAATATCTGAGTGACCACCATCAAACGTTCATTTCTGAGGAAGAGGATGTGGAACAAAAATGGAAAAAATTCAGAAACATCGTCCAGTACGCCTTAGATAAGTTCGTACCGACTAAGGTCCAAAGCGAGGGGAAAGATCCACCGTGGTATAACAATCATGTACGAAAGGTACTACGGAAACAAAGAAAGCTTCATCATAGGTTTAAGAGTAGTCGAATCATAACTGATAAGGAAAAGCTGAACGAAGCGAAAAAGAGCGTAAAGAGAGCAATGAGAGAAGCATTCAACGAATTCGAACATAAAACATTGGCAAACAATCTAAACAAGAACCCTAAAAAGTTTTGGTCATATGTAAAATCGGTAAGCGGATCTAAATCCCCTATTCAGTCACTCGTTGACCACGATGGCACCGAAACAGAGGACGACCGAAGAAAGGCAGAAATACTGAATTCAGTGTTCCGAAACTGTTTCACTGCGGAAAATCGTAACACGGTCCCTGACTTCAGCCGTCGCACGGACGCCAAAATGGAAAATATTGAAATAAACGATATCGGAATTGAAAAACAACTGCTATCACTTAGTAGCGGAAAAGCATCCGGACCAGACGAGATACCCTTAAGATTCTACAGTGATTATGCTAAAGAACTTGCCCCCTTTCTATCAGCAATTTATCGTAGATCGCTGGAAGAACGTAAAGTACCTAGCGACTGGAAGAAAGCGCAGGTCGTTCCCATTTTCAAGAAGGGTCATAAATCAGATGCGAATAATTATAGGCCTATTTCGCTTACGTCAATCTGTTGTAGAATAATGAAACACGTTTTGTGTTCTCGTATTATGACGTTCTTAGATAATACAAATCTCCTTCATCATAACCAACATGGATTCCGCAAACAGAGATCATGTGAAACTCAGCTCGCCCTATTTGCCCAAGAAATTCACAGTGCCGTAGACACTGGCGAGCAGATTGATGCCGTATTCCTGGACTTCAGGAAGGCATTTGATACGGTTCCGCACTTACGTTTAGTGAAAAAAATACGAGCTTACGGAATATCGGACCAGGTTTGTGATTGGATTCAGGATTTCCTAGAAGAAAGAACACAACATGTCATTCTTAACGGTTCAAAATCTGCAGATGTAGAGGTAATTTCGGGAGTACCGCAAGGAAGCGTGATAGGACCTTTATTGTTTACAATATACATAAATGACTTAGTTGACAACATCGGTAGCTCCGTGAGGCTATTTGCAGATGACACGGTTGTCTACAAGAAAGTAGCAACATCAGAAGACTCGTACGTACTCCAGGAAGACCTGCAGAGGATTAATGCATGGTGCGACAGCTGGCAGCTTTCCCTAAACGTAGATAAATGTAATATAATGCGCATACATAGGGGCAGAAATCCATTCCAGTACGATTATGCCATAGGTGGTAAATCATTGGAAGCGGTAACGACCGTAAAATACTTAGGAGTTACTATCCGGTGCGATCTGAAGTGGAATGATCACATAAAACAAATAGTGGGAAAAGCAGGCGCCAGGTTGAGATTCATAGGAAGAATTCTAAGAAAATGTGACTCATCGACGAAAGAAGTAGCTTACAAAACGCTTGTTCGTCCGATTCTTGAGTATTGCTCATCAGTATGGGACCCTTACCAGGTTGGATTAATAGAAGAGATAGACATGATCCAGCGAAAAGCAGCGCGATTCGTCATGGGGACATTTAGTCAGCGCGAGAGCGTTACGGAGATGCTGAACAAGCTCCAGTGGCGGACACTTCAAGAAAGGCGTTACGCAATACGGAGAGGTTTATTATCGAAATTACGAGAGAGCACATTCCGGGAAGAGGTGGGCAACATATTACTACCGCCCACATATATCTCGCGTAATGATCACAACGAAAAGATCCGAGAAATTGGAGCAAATACGGAGACTTACAAGCAGTCGTTCTTCCCACGCACAATTCGTGAATGGAACAGGGAAGGGGGGATCAGATAGTGGTACAATAAGTACCCTCCGCCACACACCGTAAGGTGGCTCGCGGAGTATAGATGTAGATGTAGATACAGTGTGAAGTATGGAACGCTGCGCAGACCGTCGGTCAATGCGATTTAAGCACTGTGCAGTCATTGACCTCTTGACAGCAGAAGGTGCCACCCCAAAGGAGATTCTTCAGAGAATGAAAGCAGTTTATGGTGATTGTGTTGATGGGAGTACTGTGCGTCGTTCGGCGAGTAAAGTTTAAAGATGTTGAGGTGGGAACATCTGACCCGCGTGAAAAACGAAGAGTTAGACTTCCTGTGCCAGCAACCACCAAGTTTCACAAGCAAAATGCTGGCAGATTGATTCAGGGCGATCGTCGTATCACTCAGAGAGAAACTGCAAGCACAATTGGCATTTCACAAGAATTTGTGGATCACATTACTGTTTTGCTAGGCTATCGGAAGATCGGGGCACGATGGATACCCCGGATGAATGTGTGTGAAGTCTTATGGGACTTAACTGCTAAGGTCATCAGTCCCTAAGCTTACACACTACTTAACCTAAATTATCCTAAAGACAAACATAGACACCCATTCCCGAGGGAAGACTCGAACCTCCGCCGGGACCAGCCGCACAGTCTTTGACTGCAGCGCTCTAGACCGCTCGGCTAATCCCGCGTGGCGGTACCCCGAATGCTGACTCCTGAAATGAAAGCGTACAGACTAGAAATTTGCCAGGAAATCCTCTCGCGTTAAGAGAATGAAGTTGACGCCTTTCTCCATTCAATCGTGGCAGGAGACGAAACGTCAGTCTGTGGAATATCGACAAAAAGACTCGCCCCAGAAAAAGAAATTCAAGACCCAGCCCTCATGGCCACAGTGTTCTCTGACGCAGATGGTGTTGTCATGTTGATTTCCTTGATCGTGAAATAACAATGAATTCAGAGCGTTACATCACAACGCTAAGAACTCTGAAACGACAGCTAACAAGGGTTCGAAATGAAAAGGGAAATGTTTTCCTACAGCATGACAATGCCAAACCACGTACTTCACGTGTCACCACAGCAGAACTCCAGAGACTGAATCTCACCACCGCACGGCATCCTCCTTACAGTCCAGATTTTGCACCGTCTGACTTTCATCTGTTCCCGATAATGAAAGACGATCTGCGGGGGCATCATTATTCCTCTGCTGAAGACGTTGCAAGAACTGTGAGACTGTAGTTGCGGAAACAGAGTGTCGACTTCTTCCGTGACGCCTTCAGGAAGCTTGTTCATCGTTGGCAGAAATTTATGCCATTGGCTGGTGATTACGTGGAAAAGTGAATATTTATAATTAGAGATCACATTCTAAAGATTAATTCTGCGTTTGATTTATCAAAATATTCCCATCCAAGCCCAGTTAACGAAGGTGGGGGCATTATATATATATGCTAGTGTATAGAAGTAACTGATTCCTATCTGTGTTGACACTTTGGGAACTTTTTCCCGATCGGACGCCATTTCGTCTTAAGTGGCTCGCAGATAAAACTATCAGAGCAAATTAAACTATAAGGAACTACGTCTGTAAGCTAAAATATGTTGTGTAAGCAATGACACTTTAGAAATGTATAACTCTTCTTAAATTTGAGGTGACAAGAACCATATTAAACGCCTTATCTTACAACAGATGACTGAAAGTTAGGAAACGTATTATTACAAAATTAACGGAGCAAGCCTGTTCTGTCAAACTCATTCACAGCAATGATGGTGTACAGTACAACTAGTTTTACCAATTCCCATCAGGCATAAGCACTGTTCAGGGCAAAAACTATGCAATGGCCATTTTTCAGCGGTAGCCACTTTACCCCAACGTCCCCTACCTTTCGTTAAGGTTGTGTATTTAATGACAACTTGAAACAGTGGACGAAACTTCGGGGTACGAAACATGACGGCAATGTCACATACCTGGCAGTGCTGATAAGTGTACTGGAGTATCGCTGTGTGCCTCAGAGTCGAAACGTGAACTTAGACATAGCTTTATGAACATTACGTCTGAGAGAGATTATACACCTTGTGACAGTAGTATACGAGCGAAAATACGTTCTTTCGAGTATCGTGTCGCGAGATCAGCAACCAAACGCCTCACCAACCTGATACGTGTACACTTGTGAAAAGGGACATCAGCAAGATTAGTGCCAGCCGGGTTTTACTATGGGAACTATGTCAACTGTAAAAGCATAACTGAATATCCGAACAGTGACTTTCGGACGAAGGAACGGCTAGTAAATGACAAGTATGCTTGACAAGCACAGCATTAAGTCGCAAGGTATTGCAAACATACCACTGTGGCTGAAGTCTGTAACTAAGGCATAGTTGTAACACTTTGTGAACAATGTAGTACACATTTATGTGTTTCCCGGTAGAACACACACCGACCATTACTAGATACTTGTGGTCCCCGTTAAGCGTGTGCTCCCTAAACCTGCATTTAAATAAAAAATTACAGGATGTAATTTATAGTTGGTGCAACTTTTTGAGATTGTAATTGGGGGAGATATGCGATCTGTTGATTTAGAACACGTGTGGATAAAAATCGGACGTCAAGATCGCAATAAAGCAAAAATCTTTGTTGTCGGTTTACATGTACAACTAAGATGTTCACTTTTGGACTTTTTCTTTAGCTCTAAAAAAATGCGACGATTAGCAATGAGCGTCACACACTGAACACCATTTTAGCTTGATATCAAGACACCTAGGTAAAGAGCCAAAACTGGTAACCAGTAAAGAAAATTTGCGATCTTGATGCAGAATTTTTATCCACGCATGTTATAGCTAATGGTTGCAGCAAGAATTAGAACGTGAAAAACCTTCGGTTTGAGGCCAGTTCGACACATCTTTTACTTTTCCTGCATGGAGAAAGACAATAGTCTACACTTCAGCCACTAAGAAGAGGGCCAAAACGGGTTCTGAGGCGTTTTCTTAGTGTGGGTTGCATACATTCAAAAGCAGACTTGATTGATTTATGAACCCCTCCCGATCCCCTTAACCTGTCGTTCTGTTAATTGATTTATAACACCCTGAGGCTTGATTTATGAACCTCTGTGGATAATCTATTCTTCTGAAAAACCCCACCCCTCTCTCTCCTTCTCCTCCAGCCCATCTCCTCGTGGAAATTCCCTCGCAGATACCTTAGATGTGAAGGTAACTGACTAATTAATGAAATCGATCAATTGATTAAACCTCTCCTTCTGGGAAATCCTCCACCCCACCCCTACCGCCTCTGCACTTCCCCTCAAGTTCCCATATGGAAATTGGTGGATGAAGGACTCAGTCTGTGCTGGAGTGAAAGGATCTCAGGAGATTCAAATCAATATCAGCTGCATAGGGAACGATATACTGTTTATTTATAAAACTCAGTTTGCAGGGGTTAGATCTCTTTTTTATTTGGTGGGAAAAGCTCATCATTCTTTGCTGTTTTGGTAGATGCAGGTCTTGTACAATATATCGAACAGAAGTAATAAAATAGATAGCTTTCCTTCCGATCGCGAAGGTATATCGTCACAGAATCAGTGTCAAAATAACTCACTGCACGTAATTACACTGATAAAAATCTTTCGATTGCGTCTCTGCACCTACTTCAGGGCAGACATGCAGGCTGGGACATTTTGTGCCCATGCACTGATCACTTTGGTAGGCTGCACAGTGTGACAGTGCCTGAGAGGCATCATTAGGTCCACTCGGGCCTCGTGACCACTCTCGTCTGCTATATCACCAGACGTCTATCCAAGTGACTCCTGTCATGTGCCACTCCTTGACGAAATTCTGACCAATTTGTTGACATAGGGATTTTGTTCGCAGCAGTGTCCTTTGCCACATTAAGTGGCTGCTCCTGGTTGCAGCCCCTGCACAGTCTAGTATAAAACAAAAACCTTCTGTACCTGGCCAGTGTACGATGCCACTCTATATGCTCGCCCTGCTGTGCAGATACTGAGTTAGTTTACAATACTACCAGCAGAGGATGCTGAGTGAAGCACCCCCTACTCCCCTCCTCCCTTCAATTCCTTCCTCTTCCTACCCCCTCTCCCTTCCCGTTGTTTCCATTTGGACAAATCATCAAATGGTGGCAACTCTTTGATATAGGTGGTGGCAAACATTTGATATTGATACCTGGGAAATTCCTCTCGAAACATATGCCTTGCCCCCACCCCCCTCTCTCTCTCTCTCGTATGGCTAGCTACTTCCTGCGTCTAACGAGCATCTATTGTGTGCTACACTAACCACTTCTTTGTCCTGAACGAAGTATGGGAACCTGGTAAATACTCAGCCATGGATGTCTTGGAAACTCTCCTTAAACAATCTGCAGATGGATTGGGTTGATGTGTGTGTTCTCAGTTCCACTATTGGAAACAATTAATTGACAAGTCAGGGATTTAATGTACCGATTGGAAGCGATGCTATGTAAAATGATAGTTGGAATTTCAAATTTTGGTGTGAATTTATACCATCACATTTGTGGAATTCCCGACCTTTATAGGTCTGCTAAGTTCATTTTATGAAGCACTACAGAATTTTTAAGGTCGTTCTCTCATTCACACCATGAAAAAGAAGGAGGAGGAGAGGGTTTACAATATGATTTGATTGTAACAACAACAAATACCACTACAAGACAGAGTAAATTGCAATATATTAGAAGCATGAAACAACAATCCTAGCAGCGATGGATCACTGATAACACTCATACATACATCCCACTCACCCCCAAGATGTCCACATGCGGTGCACCCATCCCCTCATACGCCGCCATCGCCAACACTCAGAGATCGAAGGAAACTACTGCCGTGACTCAAGCTGCAGTCATGAACGCTCGTGTACGCCAGAGTGCACCACACCGCCTGTGGAGGGCATTTGGGGATGACTGAATTGGTAGGAATTCAGATGTTATCAATACATCCAGCGCCAACACTTGGCAGTGATCAATACTGAACTGCTAAATTTTCAAGGAGAATACATGCAACACACACGATCAGTGAGACAGCCCAATCGATACTTGCGTTTGTGTTTATGTTCTACTTCCATTTTTCTCTTCCCAGCACCTCCTTGATGTGGTATCCAGACACTAAAACAATTCTGCAGAACTGACCACACAACTGTTTTACGTAAAATGTTTTGAACTCCTTCCATCGGGAGCTCCATCTCGCATAAATCAAACTTCTCTTGTTCTTCTTCTTCTTCTTCTTCTCATTAATCGTCAGTTATATCACCAAAACACTCTCAAATGTATCAGGCTCTTATCTACTATGCACCAATAAGGAGTGCTAAAGTTCTCAACATGCAAGCATCTAGAGAGATTGTGTGTAATCGGACGGGAGACGTGAGTAATAATGGTATGGAACAGTCTTCGCAGAAGGGCAGTTCCAGTATTGAATGAGAAAACCAGTCTATATCACTAGCACTGGTCAGTACAATTTTGGAGCAAGTGTTACACTCTTTGAAAATGCAAAATATTGAAGTGTATTGATTATGTGGAATTGAGCTCGTTCTGTTCCTTCAGAAAACCTCTAATGTAGTGGGTATAGGATCCTCCTACTTCTGGTCAGTTTCACATTAAATTGTAGACAGTGTTGCAGGGAGGGTTGGTTAGACAGATGAAGACTTACGAGATGCATAGTTTTGGTCAGCGTCCTTAGCCTATAGGTTCAACTGTTCAAGGGGTAGCTCGTTTCGAAATATAGGGTCGAGTGCAAGAGCTCTGCGTCCCAACTATAACATAAGACTACTAGAATACTCTGTAACTCAATCCACGTAGGGGTAAATGGCAAATCGTAATATCTTATCGAATTTATAAAGTGTTTCGGCTAAGGAACCTAGTTTTTGCACCTTCTCTTTGCTAATGGCTATTTCCTACTCTAAGAAGCAGTATTTGTGTCACATGAAGTAGGCCGTGTGACAGGGTTCGCGATTGAAAGTAATGGATGGGGTGATTTAGCAACGATACAGAAATTGAGAACCACGCTGATCACGAGATCGAGGCGATGCGACTTTTGTTGATATGGCAACTCTTCAGAGAGCTGGTTTGGACTTCGGGTAATTGAGTAAAATTTGGTGAAATTACAGAAAACCTGGTAAAATGCGAAATTTATGGAAAATTCGTGAAAACTGATGAAAAGACGGAAAATAATGTTGAGCGATGAGGGTATTTATGGGGTGAAAATTATTGAATTACGTTAAAAAAACCTACAATATGTACAAACTACAGTGTGTACACACTTTATTCAACATGTGATTGTCACTATAGATATTCTGATTTAGGTTATGACATGTTCAATATGCCTGTCATCATTGCCGATGATGTGGCGCAGACGAATAGCGACATTCTGCTTGAACCGTTGAAGTGTGGGAACATCGATGGAGTCGATGACCTCCTGAATGGCTGTTATCAGCTCAGTAATGGTTTTCTGGTTATTTCTGTACACCTTGTCTTTAACACAGCTCCACATAAAGGAGTCGCATGTGTTCAGATCCAGAGAATATGGGGACCAATCGAGACCCATGCGATTCTTAGAGTGCTCTTCCAGGACGTCGAACACTCTTCTGTTTAGATGGGGTCGAGTTCCAACTTGCATTGACCATATCTTATCGAAATCAGGGTCACTTTGGTTAATGGGGAATGATATCATCTTCCAAAACCTTCACCTACTGTTTGACAGTCACCATTCCATCAAGGAATATTGCACCAATTATTCTTTGAACTTTGCACACCTCAGTCACCAGTTGAGCTTGAAGAGACTTTCCTATCGTGAAGTGCGGGTTCTCAGTCCCCCAAACGCACCAGTTTTCCTATTGATGATGTTTGGTTTGTGGGACACTCAACCGCGCAGTTATCAGTGTCTGTACAATTTACTAATCTTTGCTCAGTCCAATCTATCCACTTTCATGAATGATGATGAAATGATGAAGACATCACAAACACCAAGTCAACTCAAGGCAGGTGAAAATCCCTGACCCCGCTGGGAACCGGACCCGGGACCCCATGCTCGGGAAGTTTTCTTATTGACGAACCTATCCAAGTGAAGGTCGGGTTCGTCGGTCAACCAAACCATGCGTGAACATACTAATTCCCATCATGGCCCACAGGCAACCGTGCAGTTTGAACAACCTATCGCAAACCGTTCAGAAGTTATGATGGTTTTATTTCATATAGTTCAATAATTGTGACCCTGTACGTGCACATCTGGGTGTATGAAAATCATTCCATTCCTCCACTGATGTGATTGACAACTGATGGAGCATACTATCTATAATCTTTGGGTTTAAGTCCAGCAGAATAACCCCTTGTTCTGCATGTAGTTGTGCATTGTAAGCCATAAAAACGAAAGACACAGTGTCCAAAGATGACTACCAATAGGACACTGAAATAGTGTCATGTGCCAGGGCGCAATAGGCACCACCAATACGAGGAATCAATTCTCAGGATCTTATTGAAAACCGGAACACCTTTGGACAGCTGTGTGGAAATGCTCCAGAATGCTGCAGGCTCTTCCAGTTTCCATATGTTGTGATGTCTTGCACATTTTTATCGCTAAGAAGCACCACCTCTGTCTTTTATTTCAACTGTCTTGTGCATTGTTTTTACATCATGGGATGTCCAGCATTCTGTGAGAGCCAGTGGATCAAAACGTGTTAATGTCAGTTTACCACCTGGCGCAGACCTCGGGGTCATGGTGGAAAAACAAGAAAAATGGCAGTATACAAAAATGTAGACATACACTGCTTAAATATATCACGGCAGAGAATCAATGCTTCAAACTGTTTATCAAAGAACAACACAGGAAACCTGTCTTGTGATTGATAGTTTGTGTGATATGATCCTCTTAAAGTATGGGCAACAAAACCTAGCACTGGTCTGTGCAAGCGAGTTTATTCACTGGTCACCTGCTCCAGTGGACCAATACCTATATATTTAATAGGATCGCCACATATGCTCGATATCAGCACACAGACAGTATTTGTTTTCGATACATCTAAGGGAAGTTTTTATAGTTCATAGATTTTCTTTGTTGGGTCGTACGAAATAACGATGAGGGAGATAATATTTGTGTGACAGACATGAATGAACTTTGAGAGATATAGATCTCCCTCAGACTGCAGTACCTGTATGTACACTCCTGGAAATTGAAATAAGAGCACCGTGAATTCATTGTCCCAGGAAGGGGAAACTTTATTGACACATTCCTGGGGTCAGATACATCACATGATCACACTGACAGAACCACAGGCACATAGACACAGGCAACAGAGCATGCACAATGTCGGCACTAGTACAGTGTATATCCACCTTTCGCAGCAATGCAGGCTGCTATTCTCCCATGGAGACGATCGTAGAGATGCTGGATGTAGTCCTGTGGAACGGCTTGCCATGCCATTTCCACCTGGCGCCTCAGTTGGACCAGCGTTCGTGCTGGACGTGCAGACCGCGTGAGACGACGCTTCATCCAGTCCCAAACATGCTCAATGGGGGACAGATCCGGAGATCTTGCTGGCCAGGGTAGTTGACTTACACCTTCTAGAGCACGTTCGGTGGCACGGGATACATGCGGACGTGCATTGTCCTGTTGGAACAGCAAGTTCCCTTGCCGGTCTAGGAATGGTAGAACGATGGGTTCGATGACAGTTTGGATGTACCGTGCACTGTCCCCTCGACGATCATCAGTGGTGTACGGCCAGTGTAGGAGATCGCCCCCCACACCATGATGTCGGGTGTTGGCCCTGTGTGCCTCGGTCGTATGCAGTCCTGATTGTGGCGCTCACCTGCACGGCGCCAAACACGCATACGACCATCATTGGCACCAAGGCAGAAGCGACTCTCATCGCTGAAGACGACACGTCTCCATTCGTCCCTCCATTCACGCCTGTCGCGACACCACTGGAGGCGGGCTGCACGATGTTGGGGCGTGAGCGGAAGACGGCCTAACGGTGTGCGGGACCGTAGCCCAGCTTCATGGAGACGGTTGCGAATGGTCCTCGCCGATACCCCAGGAGCAACAGTGTCCCTAATTTGCTGGGAAGTGGCGGTGCGGTCCCCTACGGCACTGCGTAGGATCCTACGGTCTTGGCGTTCATCCGTGCGTCGCTGCGGTCCGGTCCCAGGTCGACGGGCAAGTGCTCCTTTCGCCGACCACTGGCGACAACATCGATGTACTGTGGAGACCTCACGCCCCACGTGTTGAGCAATTCGGCGGTACGTCCACCCGGCCTCCCGCATGCCCACTATACGCCCTCGCTCAAAGTCCGTCAACTGCACATACGGTTCACGTCCACGCTGTCGCGGCATGCTACCAGTGTTAAAGACTGCGATGGAGCTCCGTATGCCACGACAAACTGGCTGACACTTACGGCGGCGGTGCACAAATGCTGCGCAGCTAGCGCCATTACACGGCCAACACCGCGGTTCCTGGTGTGTCCGCTGTGCCGTGCGTGTGATCATTGCTTGTACAGCCCTCTTGCAGTGTCCGGAGCAAGTATGGTGGGTCTGACACACCGGTGTCAATGTGTTCTTTTTTCCATTTCCAGGAGTGTAGTTTCGAAACGCACTACAATGCAGTTGCAAAATCCTCATCAGTCTCCCAGATCCTATATGATGTGAAGTCTTTCTTATTTTTTCGATAAGAAACACCACTGTAACTGCTTATATTGTCTTTTCTACCACCTTGTGTAGCAGAAGAAAGCTTTTGGCGCTGCTCTTACACGATGTATCCGGTTGGCAGACCTACGACCACATGCTCTGATTTCCACCAGATGGTCGAAGTACCGTCCTGTCGCAGTAACTTAGCTCACCCTGTTTTCCCACAGGATGCAGAAGATGGCATGATAGCAGATATAGCGCTCTCCAACTTTGGGTTGGCGGAGGTAGCCAGTGAATGGCATGAATTAATATTTCTGGCCTAAGGCTGTCACAAGTGGTGGATACAAATAGAGGTTCCAGCTGGCTGGTTACTTGGTTCATGCCCACAGCTGCAGGGATAAGACCCAGTGGCGAACCTTGTGGCTCTCTCTGGACAGCTAAAAAATAAACTAATACTCAGTACACATTCGGCTGTCTCTGCGATCACGTGTGTTGTATGTATTCTCGGTGAAAAATTCAATATCGATCAATGCCAAGTGTTCTTGCTGAATGTATTGATAACATCCAAATTCCTACAATTCCAATATTCCTGGACACCTTCCATGGGTGGTGTGGTGGTCTCTGATATACATGCATCAATGACTGCGGCCACAGTCATGGAGGTAGTTTCCTTCGACATGTGAACGTTGGTGCCGGAGGTGTACAAGAAGATGGGCTTGCTGCATGTGGAGATTTGGGGGTGAGTAGACTGTATGTATGAGTGATTTCAGCCACCTCTGACATTTCGCCATGCCAAGTACTGGGACTGTGGTTTAGTGCTTCTCAATAAATTGCATTGTAATATGTCTTGTAGTGGTACTTTTCGTTGTTACTATCCCCTTGTCCTTTATAAAAGACAGGTAGCGTACATATAGTGGTTGAGAATTCCACAACCATGACGGTATAAAATCATGCCGAAATTTGGAATTCCGACTATCACTTAACCTAGCACTGCTTCCAATCGAGACATCAGATCCCTGACTGGACAATTTATTGTTTCCAATAGTGGTACTGAGAGCATGCACATCAATTGAACCAGTCCACAGATTGTGCATTTTCAACTTCTCGCGGCGTAATGAATAATCCATTAAATTTCGGGCATGCAGCCGCGCAAATAAAATTTCTTCTACTGATATTTCGGCCGCGTATCGTCCGGCCATCTTCAGAGCGAGTCACAAGACTGACGACAAGATGCCAAGCGCGGCCTTATATGCTCCACCGCGGCGGTACTGCGCATGCGGGTCACAGATGCTGCGCCGCCTGTGGCGAAAGCGTACGGACGTTCGATATGCTTATCGATGTTTGATCGGCGGCGGTGACACGGTGACGACTTCTCTGCAATTTAATTAGTCCAAGAGCCGGATTCGATGCTTTGTCCAAATTAAAACCTTTATCTCTGTTTATTAAATTGTTGGCTAATCGAATTTCTATGGCTTCCTTGAATACAGATTCCCAAAAAGAAGAGGTGGATGTTAAAATCTTCACATCACTGTAATTCATGGAATGACCCGTGTCAATACAATGTTCGGCCACAGCTGACTTGTCTGGTTGTAATAGGCGTGTGTATCTTCGGTGCTCCACACACCTCTCATGAACGGTGCGTGTTGTTTGACCTATGTATGACTGTTCACAATTTCCGCAGGGAATCTGGTACACACCCGCCTTACGAAGCAATAAATCGTCCTTCGCAGAGCCGAGTAAAGCCGCAATCTTCGTGGGGGGCCGGAAGATCACCTTAACACAGTGTTTCTCAATAATACGGCCTATCTTTGAAGAAAGAGCACCCACATAAGGCAGAAACGCCCTAGATCTGAAGAAATTACTATCTTCTTCCGCATCGTATACCTTCTTTTTAGGTTTTGCATCGAATGCTCTACGAATTTGTTGCGGAGAATATCCATTCGATTTAAAAATACTCTTGAGGTATATTAGCTCTCCTTGTAAATTGTCTTCATCGGATACACAGTGCGCCCGATGCACTAAGGTCTTAAGGACACCCATGCTCTGAGAAGGGTGATGGCAGCTACTGGCATGAAGGTATAGATTTGTATGCGTTGGTTTCCGATGTACGGCATGTCCTAATGTGCCATCACTTTTACGGCGAACGACAACATCCAGAAAGGGGAGGCACCCGTCTTTTTCTATTTCCATGGTAAATGTAATGCTAGCATGGATGGAATTCAAATGCTGAAGAAATCGATGTAATTCATCCATACCATGGGGCCATACCACGAATGTGTCGTCCACGTACCTCCAGAAGACCGTAGGTTTAAAACATGCTGAGTCCAGTGCCTTGACAAGGCTTCCTCTCCAGCACGGACTGAGTCATTTTCCCACCATATTCCAGCTGTGGGATGGGAGCAGGAAGATGAGAGGGGAGGGCTAGGGATATCCTAGAGGGACAGAAGTTAATTTATTGATCAATTTAAGTAATTTATCAATTAATTTTATATCTAAGGTGAGATTGTATCCATTAGAGGATTTCCTTAGAGTGTGGGAGAGGGGTGGGGGAGGGAGGGGGAGGTGTGGGGTATTCTCAGAAGTTCACAAATCAGCCCCCAGGCGTTCATAAACCAATAAGCAGAACAACAGGTTAAGGAGAGGAGGAGAGGTTTTAAATCAATAAAGTTTGTACCTGAATTCCTTCAATTTGCACTAACAAAACAACCCAGGCCGCGCTTTACCCCCTACTCCTGTTCATTCCTTTCACACATTACTACTGGTTGTCTAAAATGGAGTATTTAAAATTTTGTAATTATAATTTACCATACCATTACTTACAAATGATGTATTTATATTAAAAATAAACTAGAATTACATATGCTCTTGCTTAACAACACCAGACAACCCTTCCTTGATGACAAAGTGCTTTTACGCCACTTCTGAGCTTATCGTTTCCTCGCCTTCGCCACTACTGTCGTTCTTTCATACCTCATCATTCCCATATTTCCTTTTACTCCCCCCTTTCTCCTGTTAACGTCTCTTATACACAAGTTTCTGTGTGTAATAACTACGCTGAATTGAATTGAATTAGCTAGGCTTCTGCGGCGAGAATCGGCTGACACAGAAATTTTCTGAATGTTGTACTGTATCATAATGGAAAAAAACTATACTGGAGAAAGTAAAGTCACGTCCACGGTTATATTGAGCGTGGCGAGTCTCACTGTAGCCACTCTTAAACTTTGGATTCTCCAGAATAATTTTTACATTATGACACGGAGCGATACTCGTAAAACTATTACCTCTACTCTAAATTTGTTTAGTCTGTGATTATATTCAATAAATGAAATGTGTCAGCATCGCTAATTAGGAAAGTCATTTTGCTCTGAGGAGGATAATGTCTCCTAGCTTCCACTTGGACTGGGCCTGTGAACTCCACATGCCCAGGCAATATAAATCATTCAGTCAATTCTGGTGCGCTCTCTTTGGTTCTACGTGCTTGATGGGGGTAAGCGGCGTGTCCTGCAGTAATATGAACGATTCCTCTGCTGCAGGCCTCCAGATTTTGCACTGACCCAATCCCGCTGCCAATGGTCAATTGTTCAGTCTAGAAGATTCAACTGATTACTCTCATGTTGAGAAAAAAACCAGTACACCTTGAACTACTAGAGATACGACATGTACATTAGTATGTTCTGCAGAAATGATTAACATTTCAGTCACCTCGGTTCTAAATTTATCCTGTTGCCTAGTCGGCACAGGGTCCGCCATGGGCCCTGATAACTTGGTCAATGCGTGATGGCATCGACACATATAAGGTGCGAATGGCGTCCTGTGGTATACCCATCCATATCGCATTCATCTGTTGTGGTTGGCACTGGGTCACAGCACTGCACCCGTCGTTTCACCATATAACACATTTTGAATTGGCAACAAGTCTGTTCTCGTGGGCCAGTGCAAATTGCTGACATCCTGTGACACCAAGAAGGGACTCTGCCCCTGGCTGCGGTGAACCAAAATGCGGCCATGATTTTCAGACAAACAGAACTCGGATTCGTCCAAAAACGCTATCTGACGTCATTCCTGCCACAGTGACTTTGTTCCGTATTCTATGAGTGTAGTTATGCTAGAACCTGTAACATATGCCGTCCGATACACATTCCTGCAACTGTTGTTACCTGCGTGAATCTGTGTTTTGAAGGATGCAGAAATATTTTTCAACTCCCACCCCACCCCTCTCCTAGGCTGCTTACATGTTTTGTGTTGCTCTTATTTGTCGATGGCTCGGCTCTGAGCACTATGCGACTTAACTTCTAAGGTTATCAGTCGTCTAGAACTTAGAACTACGTAAACCCAACTAACCTAAGGACATCACACACATCCATGCCCGAGACAGGATTCGAACCTGCGACCGTAGCGGTCGCTCGGGTCCAGACTGTAGCGCCTAGAACCGCACGGCCACTCCGGCCGGATATTTGTTGATGAAATGGTGCTGCAAGTGTTTTGCTGACAGCGAAGATATGAGAGCTTCCAGCGTGTGAATTACAACATGCGCAATGACGATAAAAGCTTCTGAGTCGTTAGGCCGCATCATATTCCTCTTCAATGCTCTCTATTACTCGACGTTTCAATCCCTCTACAGGAACCTTCTTCACGACTCCAATGGTATACAGAGACAGTGCTGAAGTTTGAAAAGGAAATGACGTGGCTTAACGACCGAGACAATTTTTTTCAGTGATACAGCTACAAAACCCTGTAGACGTACGATACGTACGATGTGTCGGAGTTGACGCGGTAGCCGCTCAATCCTTTTGTATGCTACAGAAGGTAGCAAGAGCAGAAACTGCCGCGGCTCCTGTTTCCTGACTGTCCGCACGAACAGGTAAGATGACTCAGGTACGCAGCGTTCGACCAGAAAGGATACGGTGGAAATTCTATTAGGCACGGTAATTTCCCATGAGAAATGGCCAACTCCTTGCGGTCCTCGCCCTCTCGTCTTTATGGATTAAGAAGTCTGCCGGTGAGAGGCTATACGGGTAGGAGCCCATAGGCGCATCGGAGGCGCTGAAGAGGTGCAGAGTGCTGGAATGGTGATTCGGGGAGGGGGGTGGGGGGTGCAGGAGGTCACCCGCCTCCACTCGTACCCCAGCTCACATGCAAATCCGGCATTGCCGTAGTCGTGAATCAGCGCAGGCAATTCTGGAGGCGCCCTGGGATGCGGCGGTACTTCTGAAAGGCATCCCGACTTAAAGGGAAGACAGCCCTGGCGAAAGGGCGGCGCTTGAGATTTGGCATTTGTCCTGGAGAATTTATTCCGTCAATAAAAGAATACGTTGTTCGTTGTAGGTTGTATTGAGATTTATTAAAATCGTGCTATGAACTAATTTCGGTCATGAGCCATTATCAAGCGCCCGAAATAAACCGACGTGGAAGACTGTCACATTTCTGCGTAGATCGTCATGTATAAATAAAGCATTTCACAATTCATATTAACTTAATCAAATTTACAGTGCAATAACATTACTTACGTTTGTTATGCCATGTATTAAATATTGTGTTCATCACACTCTTTTATGTCACATGCATAAAACCAGAAGTCGTATTCCATTGCAACCTGACAACTAAAACGACTGTTACGACGTTGTCAAAGATGCAGTTACCTCCAAACATTGTAAACTTGTCGATAGTGATGTGTAATTACATTATTTACTGCTGCCGTTCCAGACTTAGTTGAAGTATTGTGAACTCGGTAATCGGTGACCAAAGATCACGTAAGATATATATTCTTCACAGTACATTAAAATCATGTATGAAAGTATAAATATCATGAAATATTGACAGAAAAAGAATGTGTTTCTTACTGGCGTGCTAGACTTAACAAAAATATCGTCACATAGGTTATCAGTTAAGATAAGGTTACATACTAATATAGAAAGACGAGCTTATTGACATACTGTTGTTGTGTGCTGTCCGTAGGTTAGTTAGGTTTAAGTAGTTCTAAGTTCTAGGGGACTGATGACCATAGATGTTAAGTCCCATAGTGCTCAGAGCCATTTTTGACATACTGTACAGATGAATGGTTCTTAAAAATTACAAATTTTTTAAGTTTTACTATCCGTGATAGATGCGTAGGATCAGCTGAGAATTTATGACAAAGAAATGTATGCCTATAGGTCTACCTTTTGTTGCACCAAGACTGGTAGGAAGTCATAATAGGAATCAATAAAGATGTAGGTCTATGAATATACTTCAGATTCATTGCAGCAATATCGCACACAGAAAAATGAGAAAACAACCTTCTCAAAACCTTACGTATGTATCTTACATTAAGAAAACAAATATATTAAACCACATAATTTAAAGAGAAACCTATGGAACCAAGTAGCAATGTCTGGAAATTACAGGTGGAAATAATTTTAAGATATGCATCGAACAAAAGTATGGACTACTACAAACATAATCGTAGATCGTCAGTTCGTGAATCCTACACACAGAGATCAACTTAACGACATTTCATACAGAAGCTGTTTTCAAGGTTACATTATAACAAAACCGAAGAATCCTCATACAGAGGCCATATTGTAGCAATGGACAATGTATTCTTTTATTAAACACTCAGAGCTGTGAATCCCCAGGGAAGCAAATCTTTAATACCTGTTGAGATACAGGTTAACCAGTCCTTTACTCCAGTCTGTCTTTAGTGTAGAAGTGCACACTAAGGCCACTGCTGCATGTGGTTATCGAGAATCCAAACAAATCCTTCGGTCGTTCTTCGCAGTGAACCGTGCTCCGTTTCAAATACATCTGGCTCTGTTCGGTTTGCGTCACATGGATTGGTCATACACTTCTTGCACATTATCGGCTCCTTGGGTAGACGCCAATGCCTTTAAATGTCCCCACAGTCAGAAGCCCATCGGGTTAAGTCCAGGGAATGGGAAGATCATGAAACGTTGCCGTGTACTGCCGCATGATCCGTAGTAAATGGTGTGGTGCCCCGTCGTTGGTAAACCGCAAGAGCTACGCTGTGCTGGTAACTCATCGCGCAGAAGTCGGTGATAAGCAACGCCTGTTAATCTGTTTGGTTATTTGTATGGTTCTATGGGTCTGTCTCCGATGATTCTTGCCCATTCGTTGTTACTGAAGCGATATTAATGCCTCAAACCCACGACTGCTCGAGGATTTGCATCAAAAGAGCTTGTTGTTGTTATTTACTATGTCTCGTCTGTAAAAAACACTATTGAAAAATGAAATGAAATGAGCCTATGGCATCGTTGTCCCAGAGGCTCCTTTTCGGGGAAGTTCGGCCGCCGAGTGCAAGTCTTATTTCAGTCGACGCCACACTGGGCGACTTGCGCGCCGGTGATGAGGATGCAATGATGATACGGACAACACAACACGCAGCCCATGAGCGGAGAAAATCTCCAACCCGGCCGGGAATTAAACCCGGGCCCGCTGCATGGGAGCCAAAATCGTTACCACTCAGCTAAGCATGCGGACAACACCACTGAATATTACACATTACTCATCAGAAGTAAAACGATCCATATCTGAATTGGTATAGCTTTCTGGACTTACAAGAACTTTTCTTATAGGTTTGACGATTACGAATTTTTAAACACACTATAGAATGTAGTCATTATAATTTTTCTCTTTTCAGGATTTTTTCTGAAAACTAATGTTTTGCATCCTGCAGAACATGTTATAAATTAGGACGGTTGTTCAAAATACCGAACTTGCCTAGTATCGGACCAGGTTTGTGATTGGATTCTCTGATTCCCAGCTGATTATAAGTGAAAGACATGGAACTTAATGTACATGATGTTGGTAATAGGGTAGTCAGTAACATCGCCACCTGGCTTTCAGATAGAAGCTTAACTATTAACTGCAGTGCTTACAGTTTCTGACACAAAACTCTCATAAATGGAAATTTTGCTGTGCCATGGTGGTCAAAAACTAAAGGAAGTCACTCATTTTAAATTCTTAGGATGGAAGTTTTTCTTGGAAATATCACTTTACAATGTCTCGTGCAGGAAGTGAGTCCGGGTATCTTTCCTATAAGAATGATTTGCATAAGTTCGTAGTGATAGACGGTAAATCATCGAGTATAACAGAAGTGATATCTGGCGTTCCGCAAGGTAGTGTCATAGGCCCTCTGCTGTTCCTGATTTATATAAATGGTCTAGATGATAATCTGAGCAGCCCCCTTTGATTGTTTGCAGATGAGCTATAATTTACCGTCTAGTAAAACCATCAGACGATCAGTTCCAATTACAAAATGATGTAGAGAATTTCTGTATGGTGCGAAAAGTGGCAATTAGCATTAAACAAAGAAAAGTGCGAGGTCATCCACATAGGTACTAAAGGAAATCCGATAAATTTTGGGTATACGACAAATCGCATAAATCTAAGGGCTGTCAATTCGACTAAATACCTAGGAGTTACAATTACGAGCAACGTAAATTGGGAAGACCACATAGATAATATTGTGGGGAAGGCGAAACAAAGACTGCGCTTTGTTGGCAGAACACTTAGAAGATACGACAAACCCACTAAAGAGACAGCCTACATTACGCTTGTCCGTCCCCTGCTGGAATATTGCTGCACGGTATGGGATCCTTCCTTACCTGGTAGGATTGATAGAGGACTTCGAAAAAGTGCAAAGAAGGGCAGCTCGTTTTGTGTTATCGCGCAATGGGGGTGAGAGTGTCACTGATATGATATTATTCACGAAATTTCAATCACCAACTTCCTCTTCCGAATGCGAAAATATTTGGTTGATACCCACCGACGTAGGGAAAAATGATCATCATAATAAAATAAGAGAAATCAGAGCTCGAACGGAAAAATTTATATGTTCCTTTTTCCCATGCGCCATTCGAGAGTGGAATGGTAGAGAAGTAGTATGACAATGGTTCGATGAACTCTCTGCCAGGCACTTAAGTGTGAATTGCAGAGTAACCATGTAGATGTAGATGCAGATGTAGATACCTAATACTGAAACGCGAAGGCTCTATTACTTCGATTGCTTTCAGTCTATTATCTCGTATGGTCTTATACGCTCCTGGAAATTGAAATAAGAACACCGTGAATTCATTGTCCCAGGAAGGGGAAACTTTATTGACACATTCCTGGGGTCAGATACATCACATGATCACACTGACAGAACCACAGGCACATAGGAACAGGCAACAGAGCATGAACAATGTCGACACTAGTACAGTGTATATCCACCTTTCGCAGCAATGCGGGCTGCTATTCTCCCATGGAGACGATCGTAGAGATGCTGGATGTAGTCCTGTGGAACGGCTTGCCATGCCATTTCCACCTGGCGCCTCAGTTGGACCAGCGTTCGTGCTGGACGTGCAGACCGCGTGAGACGACGCTTCATCCAGTCCCAAACATGCTCAATGGGGGACAGATCCGGAGATCTTGCTGGCCAGGGTAGTTGACTTACACCTTCTAGAGCACGTTGGGTGGCAAAGGATACATGCGGACGTGCATTGTCCTGTTGGAACAGCAAGTTCCCTTGCCTCGGTCGTATGCAGTCCTGATTGTGGCGCTCACCTGCACGGCGCCAAACACGCATACGACCATCATTGGCACGAAGGCAGAAGCGACTCTCATCGCTGAAGACGACACGTCTCCATTCGTCCCTCCATTCACGCCTGTCGCGACACCACTGGAGGCGGGCTGCACGATGTTGGGGCGTGAGCGGAAGACGGCCTAACGGTGTGCGGGACCGTAGCCCAGCTTCATGGAGACGGTTGCGAATGGTCCTCGCCGATACCCCAGGAGCAACAGTGTCCCTAATTTGCTGGGAAGTGGCGGTGCGGTCCCCTACGGCACTGCGTAGGATCCTACGGTCTTGGCGTGCATCCGTGCGTCGCTGCGGTCCGGTCCCAGGTCGACGGGCACGTGCACCATCCGCCGACCACTGGCGACGACATCGATGTACTGTGGAGACCTCACGCCCCACGTGTTGAGCAATTCGGCGGTACGTCCACCCGGCCTCCCGCATGCCCACTATACGCCCTCGCTCAAAGTCCGTCAACTGCACATACGGTTCACGTCCACGCTGTCGCGGCATGCTACCAGTGTTAAAGACTGCGATGGAGCTCCGTATGCCACGGCAAACTGGCTGACACTGACGGCGGCGGTGCGCAAATGCTGCGCAGCTAGCGCCATTCGACGGCCAACACCGCGGTTCCTGGTGTGTCCGCTGTGCCGTGCGTGTGATCATTGCTTGTACAGCCCTCTCGCAGTGTCCGGAGCAAGTATGGTGGGTCTGACACACCTGTGTCAATGTGTTCTTTTTTCCATTTCCAGGAGTGTATTTAGGGGCACTTCTGTGCACCCGTCATGAACATTGGTAGCTCAGAAAATGGCACTCATATTGATCCGAGGTGTCAGTTCGCTAAGCTCGTGTAGGTTGTTGTTGAAATGTCTCGTAATTACAGCTATCCCATCCCTAAGGAATTTTATGTTTTGTCTGTATTGATTCATTCACAACAAACTGCAATCGAATGGTGTGTACTATTCTGCATGTTTCACAGTTAATAGACTTTTAGCAGAGTAGGAAAGATTGTGTCATACATCACAAGTCTTGAAATAGGGAAGTCTTTGTAAAGGAATTGAGAACATTTCTCTGTAATGTGTTAAATATTCGTACAATCTCACATCTTTTCACATTTTTTATTACCTCTTTGTATATAAATTTTATTATTTGCATTCTATAGCTACCTACTGACTCGCTCAAATGTCCAAGTGGCTTCGACTCGCGTGATCCCACGGAACCTGATAAAGAAATAAATAATAAATTAACAGGATGAAATCTACAAATGTACAGGTAATTTTGGGAGTTCCCTATGAGAGTGTCTTGGGGCAGTTACCGCATACTTCATACGTAAATGGTATTTTGAAGAATGTCGGAAGATCCATTACATCGTTCACAAACGATGCTGCTGTCTATAGGAAAACTGTATCGAAATGTACCGAACTGAAAATGTACCGAATTGATGGTTGATGCAAGGGTTGGCAGAGGAGCCTAAACGTAAATGAAGATAACGTATTGTGCACAAATGACCGAACTGACGTACTAATATTTGAATATAGTATTGACGATAACGCACTGAAAACAGGAAGAGCCGTGAGATATCTCAGACTAACGATCCGGAGCAACCTGATGTGGAATGACCAGATAAAACAAATTGTAGGAAAAGCAGATGCCACGTTGACGGAATGAGCTGCACTCTTCTACGTCCTTCATAGTTACTGCATTTTAAATTAAGTGCTTGCATACGAAAACCCTAAAATAGCAAGGCAAAGTTCAGAAAAATGCTAAGGAAACTTTGGATATTAGAAGATTGCCAGGTGCTGGTAAATAAAAAAGATCATTTATCTCTCGTCGTCGTATTCGTTGATAGTTGAGTGCATAAAGTAATGCGTTTGTAATTGTGTAGTTTCTGGATCGATTCTCGCTAGTAACAACTTTAATTTTCTCTTTTATTTAAATGCGGGTTCATTCGTACAAAGAAGAAAAGAGCAATGTCAGTCACAGAAATAGTGCCGTTACCGGTTTCTACAGGTTCGTTCTCAGACTGCTGTTAATGTTTGGATGTGCAGTTGTTGATGTTTACAATAGCTATCCCGTCTTTATTCCTCCTTATAGTGAAAGATCCTTGTGGCTGTGGTGTCTCACAGCAAAAAACGAATTTAGAAGCGGCCTATTTAACTATAACTGTACCTGATAACCGAAATGCAAACAAATCTTTAGGACAGGGTAGTAGCATATGTAGATTTAGGTAAAATCGAGATGCACCCACAAAATTTCAGAGTTTCGTTCAGGAATATTTTCTGAGTATTTTGGTACAAGGAACCTGTGTTCTCCGGTTGTATAGTAATAACGCAATTATGATCTATTTGGTTTGTTACCCCAGTTATTTGTATTTCAATGAAAATACCCTCACAGCAGTGATTATGCCTGTAACATGCAATATTCTGACACTTCAACAAAAAGTATCGAGGGTGAATCGAAACGTTTCTCTCCAAACAAGACACACAGGGCATACGGTCGACATTTGCACTGTTGTGTAGACATTTTCAGTTCAATACAGATACAAAAAGGAACAGGGGTATGAAATCAAACGAAGTGTACATATGCAGTAACGAGCCTCAGAGGCCACTGGTCCGTTACTTACTTTTTTTTTAAAAAAAAAAAAAAGAAAGATATCATCCATGAACCACCTACAAAATTATAGCATAGGCATTCTGGTTCACGCAGTGTAATAATTTCAACAACTCCGAGATTTGGGGCTACGTTACAATCACAACCATCAGTTATACTTGAAACTGTGATGGAAGTTTTGTAGCCTGGCTCATCAATTTTTTATCTGAGTGCCGGCTGGGAAATGAACAAATAAGTACGGCTCAACCTTCTTCTTGAGTGATATAATTTTAAACGTCCTTAAAATATGGATAACCCAACAGTATAACAGTTTTCAAGTAAATATTTCTTGAAGTTGCAATTTTTTGGGGCGACGAAAGGAACATTTATGTAATACATCATGTGTTATTTCATCCACATTTTATCGGTTCAGTCCAAAGACACACAATTTTTGTTAATGTACATACCTCGTACAATGCCGAGTGGCAGTAAGAATAATAGTCAGATATTGTCCACATTAAATCTGCAAGCTGAAGTTGATTTGAAGTAAAGAAAAGAGGGCGCTGAAGGCGTAGAAAATCTTTGAGTTAACACAATCAAAAATATGAAAGGTAAGATGAAGTAATACGCAGCAGAAATAACCTCCGGATCAAACCAGTGCCGGCATTAAATTTATTAATGACTGCATAAAAAAGAAATTCCCGACATCCCTCGGAATGGTATAAAGCACACGACCGACTGTCCAATTAGTTTTAGGTAACAGTCTCTTATCAATTTTCTAACGCAAGCAAGTTTTCAGTCAACGTTCAAAGCCTAATACCAGACAGGATCATATAATTTACTGAGCAAAATGCGAATTATCTCCCAGATTATTATGAAGGGCGTATCACTTACTTGAAGAAACACAACAACTAGTGCCTTTGTAGTACAGTTCCTATTTTACGGAAGGACACATTTCGGGCTTTACCTAGTTTTTAAGTTACGACCCATCATTGCATCATTGAACCTAAAAATACTTGTGCTATGCATATACAGGAATATAATACGTAAGTCGAAGATGGGTGAAGTTCCGAAACGCGTCCTTGCATAAAATGCAACTGTGCAAACTAATGTCTAGTTGCAGTACTTTCTTAGATAGCTCAGTCTAGAGTAACTGAGGTCAAACACCATTAAAATGGGTAAATTAACGCAAAACTCCTGTTCACAAACTTTCCATACGATTTAGTCTGCTAGTCTACATGCCCTTCCATTTACCCTCAAGGCCACGTCATGAAAAGTTGTAAATAAGGTAAGCTGACGAGCCGCTAAGGGCTGCTCGTACCTGAGTGAACACGGGTTGCAACAAAACTCTTTAGTTTATTAATGTCTTATATACCTATTATGTTTTAGAACAGTTAGTTTAATTCTGAAGACGACGCTCATAGTAGCGCCAAAACCTGGTCAATTTTATTTGTGGCCGAGGGCTTATTTGTTCTAATATAATTCTGACACCGTCACTGAACCTTATCACCTATGTTCAAAGTTCCATGTAGCTAATTTTATATTATTCAGGATAATGTACACGGCCTGTACTAAACATTTATCTCATGTTATTTCCTACTGAATTACTCTACACTAGTCACTAAACTGTAGTGTATTACACGCTTAGCATCCAGTTTCTAGACAAGGTATGAAATACGAAACTTTCAAGAACGTTTTCCCTCCATGTTCAGCAAGAGACATTTATTTGGTCTTTTTACTTGAAAAAGAGTGCTCTTTATTAGTGTTGTTAGTGAGAAACAGATTTTTTTTATTGAAGCTACAATTAACTTTCCATACGAAATATTTTAATTTTACTCATTGACTTATACAGTATACATGTACACTTCTTTAGTGCTCTATATAAAGTAACAGGAAGAATTTAAAAAGAACTGTGTCTTTTTCGGCCCTTTCCACATCATTTCATTGACGTCCATTTTACGAGGAACAAACCAAGCAATAAGCCATCGGCTAACATTGTTCCGGAAGGACGGGGAAATACGTGAACCAATAATTTGCGAAGCACAAACAAAGCAAGTTTCGCATACCGAACGTTTTGTTAGCCGGACACCGATCGAGATACACAAATGGTACAGGAAGTCAACAAGAGATGTGTCTGCTTCAAACACCGCTGTATAAACAGAGATGCAGTAGTCAGCGGCCAGTTAACTAGTAGGGCATAAAACAACAAACGTTTCCGAGTGAAATAGCATCCAGAACGATGAATTTGAACTACTTCCAACGCTTCCAGAGCCAGACAATAAAGCAGAACCAATATCTACTTGCTTAAAAACGAAATAAAATAAAAAAGTAAATAAATTTATTCACAGTTTTTAGTACAGAGGCACAGAACTCAGAAGTTTATAAAATCTACCTGTAATATTTTTAAGAAAATCGAACGAGACTCAAGGAATCCTTGTTGAAAAATGTAAAAAAGTCTTTGGGTTGCTTTATTTACGGGGAGACACACGTGCACTTCCGATAATCAGCATGTAAATGCTGGTTTATTTATCTTATCTAACTGGGCGCAGAGCATAGGTTTTGTAACTTATCTTAAACGTAAGCAATCTTATTCGCTCACAAATTGCAAGGTGCCAGGGCATGGGCTCTTACACGTTAGCCTATCAATAATAAAGGGACTGATCAGGTCATCAGAAGATGACTCTATTTAATTATGATAACTATGAGGCACTCTCGAGCAGTATTCCCTGCATGTCTGCATGATTGAGCCACTAACTTCAAGCGTTGGTGAAAAGCGTCGGAAGTTGAGAATTGTGGAATGTAAAGCCTGCAGACGGACGTAGCTCGCCGGGCCGCCGTGGGCGGCAGGTAGCGGTCACCGGAAACGCGGGACAATACGGCGCTTTTGGGGATAGCCCGGCATCCGGAGCCACCTGTGCTGGGCAACACGTGGGGAAGACGGGAATTTCGTTTGCCTAGGGGCGTTATGACCTACTCGATCATTGGGTAGATCTCAGTGGAGGGATTTCGGCGATGATAAAGCGTTCGACATTGGCCGAAACTGAGTATTCTTCCACCGCGTTTTCGTACGCGTGGGAGACGAGAGAATTGTGGAGGGACTTCGCCTTCAGCCATCGAGCGGTACGGACTTGAAGACGGCGTCTTGGCCATCGTCTTCGAAGGGAGATATACGGTCTGTATCGGAGCTTTGTACCAACGCGTGTTCTGTGCAGAGTTCTGCGGTTAGAGCTCTTTGTGTGCTCAGAAGCGAGATTTTCACCAACGCCTAACCACTTCCAACAACTTACCTAATATTCTCGATTTAGAAGTTATCCTTGCGAGGTGCCGAGTGTTTATCAATTCAGCTGCCGGTAATAGGGGCGCGTAATTGCAAATTGTTAATGTGCCATTCTCAGGAGTGTGTGGGTGGACAAAGATATTCACATTTTTTTTGTAAATTTTGTCAGTTGTCGGGAATATCAAATTAAAATGCCAATATTACGATCGAATTATCGACTTCATTGTAGCTAGCATTTACCCTGTCCCAGTAAGCTTTACATGTACTCTAGTCACTGCAAAGCTTGCCCAGACGGGAAGGAAAGAAGATTTGCAGTCTTCTATGTCAGCGACGGACTGATAAGCTTACACATGGCGCCCGCTGCCAAGATTGTTCATAAATAAGCATTTTTTGTGACGGATTTTCTAAATTTTTGTTAAAGGCAACCCTAATTTCAATTATTGGTTGTGGTGTTGGAAACTCTCGCTACTGAATAAGGTTGATGGTTGACGCAGCAATTGTGCGATATAAGATAAGTGATTTCTTATGTTGTTGCTGAATCGTTGTGATTTTTTATTTATTTTTTTGTTTTTCATTATATTTGATATATGATGTAGTTTGTATGTTCTTGTATATGTATTGACTCGAGAGAGTAACCTAGACTATGTTGAAATATTGGTGGGACAGTGAGTGGGACAGTGACACAGAAATCGCGCATGTCATGGGCTTCCAATATCGTGCATAAGTGTAGTTTTCGCTAAATCTTCGAAAAATTTTTTTTCTTCTTCTTGTCTTATGCTGTAAGTTTTATTTGAATTCTTTTGTTATTTGATTTGTCTTTTATGTGCTGCACTTTTGTGCAGCTAATTGTTATTTTGGGGGTAATAATCGTTAGTACATGAGGACGCGTAGCCAGGCCAAGGCGGAAGAGCGAACGCAGGATTGTGAGATAAATATGGAAGGCCATAGTGAGGAAAATAGAATGTTGGTAGTCGCAGAAGTTCACGAGGTTCCGTTTGAGCATGAGCAAATGCAGACAGAACGATGTAACAGTGGTAACTTGGGTAGCAGAGGTTATGGTTATACTAGTGGTGAATGAGACTACTCCGAATCTGAAGTTGAATTCGAGTACCGTGGTAGTAATATTAATTTGAAACGGCAGGAGAATTATAATCCGATACCAACCAGACGTTGCTGCAGTGGGCTTCCTGCGTTTGGGACAAGTCGGGCTGCACCGTAAGAAGACCAACCGTACACGAATCTAACCGTAACGATCACCGGGTAGAGAAAGCTAGGCACTCGCGGAGACCGCGAAGTCCTGGAGGAACTGCGACGATAGATGAGTGGTCGCTCGCGCAATTGCTAAGGAAGATGGATGAAATCAACAATGATATCAAGGAAAATCTAGACGCACAGAGCAGAAAGACCGAAGAGAAATTAGATAGGATGCGTACAGGTTTGGAAACAAAAATACTTTCCTTTGCGCAAGAAATAAAGAAAGAGTTAGGTGAAGTTAAAAATGACGCAGTCCTGGTGAGACGACACGCACGCGTTGCGAAACGGATTGCCCAAGAGGCTCGCGAGCAAACTGAGACGGCGACCTCCGTCAGAAAAAAAGTAACTGACTAAACTGAAACATCGCCTGAACGAACTGGCGAAAGTTGCGGGAGAGTCATTACAGATTAATGTCGAGGAAGTAGTTGAAGAGAGAGTGGCGCAGATGGAAAAGTCCATCGACGAAAGGGTCGCGCAGATCGTGCAGCAAGAACGCGAAAATCTTCGCACGGAGATAACTGGGGACGCGGTGCAATCACAAGAGAGAGCAGGAAATGTAACACCGCTAACTGGGGACACAGAGTTTCTGCAAGGTGGTAGTGTAAGTGGCAAGGGACAGAAGCAGTCAGGTCCTCGACCTCCCACCTACGAACCAAGTCCCAGTCAAGCAGCTAGACAGGACGTGATGGGGAAATATACGGTGGCCCTCATGGTTACAGAGCCGAGGTCGGTACGAAGAAGACATGAAAGCTGTTTACCTCTGCAACGGTGCAACTCGCAGAGCGGAGATTCCGGTAGTACGGAAACACAAATCAGTACGAACAGAGGAGACAGTACACCGCCGACACACTACTATATACAGCAGGGTCATGGAAATGAACGTACGCCAAGATACGAGGAGCAGTTCGACCATGAAAAGTACTGAAGCCTACGAAGATTCCAACACTATCGAGAGGACAATAATGTTATGCACCCACGGACTTTAATCTCCCAATTCACAGAAGCATTGCCACCGCATTGGTGAGCGCGGAAAAGAATCTACTTTGTATGTGCACATTTAGAAGGGTTGATGGCAGAAACGATGCTTAAATGTGGGACGTCTTGCAATTCGTTAGAAGAATTTCGGTCAATATTTCTCAATCGATACTGGTCACAAAGTACTCAGACCAGAATGAAACACGAAATGATGATGGCTAAAGACATGGAAACGGCAGGCTTCAAAAGCACAGTGAAATTCCTTGACCAGACGGCCAAGGAAAATGAATTCCTAGACAACCCGTACACGCATAACGAGATTGTCCGTATGTGCTACATGAAGCTGGTGACACGTTACCAACAAAATCTGATAGGTAAATGCGCAGACGATGTGGAGGGCTTCAGAAATATACTGAAAGAAGTCGAATTCGTGCTGAACGAGGAGCTGGCCCGTAACTGTAAGAGAGATAGAGAAACGAAAGTCGTGTCACAAAATTTCAACGCGCAAGCAGATCAAAAACGGGTGAACCATTGGCATAGTAGTAACAGCTGGCAAATGCACAACGGTCAACAGGAAGCAAAAACGAATATCGGTAATAAATGGACGAAAGAAAATTGGGGCAACAACCAGCCGTGGTCGCAAGGACACCCACAACCGAACTTTGCATCTCACAAAAGACGAGAAAACAATCCGCAGACAATAGGAATTAAAGGGCTAAATCCTGGGCTTGCACAGATAGAAGAGGTGCACGAACAGCCGTGACTAGCCAACGTTGCGGGGACGGTGGCACAAAAACCTGCACCACGCACCAGAAACCGCCACAGCTACATGCTCATGTATGGGGATATTAGGGAATCGCCCTTAGAAGAGAGGGAGGAAGGTGTTACGCGAGATCTGCATCCGGTCGTTAAGATTGAACTAGGTGACATAACAGCTGAGGCTATACTAGATAGCGGGAGTGAAATTTCAGCGATCTCGGAAAAACTATTTGATAGATGCAACATGTTGAAACCTCTGACACTAAAGGTCCAGAAGATTAAAATCCGAGGTGCCGTCAGAGGGAAACCTACTGAAATTAAGCATCAGAGAAGACTGGAAGTTAGTTGTCAGGGGTGTGTACTACACGGAAATTTTTTCATCGTTCCTCACCTCGCGGCTCAAATGATCATTGGGATTGATTTTATGCCCGAACACGAGGCGATAATCAATATGGACCTAGGCTCACTGACGTTAGGAGAAAAGGGCGAAACGTGCATTAGGTTCGCAGAACAAATGACGAAAGATGAACTACCGGTGGATTGTCAGAGTCTAAGGATTACTGGAGACCAGAGTCAAGGTGTGCAACCGCACTCTGCACAGGACCAATTACAAACGAGCTGTCAGGATAGAGACGAAACACTGACAGAAATCCATGAGGAAATACAAGGAAAAGTGGCGGTACTGGAAGACATAGCCGCTGCAGAGAGAATAGAATCAGAGACAGTGCTCAGAAGAAACGCGGAGGTATTTCTTCCGAAACCGGGAGCCATGAAAGGGTTTCAATATAGGTTTAGAGTAAGGACGCATGTTCTTTTCCGTGTACTTACCTATCCTATTCCGCTCGTATATCGGAAACAGGTGGCGCTCAAACTTCAGGAAATGCTAAGAGACGGAGTAATAGAAGAGGCTACGTCCACGTAAAACAGCCCCTTGCGTGTAGTAGAGAAGAAGAATGGAAAAATCCGCCTGGTCATAAACTCCCGTAAAATTAACACCATAATCAATCCAGAAACGGATAGACCGGAGACGCTAGAAGAGCTGTTGCAGAAGTTTTACGGTGTAGCGATCTTTTCTTCGATCGATTTGCGAAGTAGTTTTTGGCAAATAGAGTTGGTGCCAGAATGTTGCAAATATACAGCTTTTCTGGCATTCGGTCGATGTTACCAGTTCCTCTGTTTACCTTTCGAGCTAAATGTATCTTCAGCTGCATTCATTCGCGGTCTGGGAATGATACTGAATGACACGTTGAAGGAGTGCGTCATGTGCTATGTAGATGACATTTTGACAGGGGAAAGGTCGTGGGGACGGCACAACGAAGTGTTAGGGATGTTGCTGGACAAACTGCGCGAGCCTGGCGTCACGGCAAACATCGAGAAATAATGTGTCGGAACCAAGGAAGTGGATTTCCTAGGGCACGTTATTTTGGCAGAAGGGATCACCCCCAGTCCTGAGAAATTGGAAGCAATAGCCCTATTGGCTGCTCCAAACTCTCCGAAGAGTTTACGTAGCTTCCTCGGAGTAATTAGCTTTTTTAAACGATTCATACACATAGAGAAGTTAGGTACACCCCGGCTCTGTGCACTGACAGGGAAGAACACACCTTTTGTGTGGGACGAGGTAGCCGATGGGGAATTTAGGAGTCTGAAGCAGGCACTCCTTGAGGCTCCTATTCTCGCCCATCCCAATCTTGAACAGGACTTCTGCATGGCCACTGACTCCGCGAAGACGGGTCTTGGAGTCATGATCTTTCAAGACTATGAGCAGAATGGTCAGAGGATACACAAAACCACATCTTTCGTTAGTCGTGTGCTCAGCAAGAGCGAGCAGAACTATTCCGTTACGGAACTGGGAGCTTGATAGTTTGGGGATTCCAAAAATTTCGGTACTTCTTGTTTGGCCGTAGTACTCGCGTGTATACGAACCATCGAGCGCTCGAATTCCTCCAAACAGCAAAGCTCACTCATGGACGACTGGCCCGGTGGATTTTGTTGTTACAAGAATTTAACTTTACAACCATTTATGTACCAGGGTCATCAAACATCATCGCTGACATGTTGTCACGATCGCCAATTGGTGAAAATGACACCCAGCTACGGGAGAGAGATGACGAACCGTTTTCTCTCTACTACACGAAGAAGGTGGCGTTTGAGAACTACGTGGCTGTTTTGATGAAAGATATTCAGAAAGAACAGGACACGCATCCGCACCTGTTGACAATCAAACAAAAATACCGAGGTAAGACAAAAGAGCTGATCAACAAGGTCATCTGGTACACGCATTTTAGCTGTGCCCACTTCGGAGCTATGAAGATGCGGACCGTATGCCACTTCCGTAACATGGAGAGGAGAATACGGTCGGTGCTGCGGTACTGTAAGGTTTGCAAGAAAGGGAAAACTAGCACAGTCACCATGCAAGCACCAATGTATCCAATTGTCCCTACAAAGCTACGAGAGACTGCGGCGTCGGACTTAATGGGCCCCCTAAACAGGACAAGGAGAGGCTACTGCTACATACTGGTAGTAATTGAGTTGACGTCGAAGTATGTAACGGTGACACCTTTGAAAAGGGCTACGTGTCTCGGTGTGAGTAAAGCTTTGCGGCGAGATTTTTTAAAGCAAGTTGGGCTCGTCGACGGTATTATATCTGACATCGGTCCTCAGTACAGATCAGAACAGTGGCAGGCAACCCTTCGCGAATACAAGATCATGCCTATTTACATCTATAGGTACAAACGAAGTTGTAACCTCGCCCAACGAACGATGAAGGATTTGGAGGCGATATGCTGCATGTACTGTTCGAGACGACATGAAACATGGGACGTCTTTCTTAAACTCTTTGAGGAGGCCATCAATGAAATGCCCCATAGCACCACCCTTCTTCCCCCGCTGACAGTGCTTAAGAACACCTATCCGCCGGACAGAATTCGGGAGCTTGTAGATTTTTCCCCACGCCCAAGACACAGGGAGATGATACGCCAGGTGTTGCAAAACATTCAGGTGGCTGCACACTCGTGTAAGGTGAGATCGGACAAGTCGGCGGTAGTGAGGACATTTTCGGTCAGTGACAAAGTGTTGGTGAAATCTCACTGCTTGTCTAAGAAACAGAAGAAAGTGTGCAAAAAGTTCTTCGCTCTGTATCATGGCCCTGTGCAAGTGCGGCGAATTCCCCATCCGAATGCCGTAGAACTAGAGAGCCTAAAAACCTGTAGTCCTTGGAAGTGCACCATAAAAAATGGCTCAAATGGCTCTGAGCACCATGGGACTTAACATCTTAGGTCATCAGTCCCCTAGAACTTAGAACTACTTAAACCTAACTAGCCTAAGGACATCACACAACACCCAGCCATCACGAGGCAGAGAAAATCCCTGACCCCGCCGGGAATCGAACCCGGGAACCCGAGCGTGGGAAGCGAGAACGCTACCGCACGACCACGAGATGCGGGCGGAGTGCACCATATCACACATGTGATGCCCTATGTGGGATAGGATGAGGCCAGGTTGTTCTGTTTTAGTAAATAATGTCAATGTTATTTAGATGTTAGAAATATAATTGTTATGGTATGTTCTTGTGTGTATGTTGTTGTTTAGTAGCTAAGGGTACATTTGGGCAAACATGGCCTACAGTTTGTAAGCGTATTGTCATGTCGCTGGCTTAGTTGTGGAGTACCTTTGCGGGCAGCCGCGTCTGTAGTGAGCCGAGCACCGACACGAAACTGTTATGTTGTGAAGTGTGTAGCTCTGCATGTAGAAGCATTGTTAGTATTCAGGTTGAAGTGTTGCTGCAAGTGCTATTATAGTAAAGTGATGACATATGGAAATGGTTCAGAGGAAAGTGCGTCAAGAAGTAATTGAAAATGAGCAGTGGCGTTAATAACGTATTTATGTATCCTCTCGTTGCGTGTCGCATTGTATCGATCATGCGCGCCGTGTTCGGTCTCCAAGAATGAACAAATGTGAATCAGTAATGCTATTTACCACAAAAGAGTGCAATCAAGGGCCAGTGATTTGTAGCGAGCGTGAGAACGTGCGTTCGATCATCGGGTTCCACATCATCAACTATCAGCCGCCCCGCGACGATTACGCGCACGCTCGTACAAATGAGAACTGAGAACTAAAAAATTAAATTTACGAACAGTGTTATATCATTACTAGTGGCAAGGAGGACTATTACCAGATATCAGTATGTGTGACGAGCGTAAGAACTTTCGTTCGATCATTCGGTTTCCGCAACATCAACATTCACCCGCGTCGTGTCGGTTACGCGTACGCTCGTCTGAATTATATTTTGGACTGTTAATCATCGAGATTGTTAATTGGGATAAACATTTACGATTTAGAGTGTAAACAGTGCAACCTGTGGTTTCCATATCGCCTCAGAATATAGATGTTCATACCAGACATAGGACAGTGTTGTGTTTAAACGTTGAGTGGCTTCCCTAAACCCGCTTGCATTTTTTCGATAGATAATTTCACGCTGCCAGCAGCAGTGTGGAGCAGAACAGTACGACCGCCGCGGGATTACCAGGTAATTGGTGTGGACAGAGCACACGGGCACGAATCAACAACAAGTTAAAAGTCCCCCACCCCCATTTGTACTCCCAGGCGTGTTACAAGTTCTGTCCATAAGAAGTCAGTAATTTGTGGTTCAAACGACGTTATAGTCGTCAGTAAATGTGCAGAATGTTGGGCAAACAATTAAGAAATTAGCCGTTACAGTAAAGCAGAAAAATGACTAGGTAGCTGAGTCTGTGGCGGACATCTGGACGAGCGAGCTCGTTGAAACAGACGAGAAAAGCGCAACGAGCGTTGGTTCAAGAGGTTACCGAACAGATTTTTCATGAAGCTATAGCGAGTTTTTTTTATGCATTTGGTACATACCAGCAGAGTCAGAGTGACCTGCAAAATTATGTGAAGAAGTTCATCGTCAGGGTCACGCGAACTGGGGAAGTGTGTGTTGAGAGGGCTCTGTGCAGTTGCGAGAGTGGTGTTTTATGTGTGGTTGATGGGATAAGGTTCTGCGCGGTTTCGAGAGCGGAGATCAACCCTAAAGAAGGGTACAGGATGCTAAGCTAGGTAGAATAGTGTTTTGAAAAAATCGCAAGGGACCCATGACATGATGTGGCGTTGCATAGGAAGAAAGTTCCGAACCTTTGGGCTTTCGAAAATAAACAAGGTATGTCAGCAGAGAAAAGTAGTGTAAATAAAGTAGATATTGTTAATCGCTCTTTATGTTCATCAGGTCCAACCAGGAACAATTACACAAAGAAATTTATGTGAAATCACACTGGCTTCCAGCTGAAGGGGAAATTTGGAAGAAGAACTAAATCACAAAAAAAGGGTTTTTGAAGTAAGAGCAAGGAAAAACGGGTAACAATCACGATCGGCAAGAAATCAGACTAACTAAAATACTAATCAAGGAATCAGGCACAAGCGAGAGCTGGTGTCTGTGTTTAATTTTTTTTGTTCACAGGAGGAACTTGGCGACATATCTTCATGTGCATGAAGATCCTATACCCTCATTCCCCTTCCTGCATCATAATAATAATAATAACAACATCTTTGCATGTATATATATATATATATATATATATATATATATATATATATATATGTTCATGTGCTGAACAACACACCTGACAAAAGAAAGGTCTTTTATTTACAATTTTGTAAAAGAAAATGCTTGTTCATTCAATTACATCTGTAAACTCATTAGTTATGATGTCTGTTAAGTTAGAAGAATCACTTAAGTATAGCTTTAGGCTATTCCTGTAGACTTAGTTCACCCAAATTGTGAATTCAAAAGGGTGACATTTAGGCTAAGACAAGGTAAAATACGAGGGCTATCCACAAACTACATTACGTTTTGGAATTAAAAATAAATAAAGTATTGGAAATTTTTATTATTATATACAGATGAAAGCCACACTTAAATACTACTTTTCTACATAGTTGCCATTTAAATTAAGGCACTTATCGTAGCGATGGACGAGCTTGGAAATTCCTTCGTCGTAAAATTCGGCCGCCTGCGTCTTCAACCACGTGGTTACCTCTTCATTGCTGGGAATAAGTGGAAGTCGCTCGGTGCCAGGTCGGGACTGTACGGTGGATGAGGAAACAACTCCCACTTAAAAGATTCGAGAACTTCACGAGTGGCATTTGCCGTGTGGGCCTGGGCGTTGTCGTGAATCAGCAAGATCTTTGAACCCAACTTTCCCCTGCGCTTGTTTTGTATTGCTCTTCTGAGGTTGTGCAGAGTTTGGCAATACCTTTGAGAGTTTATTGTAGTGCCTCTTTCCAGGAAATCCACAAAAATCACACCTTTTCTGTCCCAAAAGACAGTCGTCATCACCTTCCTTGCCGACATTGTCTGCATGCATTTCTTGGGTTTTTGGGGGGAATTTGTGTGCCCCCGCTGCATTGACTGCAATTTTGTCTCGCAGTTCACATGATTAACCCATGTTTCGTCACCAGTAACGATGCGATCGAGTAAGGAGTCGCCATCTTTCTCGTAAGCGTCCAAAAACGTTAACGCTGCAGCCATTCGCTGATTTTTGTGAATATCTGTAAAGATTTTTGGTATCCATCTTGCACAAAACTTGTGGTAACCAAGCTTTTCGGTAATGATTTCGTGCAACAAACTTCGTGAAATTTGTGGAAAACTCATAGAGAGTTCCGTTATTGTGAAATTACGGTTTTCACGGACCGCGGCATCGACTTTTTCGACAAGTTCGGCAGTCACTATGCTGGGTCTTCCACTTCGCTCTTCGTCGTGAACGTTAGTTCGGCCATTTTTAAATTTTATGACCCATTGACGCACTCCACCTTCAGTGATTATGTTGTCCCCATACAATTCACAAAGCTGCCGATTGATTTCTATCGGTGTACAGTTTTTTGCAGTCAGAAACCTTATTACAGCATGCACTTCACACTTCGTGGCATTTTCAATTAACGCTGACATTTCGAACTGTCACAGTAACTCAACGGAGTACAGCACGAACCTCTCACTAGTACGGTAGGATGCCGACTGAGCGGCGGAATGCCATGACACCAAGATGGCCGTGCTAGCCCCGCCCCTAACGGACACAAACGAAAACGCAATGTACTTTGTGGATAGCCCTCGTAAATCTACGTTGTATGTACCGATTGCAGATGAGGTGTGACTACCAAATGGGGCACAGTATGCAGAGAAGCACTAGTGGCGAGACAGCTGTGTGCACACACGGCCTTTGACCTAATGGAAAGCTGAAAGGCAAACAGAGCAAGGGCAGTGTCAGATCGCAGTCAGCAGCTGTGGGGCACCGAGACCGGTTCTGCCGAACGACACGGACCACACAGGTATAAGCGAGCGCTGGGCGCTCCGTTGAGATCTGGTCGACAGGTTCCTATTGTTCGGCTGTGGCAGCGGCGTCCGATATCGGCTAACAAGCGGTCAACAACTTGTAATCTGGTTAGAAGGACACGCGCGGATCACCCGAGGTGGTGCCAACTGCAGGGAAATTATACGGTTACACTTGGTGAGAACAATTGCATAGATCCACCTCTCGTCCCGAAGTATTGTCGGATCAGGCTGATTCTGTAATTATAGCGGTACCGTGAAGACGTGACTTAAGAAGAGGAGGTCTCTGCAGGAGCGGAGGCTTCCACAAGAGTTAGAGATAAGGAATAAAGAAGGCGAGGTGCCGCAATAGAGTCAGTCAAGAAGACGACGAGTAATTTATCGTTACCGTAAGACGAGGATGCAAGATGTACGAGGGTGCCAACAGAGACACGATAACCGTGCCTTTTCTCCTATAAACCCTGCCGTGTGTCCCAGCTAGCCAGAGCGCACAAGTTAGCCGATAAACGCCACTGACGCCACGACCGACAAACACACTAGGCTGCGCCGACGACAGCGACAAGCCGCCGAACGTCTACGGCGGAGGTGCCTGCCACTTGTGTGCATTACGGAGGGCGTAGACGACACGAATGACGCTCCAGAACCTCGCCAACACCTGTAGAGGCAGTAGCTCTCTACTAGATAGAGCGACTCCCACATCAACAAACTGCAGCGTCCAATAAACAAATCATTGCCACTCACTTTCCATAAATGAACTAGAGCCATTGCTTCTACTGTGCAAAACCCCAAGAACAGTCAGTGTCACTCCCCTAAAGAACTGTCTCAACAGAGACAATCTGTTTTTTTTTTTTTTTTTTTTTGTTAGGTGGAAAAACATGGTGAACCAAAGTTCAGAACAATCATAAAAGGCTTGCGTTGAATTTTAATTGATCTTAAATTTGCTTAATCATTTACTATTGAATCTTGGTGGTTGAAGTAACGTCATGTCTGTTCATTTAGACTTTTTGTTTTACGTGAATCCTTCTTCTATTATACAGTTATGGTGCAAATTAATATGTTTCATTTTGTTTTATGTATTATATATTCATGTGTTCATATTTAATGTTTTGTGTTGATGATATATGTTCGTGATTTTTGTGCAACTAGGTTAAGGCACACCCTTATACATTGTTGCCATACTATTGCTTGCAAATTAACAAGAAGTAGAGTACTTGCAGTGACCACAATAAACGTAAGTTGTCTTGTTTAAGCCAACTGTGTAGGGACGGTGACCATTGATAAAATTTTTCATAACTAAATAATTATACTAATGAAGAATAAGGTCACACTTTTTTAGTTTCTTTTTCATATTAATATCATACAACAAAATAGTTTGTCGTCCGGAACCGCGCGACTGCTACGGTCGCAGGATCGAATCCTGTCTCGGGCATGGATGTGTGTGATGTCCTTAGGTTAGTTAGGTTTAAGTAATTCTAAGTTCTAGGGGACTTATGACCACAGATGTTAAGTCCCATAGAGCTCAGAGCCATTTAAACCATTTTTGAAAATAGTTTGTCAAGACAGGGAATTCACTTCCAGTTTGAGTGTTACTGCCAATTTGCTTAAAATGTTAATTTCATATCATTTTCACATTATTTATTTTATTTTATTTTGTATTTGCAACTTCAATATTGGGCCTAGAGCCGTATTTTTATTAGTAAAATCATTAATAAAAAGTATGGCAACTTGTTAACACCAAGTTTATAATTAATATGACTTTGTAATTTTTAGCGGAATGTATCTGTTGATTGTGGTAATTAGGGATTCTCTCAGGGGGTACATAAGCGCATCCCAAGGGTAGGTGAGACATGTTGCTATCGTACAGATCGAAGTACTGTTACGCTGAGACTGTATTGCTGTAGTTCCAGCATTAGTGAATTTGTAAGACGGCACGGGAACAAGCTCCCTTCAAGCAGTGTCTGTAAAACTAATGGCATTCAGTCCTGCTTTTCAGAGATTTCTAAGTAATTCATGTTTCGCAAAGATTGTATGAGTGTGTGAATAAGGAGGATGGCACATGGGTAATATCTAGCTTCGGGTCACCTGAAAAAAATTTCCGTTCGATCACCATAACCACTGGTTATACTGATACTAAAAAAAATTTTATTACGAAGGTGGCGGCTGTGTCAGGTGCCAGGACATGGGCACTTACACGTTAGCAAAGTCAACACTCTCCGCTGTTGACTTTGGTGAGGTTATTCTCCAAGGGCTTTTCTACAAGAGTTCACCAGGCTGGAACAGGCGATGAATGTTTGTTTGCGAAACATTTTTTAACTGTATCGCTCCTGCCTAGGAACAACTAAGACCGCTGCGTGCTGAGAAGCGTAGAGATTATCATATCCTACGTCTGCTCCATCTTACTCTCAGTCACTGCACACCCTCTAATTAGCTTCAATTCTTACACTATTATCTGAACAACACAGCAGAAGTACCTGCTTTAAAAATGTAAAATGCTCTCTGTAGTATCACATAATACTGCTATGTTCTCTAAATCATTTTCTGTATCAGGAACCTGGCCTTGGAACAATCTTACTCAAAAAATAAGAGAAGTTATTTTTCTTTCAAACTTCGCAAGACAGTTAAAGACCCACCTTCTAACAGAACAGCCATTTCTCCCATATGCTAATTGCAGTTCACTCTCGTCAACGACCTATCCCGCCCCCAAATAGGCAAAGTTGCTTATTTAAATTGTGTTCTTTCCTAACAATCACTGTCACTGTCATTTTAATCTTCTTCTCTTTCATTATCCTTTCCACTTCTATGATACTAAAACCCTATTCAAATGTGCTTTATTAATTTATATCATTCTTAATGACCATTACTATTATTATTATTATTATTAATGTCAATTATTATTTTCGTTATATTATTGTTATTATATTACCAATTATAATTAACAGTGTCTATTATTATAATTCCTGTGAATGTTTTTGAAATGTCTTTAGTATGTGTTGTTGCTGGTCAGATTCAAGAGAAGACCTTAAGGCCTTAATCTTGGCAGGCTAAATAAGCAGTAAATAAATAAATAAATTAATAAATTATGCATGCTTCACAGCCACTGAATATTTACAGAAATCTCTGTCGGTCTATTACGGCCAGGCGACATCGGCTGGTACGTACTTCTCAATTCAAAAAACTTTACCAACAGCCGTATACTTCAATACATTTTATTTTATTCTGAAAGCAGCCAGTTTCGGCAACTCATTTTGCCATCTTCAAGCGCCATATGCTTTCTTCAAATCCACGAACTTATCGTATAGCGCCATAAAACCAGATATCCAGAATTCCAGTCGTTGAGCAGGTGATTCATACGAAACGTGACAGCAACTAACGCTTAAATTTTATTGAATTCAAAAATTTACAGAAATGATCCGTTGAGAAAACCAGTTGCTGCTAATATGAATTACTCTACTTTGCTTCCAGTTTCGAACTTTTCAGATTCGACAGTTACACATACGTATACATCTGCATTCCGTTGGCCACCATACGTTGTACGGCAGATGGTATTTCTCTCTTTCCTGTTCCGCCCGCTAATGCTCCGCAGGCAAAACGACTGCTCGTAGGCCTTCGTCTGAGCTCGCATCTGATTTCCTCTACGTATTTGTTTCTATCGCGCTTACTGACGATTACTTCGACGAATCTCACTCTGTCATGTTCCACAGCTACGATTGGAGTTCCACTTACCTTTCGGTGATTTGTTCTTTTGTTGTCCTGTCCAAACGCCTTCCCTGTCAGAAAAATGCGTGTCGTTCGACGTCTCGAAAAATCTGCAGCGGAAAGTATCTGCACTACACATCTCTACAGGTCGCATAAAAATGTTTTTCAGTATCATGTTAGCCGATCGATTAATTGGAAGGTAGTTTGGAGAAAGAACTTCAGTATATTGCTACTTGTCTGATACAAAATACTTCCAAGCCCATTTTAATCTTAAGTTACAGTTTCGCTATTTACTCGCAATCACGCTCACTCATAATAGCCAACCAATGGTAACCAACCAAACCCGTTACCAAAAGAATTAACCAATGGATTGTCTGTGACAAAATGCTTGCTTTAATATTACACAATTTGACCACTGCTAATGTTCAGTTTGCGGACATGCGGAGTACAACACGCCTTGTGGATTTTGCTTGTTGAAAAGACACCGTTTACGTACTACAATCGGAATTTCACGTGTTCGTCTTTTTCACGCGTTCGTGTCGACCGGCACTTCAGGTTCAAGTTTTGACTACTGTCCCCAAAAATTTTCACATCTATTCAGAGCTCCTTTATATCCACGTCAGAACACTATCATGGCTGAAATCCGAATTGAACTTAGGCGTCACTAAGCAATTCTCTTAGCTCAAAAAATATGTGTGCACGTACTGTCCTCTAATTGGCTGGTGTATGTCTTAACAAATTCAGTACTGGTTCAAAAATGGTTCAAATGGCTCTGAGCACTATGGGACTTAACTTCTGTGGTCATCAGTCCCCTAGACTTGGAACTACTTAAAGCTAACTAGCCTAACGACATCACACACATCCATGCCCGAGGCAGGATTCGAACCTGCAACCGTAGCGGTCGCGTGGTTCCAGACTGAAGCGCCTAGAACCGCTCGGCCACACCGGCCGGCTCTGTATTGGTATTAAGCCTCTCAATCTCGCGTCTTTCACTTTTGATCAATCACATCTTAATAGTTTTATGAACAATTTATTAAATCGACAAATATCAAAATAACTTCCCCTTTAAACAACAGAATCATCGTGAAATATACACTCCTGGAAATGGAAAAAAGAACACATTGACACCGGTGTGTCAGACCCACCATACTTGCTCCGGACACTGCGAGAGGGCTGTACAGGCAATGATCACACACACGGCACAGCGGACACACCAGGAACCGCGGTGTTGGCCGTCGAATGGCGCTAGCTGCGCAGCATTTGTGCACCGCCGCCGTCAGTGTCAGCCAGTTTGCCGTGGCATACGGAGCTCCATCGCAGTCTTTAACACTGGTAGCATGCCGCGACAGCGTGGACGTGAACCGTATGTGCAGTTGACGGACTTTGAGCGAGGGCGTATAGTGGGCATGCGGGAGGCCGGGTGGACGTACCGCCGAATTGCTCAACACGTGGGGCGTGAGGTCTCCACAGTACATCGATGTTGTCGCCAGTGGTCGGCGGAAGGTGCACGTGCCCGTCGACCTGGTACCGGACCGCAGCGACGCACGGATGCACGCCAAGACCGTAGGATCCTACGCAGTGCCGTAGGGGACCGCACCGCCACTTCCCAGCAAATTAGGGACTCTGTTGCTCCTGGGGTATCGGCGAGGACCATTCGCAACCGTCTCCATGAAGCTGGGCTACGGTCCCGCACACCGTTAGGCCGTCTTCCGCTCACGCCCCAACATCGTGCAGCCCGCCTCCAGTGGTGTCGCGACAGGCGTGAATGGAGGGACGAATGGAGACTGTCGTCTTCAGCGATGAGAGTCGCTTCTGCCTTGGTGCCAATGATGGTCGTATGCGTGTTTGGCGCCGTGCAGGTGAGCGCCACAATCAGGACTGCATACGACCGAGGCACACAGGTCCAACACCCGGAATCATGGTGTGGGGAGCGATCTCCTACACTGGCCGTACACCACTGGTGATCGTCGAGGGGACACTGAATAGTGCACGGTACATCCAAACCGGCATCGAACCCATCGTTCTACCATTCCTAGACCGGCAAGGGAACTTGCTGTTCCAACAGGACAATGCACGTCCGCATGTATCCCGTGCCACCCAACGTGCTCTAGAAGGTGTAAGTCAACTACCCTGGCCAGCAAGATCTCCGGATCTGTCCCCCATTGAGCATGTTTTTGACTGGATGAAGCGTCGTCTCACGCGGTCTGCACGTCCAGCACGAACGCTGGTCCAACTGAGGCGCCAGGTGGAAATGGCATGGCAAGCCGTTCCACAGGACTACATCCAGTATCTCTACGATCGTCTCCATGGGAGAATAGCAGCCTGCATTGCTGCGAATGGTGGATATACACATTGTGCATGCTCTGTTACCTGTGTCTATGTGCCTGTTGTTCTGTCAGTGTGATCATGTGATGTATCTGACCCCAGGAATGCGTCAATAAAGTTTCCCCTTCCTTGGACAATGAATTCACGATGTTCTTATTTCAATTTCCAGGAGTGTATATTGTTACCATCAATTGGCTAGCTGCACTTCACAATTTCCCCTGAGTACGATTCACTCTCTCAGTGCACAGTTCTCAGACTAACGTATACTCAGTTAATAGATATAGTAATATTAGTTGGAAACAGTCTTGGTTGTAATTTTAGTTTTTTTATTTATCAACAACGCGTTTCACCTTATTTAGGCATCCTCAGGATGATCTTAATTTGGTATTTCTTAGGACGATCCCTTAGACGGTGTAGCTAAAGGGCATCGTCGAGTACATCAGGCCAACATCGCCTTCGTTAACCTCAGCAAATACTTTCTAGATAAACGTGAGTGACTCCAAGACCTGAATAACGCTTACACGTTCACAGGAGCAAATTATAGAAATAAAAACAAAACTGAAATTGCAACCAAGACTATTTTCAATTAATACTACTAAACACTGGTTTGCTGATTCATGCCACAGATGGACTGGAAGAATTTCTATAGATATAATAATATTCATTTATTTAACAGTAAACTTTCACTCCATCACTCACACAAATAACCAATTAAATTAGCAATAATTATTCAAAGTCGCAATTATCGCTATAAATACAGTTTTGTTCCCCAAGTATACAGTTTTAACTTCTTGGTAATTTGGTAGTACATAAGGTCCCAACACATTTCGGCCCCAGCCGAAGGTACTTGCAGCTAGCTATTGGATCCCAGCGCATCTCTCATGCGAGACATGCTTCAGGTAGGAAGTTGTCTGCCTGCTAGTGTGTCTCTCTTACGTAAGCGCGATTCAAGGTGCTACGCCTCAGTCGTTTCTCTTTAAATCTCTCCGTACAAATCATCTTAGATATTTACGAATAGGAATGTTTCCTGCAATCATTCAGCAGTAGTGTAAACGTACAGTACTGGCTCTTTCTGACTATTTATATGCCACAGCTTATATTTATTCATGTTGAGTGTCATCTCCCAATTCTCTCGCCAAGCGTCCATCCTCAGCAGGTCTTCTCGCTACAGTATTTTAACGTTGCGACTTCTCTGTCGGATGTTTCACGAGGCTTTCCCCGGATGCTGTTGTATACAGAAGTTGCTACGCTAGGACACTGTCGCAAGAAGACATGCTGAGCGTCGACGATTGGTGCAACGATTGGCATTTGACCCTCAACACACACACACACACACACACACACACACACACACACACACACACACACACAGAATCGTCATCCCCATCGTCATAACTGATTACGCATAGGTATGCTAAGGTGAACGTAATTTGCGTTCTAGAGACATACGCTGTACACGTAATTAACATGAAAAGACTCAAAAAGAGACTAACTACTTAGAATTTTTGCTTGTGAGAAAATATAGAACTTTTTCTACCTAATACATACGCCTATCGCACATGTCACGTGACTACTGAAATGCATCTGGCAGTTGCAGCCACGATTACACTTTGTGTTCAAAAGTAACCGGATGGACCTATGTCCTGACGTGTTCAAATTATTAGACTAAACGATTATTGTTGATACTCTTATGTTTTCTGGTGTAAAAGTAGGAGAAAAATTGTAATAATTGATTTTTTTTATGGTTTGATGGATGCCACGAAATTTCCCTTCCAAGCAGCTCACACATCACTGAATTTGCCACAGTTGGTAACATTTGTCATTGTCCCTCCAAATCCTTTTTGTGTTAGCTGTCTGTGTACATGCTTGGGAACTGTGCTTACAGTAATGTTTTACGTTTCTGTGGTGTACTTCAGCTTGTTATTTATTCTATCAACTTCTTGCTACAATAACATGACATTAGATACTGCAGCTTGTGAACTCGCATATTTTTAGCAATAGGAATAAATCGTGGATTTTCCAAAGAAAGCTAGGTTATGGGGAAGACAAAAGATGCTTCACCTCGGAAAGTTTCGGCTGTGGTAGCACTTCATGCTGAAAATCGTTATACACAGCAAGAAATTGCTGACAGAATCAGAATATCACAGAAAACTGTCAGTAGAATCAAACTTTCAGTGTAGAAAGGTGGTGAACACAAGCCAAACAGGAAAGGAAAATGTGGACGTATAACAGAGATCAGTGCTAGAACATACATGGCAACAATGAGCCGTAAATTTACTTCTACAGACATGAGCCGTCAGCTGAAAGGTTTGTGTGCTAAAGTTTCACCTTTGACAGTGAGGAGAAGGCTGTTTGAAGTGGTTTAAAGGCAAGTCGACCAAGGAAAAAACAGAAAATCACACCTGTCATGAAATCCAAAAGATTGCAGTGCCACAAACAACTTCTGGAGTGGACAAGTCAGGACTGGGCTCAGGTATGTGCAATGCTATGGTAAATTAAATGGGTCTGATCTCTAAAGTTAGGACTTTGGGCTTGAAATGGTGATGTTTTATAGATACTGAAGAAATGCACATCTGAATTTTGGGACTGTTGACGTCTCCTATGCTACTATTCCCAACTTCCAATTTTGTACACACGCTTGAGGTATGCATCAGTGATGAATCTGTATTCACCATGATGGAAGAAAGCAGACGGTATGTTCGTCGCAGACCTGGAGAAGGGTTCAAATCTGAGTGTGTGCAGCATGTGTGAAGCATCCAACTTCCGTTATTGATCTAATCTAAACTGGAGTGTGATGTCCGTGAATGGTCTTGCCAGATTACACGTTGTTGAAGGGACAATGAGGCAAGAACAATATAAAGAAATCCTAGAAAAGAAAGTTTTCCTCCCAAAATAAATGAGTAGTTTCCTCATAAAGATGTCATTTTTATGCATGAGGGGGCACCTAGCCACAAAACCAAAAGTGTTTCCATATACTTGGAAGAAAGTTTTGCCCTGACCAGGGAATAGCCCTGATATCAACCCAAGTGACAATTTATGGGCTATTGTGAAACAGAGGGTAAGGAAATTTACAATAGCCACCAAACAAGATCTCATGGAGAAATTGGAGGAAATCTGGTACTATGACAACGATATTAAAATGTCATGTGAAAAGATAATATAAACTATGCTAAACAGGGTAAAAATGTTGATTAAGAAAAAAGGCATGCTTACAAAGTATTGAATGTACAAATATAATCTGTATGTGTATGTAAATGTGTAATAAATGTAAAGTTTTGGAAAAAATGTCTTTAGTCTAACAATTTGAACACTTCTGTAGTGCAGAAGTGACCGCTTGATGTCACAGGAGGACTCACCAGCATAAAAGGAAGCAAGGAGTATTGTGCTGTCATTAGAGAACCAGTAACAGCAGAATAGGTCAGGAGGGCTCAGTGCCTTCGAACCTGGTGTAGTCACTGGATGGCACCTGAATAACAGGTACATCGGAGACATGTCAAACTTTATAGCGCTGCCCAAGTCGACTGTTGGTGGCCCGATTGTGAAGCGGAAAGGCGAAGAAACAACAATAGCTAAACCAAGACCAGGCAGACCGCACGTAGGACGGACAAGGACAGTCAAGAGGGTGCCTGTGAAAAATCGCGTGAAATCAGCGGAAGGAATCACTCGTGAGTTCCAAAGTATTAGCAGTAGCCCAGTTAGCACGATAAGTGTGCGTATGGACTTAAAAATAATGGGGTACATTGGTCGAGCACATCCTCACATTTATATAGTAAATGCTATGCAGTGCTTGAAGAGATGTAGAGAGCCACGTAAATGGACGTTGGATGACTTGAAACAAGGGATTTGGTGTTATAAATCACGCTATACGCTGCGGCAGTCCGGTGGAAGGGTTTTGGTCTGGAGAATGCCTGGTTAAATTTACGTGCTATAGTGTGTAGTGTCAACAGCTAAGAACGGAGAGCGCGATCTTGTGGTGTGTTGATGTTTTGGTGGTTAAGTTGTGGTCCCCTTATCGCGATTAAGAAAACGCTAAATACAGAAGAAGATAAGACTCCTTGTATAGCATCAGGTACTGCGTGAAGCAGGGCAACTTTTCGAAGAATTTGATAGCTTCTATCAGTATGACAATGTCCGTCGTAAGGCATCTTTTGTGAAGTAGGGGTTTGCGGAAAAGATCATTCCCGAAGGAGGCTGCCCTGCCCAAAGCCCTGACATGATCCTAATGGAATATGCTAGGAATGAATTAAACGTTGACTTCACTCTACAGATGAGCGTCCAACATCAACGCCTCCTCTGATGCAGGCTCTTGAGCATGAATCGACTGCCATTCATCTAAACATTTGGATGTCTCACTGAAACAGACACAGTAGCGCTCAAGTCGTCATAAAGACGAAGTGTGGAGTCACCCCCCAGTAATATCCACTAAAAGAAACACTGAGCCTTTCGATCAGCTAGTGTACGTTTTTGTCAGCCAAGGATCTTATGTATTATGGCAAGCAACTGATGTCAGAAAAAACGTATTGATCGATGTTTGCGATCAGAGGAAGCGGCCAAATGTCGATCTGTATACAGTGCTAACGAGAGTTCATGCTTTTAGTTGACATGGAACTAGTGGCGCAGGCCACGCAGTAACTGATTGCTGGGGACTGGTTAGCTATTCATAACCTTTATCTTCAACTCTATTTGTTGATGAAACAAGACGTCAAATAAAAATTTGTAAACGGGGAAAAATGTCTGTCTTCTATGAGCTAATTAGCACGTAAAGGACGTAGACGATATTGTACCTAGAAATACATGACGTTTTTTGGTCGGAAATTCAGTGTAGTTGCCGCTGTTAGAATCACAGAAAAGAATGCGCACTAAAGACATCCGCCCCCTTCCCCCAAACCAATCATCTTCCGCCATTTTCAACAGTTTTGTTTGTTACTAGACATAAAGTTGTGCATTGTGCAACACATGTAAATATTTCGAGTTCTACACGTTTAAGTCCTGGATGATGTATTAAAGTTATTTGGAATATATTGTTAATTGTCCCGTTACAAAATTTTATGGCAAGTAAAATTCCACACATTTCTAAAGCCAGTTATATCACGTGTGGACCGTACAGTCTTGCACCATCTAGAACAGAAGAAGGTCTTTTACCACGTAACCTTGAATGTTAGCAAATTAACTGGGTTTCGTTAATGTCTTAAAAACCATACCTGTCTTGAAAAAGGAAATTTGTGTTCGCTTCTAATGCGGCTTGCGTGCCTCAGCGACACAGATGACCGTATCGAAGGTGAAACCAGGAGGCCAGACAAACGTGTGGTTCCCAAAGAGGGACAGCAGCCTTTTCAGTAGTTACAGGGACAACACTCTGGATGACTAACTAATCTGGCCTTGTAATGTCAACCAAAACGGCCCTCCAGTCCTGGTACTGCGAACGGCTGAAAGCATGGGGAGACTATAGCCGTAATTTTTCCTGAGGAGATGCAGATCTACTGTATGACCAAGCAGTAAAGGAAACCAAAGAAAAATTTGGAGTAGGTATTACAGTTCAGTGAGCAGTTATGAAAACTTCAAGGTTTGCTTCGACACGGTAGCTCTGTAATGATACTGTCAGAGACAGCAATGGACTTGGAAGAGCAGTTGAACGGACTGGACAGCCTCTTAAAAGAAGGGTATAAGACGAATATCAACGAAATAATGGGGTGTAGTCGAGGTAAATCAGGTGAAGCTGAGGAGGATATTACATTAGGAAGCGGGGCACTTAAAGTAGTAGATGAGTTTTGCTATTAGAGCAGCAACTGATGATGGGGGAAGGAGAGAGAATGTAGACTGTCAATGGCACTTAAAGCATTTCAGAAGAAGAGAAATTTGTTAACATCGACTGTAGATATAAGCGTTAGGAAGTCTTTTGTGAAAGCATTTGAGTGGAGTGAAGACGTGTGTGGAAGTGAAACAGGGACAACAAACAGTTTAGACATGTAAAGAGTAGAAGCTTTTGAAACATGGTGCTACACAAGAGTGCTGAAGATTATGTGGATAGGTCACCTAACTAATGAAAACGTATTGAACAGAATTGGGGAGAAAAGAAATAAGTGACGCAACCTGATTAGAAGAATGGGTCGGTTGTTAGGATACATTCTGAGACATCAAGGAATCATCAATTAGTGTAGAGACGTTTTGTGGATAAAATTCGTAGAGGGAGACCAAGAGAAGAATACAATAACCAGATTCAGAAGGATGTAGGCTGCAGTGGTTGTTCGGAGATGAAAAAGATTGCACAGGACAGTGTCACATTGAGAGCTGCATCAAATTATTCTTCGGACTAAAGGCCACACTAACAACAATGTGGCTATGTTATAGATAGGAACATCTTTTTACATTTGGAAAAATATTAATTTTCCGGAGTAATTTTTGTAATTTGGGAGAAGGCTGCAGCACATAAAATGCGGACGCACTCATTTGAAAATGAAATAAGATAGTATTTTAAATTTCTATTACATGGCTGGTTAGAGACGGAAGTCTGAGAATTGTCCCAGATACGGTACTCTTCCATACTTATTAAAATACTTTGCCTACAATATCTGTAATATGATAAATATGGACAGCCCGTATCACTTCGTGGATTGTAGGGTTGTTGCGAACAACGTATCGTCGACACAGTGGTAATGTTTGTAGGGGGAGTGCTAGATGTTAAGTTATGTCGCCCTAATGCAGCCAACTACCGAAGGTAATGAGACTCTGTCACGTGATATTCAACTTCTCTAAACCACACCAGTCCTGAAACCAACATGAATGTTTCGGAAAAACCCTTCTGCCATGAAAACAGCTCAACGTTAAAATATAAAAACTGTTCACAAACACGCGTCCACAGATCTGTCGAAACCAGCTACGTATTTCATGGTTGGGATTCCAGTTAGATACAAAACGACGGCTGTAGGCTGCACGTAACTGCGAGAGACAGCAGTTTAGATCTTGACAATTCATACATGCTAAATGAAGAGGCTTCCGAAGCGTACGTACTGGTGTTTCTGACTCGCAGTTCCAGCGGTTGTTCCTCGTGATATATGATACAGAAATGCCGATGGCGGGAGTAATAAATTCCATAGCTAGTTCCTACCCAGTATGGAACCGCCACGTGTATGTTGAGTGCATAAGTTCCATTTCTGCTTGATGAAGCTGAAAGAACAAAAAAAACTTTATAACATTTCGTGTTTATTGCTTTAATGTAATATTTAAATCTCCGATGTAATAGCTAAACGTAGCACAGTGTATGTCAAAAAAAGACATCTAGTAAACATGGGTTGTAAAACACAAACGTTAAGAGCTCTGTGCACTTGTTCATCTTTGATACTATGAAATAGATCGCTTTCACCGCAAGAACTTCGCTTCCATATTTTGCAAGGAGGTAATCTGGAACAAACTAAGAAACAACGTCCTGTAAACATGGAGTCTAAAAAACATTACCTTAAAAGGTATGAGCACTTCTTCTACTTCGCTATTGCGAAACATCTATTTGCCTGAAAAAATGCTTGTAGCTCTTAAGGTATGCATTTCACAGATCTTTTTTACTGACATTCTTTCCTTGTTTTGGTCCAAACTACTTCCTCCCAAAAGATGGAAATCAAAGTCCTTAGATTACAAGAGCTCTGTTTCCTAGACATTCTTTTCTTGTTTTGGTGCGAGAAACCTGTCCCTAAAGTTTGTCGATGCTTTTTGGCACACCCTGTATATTATTGACTGGAGATGTATATAATGGATGATAGCCTTCGGTGCAGCTTCTTTTGGAAGGTTTGGATGGATTGCTTTAGTAGCTCTAGAAATATTTGTAGTTGTTGGTTTCTGCAGACTCAAATGTTTGTTAATTACAGGTATTGTCATATATATTAAGTGAAAGCTCTTTTTTCTATAAGTTCTGTCCACAATGCCCTATGAATACAGTAAATTTCATCAATAAAATATCGACCATCAACAATGTAGCAATAAATTATGGGTACATACAGATACCGGTAATTCTGTACACAATGTTACACAAATCAAATTCAAAATTATGCTTCTACCAGTACTGTGGTACACAGTAAAAACAAATGTGCATGGGCATATCAGATTTGACGGGATTTTAAAAAAGCCTAAGTAAAAGAATATTTCGTAAAGTTAACACATGGTAAAAAATAAATAAATAATAAAAATTTAAAAAATGTATGAGCTTGTAGTTTACAAAAAGCTCACTCTTTAATTAGAAAACATTGCTAGAAGCTCAAAAACCTTTTCTAGGAGCACGTTGACTGCTTCAACGAACACAAAACAACAAATATATTACAGCTACCAATAACCTAAATACAGGCCTCCTTATTTCAAAAATCATTTCAAATCACTCCAGTAGTTCTAAGTCTAGGGGTCTGATGAAAAATGGCTCTGAGCACTATGGGACTTAACACCTATGGTCATCAGTCCCCTAGAACTTAGAACTACTTAAGCCTAACTAACCTAAGGACATCACACAACACCCAGTCATCACGAAGCAGAGAAAGGGACTGATTACCTCAGATGTTAAGTCCCATAGTGCTTAGAGCCATTTGAACCATTTTTGAAGTACACCAATGTGTGTTCTCGGAGTCTTTGCGGTGGCGTGCTTCATAAAGCCTTTTCGATCTGGAAAACAAATCGTTTCGAATAAAACACTCGAACTTTTTATAGCTGTCTCCACCATAACTGACTGCCGGGGCTAGCACGGTATTCTGCTTATGCAGATGCAACAGCAGCGTCTGGCATCTTCCAGAGGGGGCTGTACAGATGCATCTGCGGAAGGCAAGTTGGCGCCAGTTCCTAGTAGCTCAGTCCCGCTGATGGACCGAGGCCCGCATACAATGCGGCCCCACAACGAACTTGTGTTGTCACACAAGTCATCTTGTTTGCCATACTTCGCGCATTCTTGGCTCCGTGCAGGACCCACGGGCAACCCAGTGCCTCTACAAGCGTCAAACGTCTGTCTTCGGTTTCGCTCAATGTCCAAAACCCGCCCCCATGGCCTACCGTGTGACCCTGGTCTCCGTTAAAATATGATTTATTCTTGATCGTTTGCTTAGCTGAGGATCTTAGGGCCACTAAATACACCGACGCGAAGAAAAATTGTAACACTAAGGAGGATTGACATACACGAAAGTTGACATGCGTGGTTCTACATTTGAAAGATGATATGTATTCACATTTGGCGCTAGAAGCACCGCTGTTGGGGTGGAAATCGGATTAGCTTTAAATACGCGCTCCTACGGTCGTGAACGTTAGTCTTTGAGATTAGGCGTGGTTAGTTAACGTTAGTCAAGAATGCCTTTAAAGTGGGAAATGCGCCATTATGAAGACTTCACCGAGTCTGAGCGAGGTCATTTAATAAGGCACGAAAATGTGGATGTTCCTTCTGCGACACTGGAGAAAGCCTTTACAGAAATGTAGGCACTGTATACTATTACTGGCAGTGGAATGTACGTGAGCAAGACCGGGCTTCGGAATGCCACGTGGCGCTACCGAGAGGGAAGACTATTGTGTTCGGCGTCTGGCTGTGACGTTTAGTACTGCCTCTGCAGCAGCAACTTGAGCTGCAGTTGGCACCACAGTGGCACAATGAATTGTTACAAATCGATTACTTCAAAGACAGCTCCGAACCAGAAGCCCTGTAGCGTGCATCCCACTGACCTCAAACTACAGTCCTTTGCGGCTTCAGAGGTGTCAAGCGAGAGCTCATTAGAGGGCAGGTTGGAGGTCTGTTGTGTTTTCTCATGAAGGCTGGTTCTGCCTCGGTGCCAATGATGGTCGTGTGTTGGTTAGAACGAAACCGGCTGAGGGCCTGCAAACAGTCTATCTACGTGCTACACACACTGGACCTACACCTGGAGTTATGGTCTGAGGTGCGATTTCGTATGACAGCAGGAACATTCTCGTGGTTATCTCGCGCACCCTCACTACAGGTCTGTACGTCAGTCTAGTGTCTTGACCTCTTGTGCAGCTATTCATGAACGGAATTCTAGGTGTGTTTTTCACCAGAATCACGTTCGCCCACATACCGCTGTTGTAACCCAACAAGCTCTACACAGCGCCGACATGTTGCCTTGACTTGCTCGATTACCTGATCTATCTCCAATCGAGCACATGGGGGACATCATCGGACGATAACTCCAGGGTCATTCCAAACAGCGTTAATCGAAACTCAATTCCACAAATTGGCATTCGGCACGTGTACAACTAGACGCATGCACGTTTACATACTTGCATTCAGAATTCTGATGGTTACACCCGTTATTAATGTATGAGCATTTCACATTGGCAATGGCTCACCTAGCTCTTATATTAACCTGCGATTTTGCAATATTAATCACTTAAATATGTTACGTAGACAGATGTATGCCCTAAATTTCATTACTGTGCGTTAATTATTTTTTGGTGTTGCCATTTTTTTCCGTCAGTGTATAAAGAGTCCACTTGTTATAAGATCTGTACCGAGGCGTCTCGGGAAGACCGATCATTAGAATATGGCTGACTGATGTTAGGTAGTCGTTATAAAACCAGGCGAGTCAAGGTATCTTTCTCCAAGTACTATCCGGTGGTCGCTGGAGTGTATGTAAATGAGAATCGAGTAGTAAATGAGTGTAAGAAGATGTTGCCTGATAACCAGCGTCTTAATCGGTCTAGGATCACACCGAACGAAAAAACGGGTACAACTAGTAATTTAACGACGCAATTGTTAAGCAAACTGGAAACAGGGGTACGCTGTTGGGGAGCAACGTGTGGGGCTGGCGGTGGTGAGAAGTGCAATCACAGAGAGAACTCAGCAATAAGGACTCCTGGGTGATATGAAAATGGACCGAGGGAAAAAGGTGGGGAAAATGAAAAATTGGGAAGGTCGGCCAGTGTTTGCACAGCGGGCAACTCTGCGAGCGGCCGCGGCACGTAGCGCAGTTAATCATTTCGGTCGAGATAATAAATTTCCCGGCCGGCGAGACCACGGGAGTGGGTGAGCAGCGACCGAAACACTGTACGGCGGGCTGCCGCAACAAATTCTCATCACCCCGGCCGGAGCTGCGCGCAGAGTTATGTAAATGAAATACGCCTCGGCGTGTCCAGCCGCCCCCAATTTATGGCAGTGGACCGTCCGGCCAGGCGAAGACGTCCTCCCAAGACTGGGGCGGGTCTAGCACTGTCAGCACTCGTGTGCTAACATCGGCTGTCAGCATGCTGATGGGTTGGGGGGGGGGGGGGATGGGTACGATGCACGTGCGTAGAATCAGAGTCAAGGGTAACTGTTTAAGGCTAAACTACCAAAGAAATGTGGTTGTATAATTGGGCAGGTGCGGTGATGGTACTCTAATAATAAAGCAGCAATAGCAGAAAACGAAACAAGTGTGAGGAATGCAGGCTTTAACATAAAGGCAGATGGTAGCCAAGGCTGTAGGTTGAGCTGTTGTATGTGGCCACGAACGGCACCTGTGGGATGTTCTCCATTCGTTGCAAGTGTCAGTCGTGTTCAGAAATGTGTTTTGTGTAGTTATGAGTGCATTATGTCTGATGTAAGCGAAATCGAATGTGAGCAAATTGTTGGTGCCTCCATAATTAAGGTAGCCGAAGTCTTTGGTGCTTGAATAGGCTCGGCAACGAATACAGGGATAGTAGAACAACATAATCCGCTAAGTTACAAAGCAGACGAAAGTCTGTGCTGAGTGATCATTCAAAAAATGGCTCTGTGCTCTGTGGGACTTGACATCTGAGGTCATCAGTCCCCTATAACTTAGAACTACTTAAACCTAACTAACCTAAGGACATGACACACATCCATGCCCGAGGCGGGATTCGAACCTGCGACCGTAGCGGTCGAGCGGTTCCAAACTGTAGCGCCTAGAACCACATGGCCACTCCGGTCGGCTTAGTGATCATTATCGATGGTCATTGAAGAGAACCGTGACGAAAATAAATAAATAAATGAATAAAAATAGCCAGGTGCGAGTAGTACTCGCGCACTGAGGGTTCCCTACATTACTGTGTGTACAGACAATCGATCTATTCAGGGAATCGAGAGTCGCGATAATTTTTGCCTGTTATCGACATTGCTAGTACCAAGATATCGGTTCCAGGGATTCCAAGAATCTGAAAATGTTTTATTTGCAAGTTTGAAGTCAGAAAACAAGTAAAAAAAATAAATACATTTTCTTGTGATATAGTTATAAATTAATAATTTTGTAATTGTTTCCCTTATTTATACTGTGAAGCTTTGCTCCTCAATAAATTCCATACGTCTAACTCAACGCGAAGTGCGCTGTAGTTTTTAATGAGTGAGCGTGCTAGTACTAAAATATGTGACATAAACGGCCGTATCGTTTGAATATCTAGACTTAAAAGTTAAATTTCTTGCACCATGGAAGGACCATAGATCTCAGCACGTGACACTAATTTCAGCTAGGTACCCCTACCCGTTTCTGAGAACATAGTGTCTTAGAAGATGGAAGCACAGGCAGACTGCAAAAACAAAAACAAAAATGTTGTGGTATTACTACAAATTAATAATTTTGGTTTTTTCCCTTACCAAGTATTGTGAAAACTTCCTTCTTGCCAAATTTCCTGATTTTATGTCGATAGGAAGTACTCTATAGGTGTTGCTGAGAGAGTTTGCGAGTATCAAAGTACGTCACAGAAATGGCCTTATCTGTTGATTGCGTTGACTTAGAAGCTTACATTTATTACACCGCCAAGGGACTATAGACCAAAATATGTGGCATAAATTTCAACTTAATACGTGTAATTTTTCCTGCGAGAAAGTGGGCGTAACAGACGGACGGTCAGACATACTGTCTGATAACAAATAACAAAATAATTTTTGTGTGTTGCAATTATAAATTAAAAATTTTCGAATTTTTCCATGTGTTGTAGTATGGAAACTTGCTCCTCGGAACGTTTCATGATTCTAAGTCAAAGTGAAGTATCCTATAGGCTTTGATAAGTGAGTTTGGGAGTATAAAAATATGTCACATGATTAGTAGTTTCTTTTCACTGCATTGACTTAGAAGCTTCAGCTTATTACACAGTTAAGGATCCGTATACGTTAGTAAGTGACACAAATTTCAACTTGATAAGTCTAGCCGTTCCTCGGAATAAAAGGTTCTTAACAGACGGACAGGCAGACTGACAGACAACAAAGTAATCGTTTAATGGTTCCGTTTTCACCAATCGAGGTGCGGAACTCTAAAAATAAGGAGACGACAGCAGCCAAAGTCCTGTAGAATTGAACTCCACACTCGCGAATCTTGTCAACACCGACCTGCCGATGCAAATTCTCACACCAGAGAAACGTGGTGCTTAAGTAATAAAACCTGGACTACAGAGTAGTGAAAGAAACTCATTCGGTCGCATGAGTCTCGTTCTGCACTGTTTCCAACTTGTCGCCGAGTTCACGTCCCGAGCGTGAAGCGTATTGGGCGCTCGTTGACGATTGGGGCAGTAATATCGATGTACTGCATGAGACACAAGGTTACTCTCGAAGGCTGCATTATTCCAAGGATTGGTGACGATTTTGGCTAATGACGTCCACACTCTGGTATAATAGTGTTTGTTCCCCAAAGGTGTTGCCATGTTCCAAGACGCCAGGGCCCCTATTTATACAGCTTTCATCGATCAGGACTGGTTTTGCGAGCAGGAAGATGAATAGTCGTGTCTGCTCTGGGCACTGCACTCATCATATCTCAATATTATTTAGTCTTGGTGATGTACGTTGTAGAGAAGGTGAACGACCCCCCTCCACCTCCATCATAGTTACCTGAACTTGCCACTATCTTACAGGAAGTATTTATCCATTCTGAGACAACTGGAAGCTGTTTTGAATACCAACGGTTTCCGTGCGCTGTATTAGTCACGCTAATGTGCTGTGTTTTTGGTGTTCCCAATATTTTCGTCCAACCCCGTATACAATACTCAAAATCCAGCTATCTCAGACAAACAAAAGTCACGATTAAAAGTTAATCAGACCTGATATCATTCAGCAAGGTCCACAGTTATTCGATTTGTGCACAAGTTTGTAGCGTTTCTGCATAAGTTACATAAACACGACAAATACACGTAACAAAAAGTTCAGTCATAAATTATATGTTGAACTTCCTATTCACAACAGTCTGCCAACGATGGAATAACATTTCGATGCAGCGACTGTAGAAATCACGCGAAGAACTTAACGAGCCACGTTCGGAGAGCATTTTCATTCCGAAAGGAAGTCGCTTGAAAATTGTCCGATAGAGAGGGTAAAACCTCAATAAGGTAGGTGCGGAATGTCTTCTCAACGCAACTTCTGCTTAGTGTTTTTTGTCAGTCTAGCAGAATGCAGACAGGCGTTATCGTGGAGTAGCATCACTTCACGTTGTCTTCCTGGTCGTCGTCCTGTTATTACGTCTGGAAGACATTTCAGTCGTTGACAATAAATGCCATCATCGGAGGGTAATTCGTAGTACACTGCACCGTCGTTTTTCCTCCAGATGCATAACATTAGCTTTTGTGGATGCGCCCTCATCTTTGAACGGCGAACTGTGATGCGCACTAATGCTTGTGTCTCAACCCTAGGTCGCAGAGCCAGTACCGTCGCCTAGCGGCAAGTAATTACACTAACACTACTAACAACAAAATTTCTGCATTTCACAGGCTGAACATGATTCCTATAAAGTCCGGTGCTCATGCAGTTAACTGTTTTCCGTCTATGCTGGCTCAAGTAGTGATAGTGTAATTATAAGCTTCTTACTGATTGACGAAATTGAGGATTATATAATGACAGTGCTCTCTGCAGAAATAAATTTTTAATCTCGGGCAGTGAAGGTGGACTACAGAGAGCTACCTATAAACTACACAGAATATACCAGATATATAATATACCGATACTAATAAAAAAAGGCCATGTCTTTCTGTGGGGGGAACCCAGTAAGGACAAAAAGTATAGTAAAAAAGAAGATCATAGAGGAAGCAGATTTAGACTGCCATTTTACGCAAGAACAGACCTAGATCGGTACCATTAGCTAAACGGTTATTTAACGGTATCATTAGATGATCTCTTCAAAATAAAGTAAGAAATAAACGTAAATTTTGCGAAGCTAAGCCAGTGCCAAGGTTGCTGTATGAGAGTGCATCTTGGGTGATGTAAAAAGAAAAAAACGGAAATAAAATAAGGTTATAGGCCAACGGATGGAAATTCCTTGGGAGCATAGCTGGATGCTAAAAATTAGATTTTTAAAGAAACATAGACACCAGGAATAAATTGGACATATTTTATAAATACAGCCGACAAACTGTAGCGACGGATTCCTGACTGGGAATGGAGGAAACAAATCCCAATGGACATCTGTCCGGAAATGCACAGTTGTCGTGGCAGATGGCGCTAGTGAGCGTATAAGGTGGCTATTTCGCACTTTACGAGCACTCATCCACGTACGTTGCCACAATTAGATATCATTTGATAGTTGGTACATCGTATACATAAATATATAAAGGAAACTGACATTGCCACGTGTGCTTTGTAAATAATTGGTAACGCTTATTGCATGAAAGGTGACGGAGTGTCCTTATTATCATAGTAGTAGAGGTTGGAACGACAGTGGAAATGAAACGGCAGTCGGAACTCAAGGCCTGGGTGGAAAGCCCACACAGGTGTGTTGGTCCTGCTTAAACACAGGAAGTAACAAGACGGACGTTGTGACACCTGAGCGGTGGGGTACAGATTGAGTGACGACCGGCCGGAAGTGTAGCCAGACGGGAAGGATTATACTTCGGAAACCACGAAAATCTTGGACGCAGCTGAGAGGAACGAGGAAGCGTCGCCTCGGAAACCACGTAGGCTGGGTTATTTCCAAGGATTTTTGCTCAGAAGCGTACCATTGTACGAGAATGGGTATTTCCTCGCGAACTTTCCACGCTGGACGACAAAAGACTAAAATATGGTTGGTCGGCGTTCGGAAGAATCTGTAGATAGGGAGAATATTCCGTGGGTTCGAGAATATGATTAGTTTTCGGAATTACGAGGGTGAGGAGCCGAGCCTTGCTGGGAGGCTAGCAGTGGAGAGACGAGATCTTCCGTTGCGAGCGCCCATGTGTGACGGTAGCTCGATATCAGCTTTGTTGGTTCAGTCGGACTTTCTGTCTTTGCTCTCAGGAGAGTTTATAGTTGGAACAGTTAGCCACTGTACTGATGCGAACCTATACGATTCTGGACTTCACCTCCGGGTAGGAAGTCGTCATTGAATACGTAACGTTCAGTAACTGATGGCAATCCTTCTGCCTATATTTACGTTAAGACGTTATCTGAACTCCGTCCTTGTGGCTGGGAGTTCGCGTTTCTCGCCTGTAGAACACAGAGAGGAGAAGAGAGTATGAGAGTATATTAGTCAGAGGACCACCTTCTCCCGTCCTAGTGTTTGGAAGATTTTACGAGTATTTTATGGCTGGAGTTCTTCCATCAACGCAGACTTGTACGAGAACCAGGACGCTGACGCAACAGACGCAGTACATACGGTGATACCGCAAACTGCTTCGGCTCATTAGGGCTATAAAAGCTAAACAGCTGTGATCACGTAGTTTATTTCCATGAGGTTCCACACCACCGAAGATCATCTTTGAAAGTAATGTCTTCTAGTGTTTGGTACGTAGCTGATGTCAGTCATTTCGTGTTATTGATATTAGACCGCGCAGTCATAATAGGGGGCAGAGTTAGGCAACTGATCAGTAATTTTTCTTAGGAAATGAAAACTTTATATTAAAAAGGGTTTCTTTTAATCTACAATAAATATATAATCAGGAACAACGTTTATCATTTAGTAGGATTAGTTGCCTTCATATTCGTTTATGGTCAGATTGTAATTTATAGAATTAAGAGATCCTAAGATCTGCTTCAGGGGCAGGCCGCTGTGGCCGAGCGGTTCTAGGCGCTTCAGACCGGAACCGCGCTGCTGCTACGGTCGCAGGTTCGAATGCTGCCACGGGCATTGATGTGTGTGCTGTCCTTAGGTTGGTTAGGTTTAAGTAGTTCTAAGTTCTAGGGGAATGATGACCTCAGATGTTAAGTTCCATACTGCTTAGAGCCATTTGAACCAGCTGCTTCAGGGGGTTCTCAGACAGGGCCAAATATTCATTTTAGGGTTTATTATTTTCCGTTGCGCACATTCATTTTACACCCGCTTGGAGTAGCATATTGGAAACGGTAGTTCCTCTGGCCACGCTCGGTGTGTTCCTTGTGTGTTGCAGGCTGTGTTATTGACACAGAGTACTTTAAGCAGCCGAATGCTCCGGTATTCATGTTGCGAACAAGCCGAGATGGTGTTTGTTTGCAGCCAAGCAGATAGAAACGGTAGAGAGGCAGTATGGCTATACCAAAACAACTAAAATCACAGAAACCAACCACATCAAACAAGACTTTGAAAGGTCTCTGTTGGATTCCTTTCATGTTTAATTTCTTAAATCTGTTGCCATTTATGGAATAAATTCCTCTTCTAAATGTACTGTGGCGTTTCTGACTATCTGGGAGGAGACTGAGCAGTGGAACGTGTTACTTTTACACATAAACAAGAACGATCTGTCACACTACTACACTTTAAAGCACAGTTTATATGTAATTCTTATATGTAATTCATGTCACACAGTCTCATACGGAACCTACATCCGCTTTCTTTTATATACTGTATATGATAAGATACTGTCATCCCCCTTCCCTTTTGTGTGAGAGGATGAATGAGCATATGTATTTCTAGTTGCATGCTTGAGGGTAGCAGACAAGGCTGTCTGCTAGAGAACAGTAGGACCAACGTCGGAACAGGTAGCTACGCTTCCTAAAAGCAAAGAGGTTTCTATCCTTAGTATGGTCCTGTCCGTCCGTTGTCATGTTGGTATAGGAAGCTGCCCCTCTGGCCACTTCCGTTGGTCTTTGTGAGACCGAGGAAGCACGCTGGGCAGTAGGCAGTTGCTGTGTGGCCGTGACGAGCGTCTGAAGTGGTAAGATCTCCGGCTAAGCGCGTGTCTGTTAAGTCCGTAGGACAATGGATTTCTTAAGTTCAGCCTAACTGAAAATTTAATCACTTTTATTTCGGGTTTAGGTCTAAAATATCCGATGTTATCTTAAATTGCAGCGCAGTGTAATTATCGTGTGAAGTTCAGGTTATTTTTCGGTAGTTGCTTTGTTACTACTTTGTGAGTAAAGTGGAACCACGTGTTGATCAGTAACTCTAACTAAGTTCATCAATCTTAAATCCGAATGTGCGTGAGATTATAACGTCTCGTCTTGAGAATATTTTTTTAATATAGCAACTTTTCTTTATGCTTTTCCTTATGTTCAACCCACGTGGGGTGTACTTTGCGAGACCAGTACCACGTGCTTATATAACTGTTTGACCCATCAGGTTAATAGTAAGACGTTAGTAACCAGTTCAAGGTTTTTCTTTTGTCAATTGCTTTTCGATCTAATGTATTTTAATTATCAAAATTATTGTGGAGTTGTACGCTTTGTGTAAACCAAGTTGACCACGTGGAGCATGTGGTGTAATCATCAAAGTAGCCCTCAGCTATTCTTTTTGCGAAGACTTCACAAAGAGTTAATATGAATTTAGTATACCAGTGTGTGGTAATTACATGACGGACAGGATTGTGGTATGAACGTAATTTCTTTGGGTAAAAACTGAATCTGTTGGTTGTGGTTAATTTCTTCTTGCTTATGTTTCAATGTTCTTCGTGTGTGATTTTATGAATGGAGTGTTGTATACAGTCTCCCAATCTTGGCCCCATATTTTATGTGTTCCGTAAGATTACAATCTCACATTCTTTTCAATCGTAAATAAGGCACCAGCTCAGTTATAACTCACGTATAATATGCTGAAATTTCAATGAACAATCTTAAAATAAATTTCCAAGTATAAACTGATTTCTTTCTTTTTATTTAAATTCTCCTTTTTATATATATATTTTACCGGTTTTGTATGACTATTAAAAGATTATCATTAGTGTTAGCCTGCTAAATATCTGATGAAACAGTTGCCCAGTAATCCACGGTTAATGTCCCCAGACAGATCACGGCTTTTAACCCACTTTCATTGTCTATTAGCTCCGATTTCAGTATACCAAAATTAAAGTAACAATATTACATTTCAGCATACAAAATTAAAGTTACAACGTTACAACTTCAAGCACTTTTTGGGCCTTTGTGTGATCATGGGCCCTTTCAGACAGACGAAAGTGCAGGGATGTGTCCGACTATGCGTACACCAGATTTGGAGCATCGGGTTCTATAGGATATTGAGATTAGCTCCAGGCAAGTGGCCCGCCAACACGGTGTAAGCCAAAGTAGGATTATGTACACCCTGCATGACAGCCGCTACTATCCTTATCACCTACAATGCCCAAGGAGCGCACGGCACCTGATGAGAGGAACTGTTATTCGTCAGCGCCATCTCCCGTGGCAACGATGCATTTCTGGACACATGTCCACATGACTTTTTTCCTCCATTTCCAGTCAGGAAGCCGTCCTTGTAATTTCATGGTTTTATTAACGTTCATCGCGCATAAATAAAATTGTTGAAGAAAATAGTTAAACATTTTATATCCCATGTGTTGCGAATGGAGAAGATTACCAATACAATTTTGGTAGTATATTCCGCAATATATGCATTGGAAGACCACCAAATAGATTGAAGGACCAAATGTAGTTGGAAACAGAGTAAGCCGCAAGGCATGACAGAAGAAGATCAAGAACAAGAAGAGCATCAGTTACGGACTCTGCACCAGCAATCGATATTTACTGGTGGGCTACTGGCATGGAATCATTCAAATGTTATATTTAAAATAAAACAGTCACCGCAGCAAAGTTATTTCTAAATTAAAAATAACTTTTCAACCGTGACTGTCGTGTTTTTAATATAACCATGAAAATCCACTGTTATATCAATCAGCCAATGATTGAATGAATCGTACATACGTGCCGGAAACAATAAACTGCTGTAGTTGCCTCAAAACAATTCTAAGTAAAAGGAAAAGTAGCAGGGAATTCGATAGCCTGATTGTTCCGCGGTTCCTCCAAAATTTGTTTGTATTCCGGCGCTGTAGCACAATGAAATAAGCAGCCAGCTCCCCACTTGTCACAAATCCAGGAATTTTAAATTCTATTTAAGCTCGGTTCCGGAGCGGTTGTTAAATATTAAAGGTGAGGAACGTGGTTTATGACGGGAACGCTCCCACTCAGCATGCAAACGGAAAGCGAAAGAAACAGCGGAGATCCGTCCGGGATTAAGACTGACAGGAGGAAGAGCACTCTAGCGCCGTCGGCTCAATAAAAACGTCTTGGCAGTTTACGCGTGCGACGCGGCGCCGAGATCCGAAATCTGCGCCGAAGCCCGCTAATAGAAGGACTGGCGCCAGCGGCACTGGCGACGACTCGGACAGGGAGCGCGCGGAATGAAGACAAATTGACGAGTGCGCCGTGACGCGTCAGCGGGGTGCGTGGCCCGGCGTGGGGTGGGTTAGCGCGCCGGAAATTGAGGCGGCGAAGCAGACGCGTTTCCGGTAGGCGCAGCGTCCCCGCTCAGCTCCCAGGGGTAACGACAGTGGGAACCTGTTCCGCAGGGTTCAGTGTCACTCTCTTCGTGGATCCAGGTTTGCGTTTACAATTTACAACATAACCACAGCTTACAGACGCCACATCCCCAGCGCGTAAATGAAGCTTGTGACGTGATATCCCCTGGTCGCAGAAGTCTAAATATTGAACTACGAGGGTGATCCAAATGAAAACCTTAAATATTTTTTTAAAACAAAATTATTTATTGTGCAGAAGCGGTACAAAGCTGTATCACTTTTCAACGTAATCTCCCCCACGCTCACTGCAAGTACTCCAGCGCTTACAAAGTGCATAAATGCCTTTAGAAAAAAATTCTATTTGTAGACCGCGCGACCACTCATGTGCCGCGTGGCGTACCTCTTCATCAGAACGGAACTTCTTTCCTCCCGTTGGGTCTTTGAGTGGTCCAAACATATGGAAATCACTAGGGGCAAGGTCTGGTGATTATGGTGGATGAGGAAGACACTCAAAATGCAGTTATGATTTTTTAGGAGAGCTGTGAGTGATGTACTGGTGACAGTGGTCCCTCTACGCATATAAAGCTCCAAAATGACGCCTTTTTCGTCCCAAAGGAGAGTCAGAATAGCCTTCCCTGCTGATGGTTCTAAACGTCTTTGGTTTTGGTGGTGAGGAATAGGACCATTCCTTGCTCGCTCTCTTTGTTTCTGGTTGGTGGAAGTGAACCCAGGTTTCGACACCAGTAACGATTCTTGCAAGGAAGCCATCACCTTCTCGTTCAAAGCACCGAAGTAATTCTTCACAAGCATTAACACGTCGATCTCTTATTTCAGGAGACAGCTGCCGTGGCACTGATCTTGCAGACACTTTGTGAAACTGGAGCACATCATGCACAATGTAGTGTGCTGGCCCATGACTAATACGTAAATATGCTGAAATGTCATTGAGTGTCACTCGGCGGTTTTCGTTCACTATGGCTTCAACTGCTGCAATGTTCTGTGGAGTCACAACTCGTTGTGCCTGACATGGACGAGGAGCAGCTTCCACTGAAGTCACTCCGTTTGCGAACTTCCTGCTCCATTCGCAGACTTGCTGCTGTGAAGAACATCCATCACCGTACTGAACCTTCATTCGTCGATAAATTTCAATAGGTTTATATAGTAAGATGGTATCTGTTCTTTCAGATATGTCCGAAAGAACAGATACCATCGATGATCATGCAGCTCGTTACAATGAAATTACAATGAAATGAACACCCTTAGCTGCTTACAGGCGTTGACATACGTCCACGGGGACAGATGGAAATGTGTGCCCCGACCGGGACTCGAACCCGGGATCTCCTGCTTACATGGCAGATGCTCTATCCATCTGAGCCACCGAGGACACAGAGTATAGCGTGACTGCAGGGATTTATGTCTGGCACGCCTCCCGCGAAACCTACATTCTCAACGTATTGTCCCGCACTACATTCGTAGTGCCCCCGCCAATATATTCATTACTCGCGGCGCCTTGCCGATTCCCGTAAGAGTTCGGGCACTGTTTGTGCATTCGCACAGAAGAAGAAGATGGTCACGTGGCCGGTGAGCTTTAACTATATATTTACTAAGATGGTATCTGTTCTTTCGACAGCTGTCGAGAATCTCAATACTGACCTGTGTCCACTACGGCAATGGGCGCAGGATATAGGGCTAAAAGTCAAACCATCCAAAACCAAGTGGTACTGGTTAGTCATTATAGGCTCATTAGCCCGAAACATAGTGAATCTGTACAGTCCTTAGCCCTAAATGGGACAAATATCAACTTCTCTTGTGCAGTAAAGAGTGTGGTAGTAATAACACATGCAAAGCTAAACTAGAAAGAACATAACTGCAGTGATCATGAAGACGTCAGCACCTCTACATACCCTACAAAAAATATAAACTATCTATCTATCTATCGCTTGCGCCATGTCCCGCAGTTACGCAGGGTCGTTCATGGTTAACCGGATTTGGCAAGTTAATCTTAAGAGATGCTCGGATGCCCTTCCTGCCGCCATCCCGTACCCCCCAGGACGGAATTAGTGTACCCCAGTTGTCTGTGTCTAGTGTAAATCGTGAAATAGTGTGAATGTGGTTCAAATGCCTGTGAGTCGTGTAACTGAGGCGGGACGTGGGGACCAGCCCGGTACTCACCTAGTTGGATGTGGAAAACCGCCTAGAAACCACATCCAAGATGGCCGCCACACCGGCCGTCGTCATTAATCTTCTGGGCGGATTCCATCCGGGTCCGGTGCGCCTACCCGAGTCCAGGAAGCAGCGCGTTAGCGCTCTCGGCTATCCTGGCCGGTCACAAAAAATATTGTAAGTAAGCTGTTTATATTTTCTTATTGGCAACGTTACGTAGCGCTCTGTATGAAAATCACTGGCTGTGCTGTGTGCAGTCTGTGGCTAGTTTGCATTGTTGTCTGCCATTGTAGTGGCAATAGTGGCGCTCGCTGTATTGCAGTAGTTCGAATAACGAAGATTTTTGTGAGGTAAGTGATTTGTGATAGGTATAGGTTAAAGTTACTCAGGGCCATTCTTTTGCAGGGATCTTTGATAGTCAGATTGCGTTGCGCTAAAAACATTGGTGTCAGTTTAAGCACAGTCTTGTGTAATTTGTTCTAAGGGGACGTTTCAATATGAACTCTTTAACTGAAAAAAAAAAAACATTTATACTCCCAGTTATTGTTGACAGCAACGGTATTTTCCAAGGCCTATGTCAGGAAATCTGTTGGCGCCTGGAACTGGCTATGAAAGCCTGTGTTCGTTATATTTCTACGATGTTCGACTATTGCTAATATTTCGCCACCATAGGTACAGACATCCTGGCCACGAGCAGACAAGCGCAGAGATTTTCATACCCTCTGTCTTCTCTACTGTATTATCAGCGAACACTGTCTCTCAAACCTCTCCTCGACCTTAACAGTTCGATCTGAACAACATGGTAGAAACATTTGTTCCCATCAGATCAAACTCCTTTCGTCCAACTCAATAATTCAGCCACTTTCTCGAAGTCTTTGTCATTAGCAGGAATCCAACTTTGCAATAGCTTTCTGCATTACACTGGTGTACCCACTAACATCACCAGCTTCAGACTAGAGTTAATGACACATCTCCTGAAACAATAATGGATACCATCATCCTTGTAGCTACACGTGACCCTTGTACATCCTTCTTTCAAACCAGATCTTCCTCTTTTCCCAGTATTCTTAGTTGGTGCAGCATCCTTAAATTCCATTCTCCCGAACTATATACACTATGTGATGAGAATTATCCAGACATCTCCAAAAACATACTTTTTCATATTAGCTGCATTGCCCTACCACCTACTATCAGGTACTCCATGTCAGCGACCTCAGTAGTCATTAGACATCGTGAGAGAGCAGAATGGGGCGCTCCGCGGAACTCACGGATTTCCAACGTGGTCAGGTGATTGGGTGTCACTTGTGTCATACGTCTGTACGCAAAATTTTAACACTCCTAGACATACCTAGGTCCACTGTCTCCTATGTGATAGTGAAGTGGAAACGTGAAGGTACACGTACAGCACAAAAGCGTACAGGCCGACCTCGTCTGTTACCTGACAGAGAACGCCGACAGTTGAAGAGGGTCGTAAAGCGTAATAGGCAACATCTATCCAGAGCATCAAACAAGAATTCCAAACTGCATCAGGATCCACTGCACGTACTATGACAGTCAGGTGGGAGGTGAGAAAACATGGGTTTCACGGTCGCGCAGCTGCTCGTTTGGCATTTACTGCCGGTAAATGCCAAACGACGCCTTGCTTAGTGTAAGGAGCATAAACATTGGACGATGGAACAGTGGAGAAACGTTGCGTGGAGTGACGAATCACGGTACACAATGTGGCGATCCGATGTCAGGGTGTGGGTATAGCAAATGCCCGGCCAACGTCATCTGCCAGCTTGTGTAGTGCCAAGAGTAAAGTTCGGAGGTGGTGGTGTCGCGATGTGGTCGTGTTTTTCATAGAGGGGACTTGCACCCCTTGTTGTTTTGCGTTCCACTGTAACAGCACAGGCCTGCCTACATTGATGTTTTAAGCACCTTCTTGCTTCCTACTGTTGAAAAGCAATTCGGGGATGGCGATTGCAGCTTTTGAACACGATCGATCTCCTGTTCATAACGCACGGCCTGTGACAGAGTGGTTACACGACAATAATATCCCTGTAATGGACTGGCCTGCACAGAGTCCTAACTTGAATCCTACAGAACACCTTTGGGATGTTTTGGAAAGCCGACTTCGTGCCAGGCCTCACCGGCAGACATCGATACCTCCGTGCAGCCCTCCGTGAAGAATGGGCTGCCGTTCTCAAGAATCCATCCAGCACCTGATCGAACGTATGCCTGCGAGAGTGGGAGCCGTCATCAGGGCTGAGGGTGGGCGAACACCATATTGAATTCCAGCATTACCGATTTTCAGCCAGGTGTCCGGATACTTTTGATCACATGGAGTATAGTCATTTTATATCTGCCACAAACATTATTGTTATTATTGTCATTATTATTATTATTGTTATTAGCCAGTTCTCCTAATAAATGGAAAATGTTAAGCAAATAAATCAATCAACATTTCTTTAGGTTCGTGTTGTTCCAAAATACTTTCGCTCATTGCGAGGAGACTTATTTACTTTCTTCCAACCACTTTTGTCTAATTTGGTTGCTCTGGTGTAGCTTCTCATTTGTGTACTTTGCATCTGACGGCGTCTCTTTCTAAAATGTCGGTTGGTCTTATGTTTTCGTTGTTGAGGTCGTTTCGAACTTATTTCAGCCAAGGTGTTGATTTCTTAAATGATGTTACGTAATCTATTATCCTTTATGTCATTCGCTTTTCTGGTAGTCTGTTGAAATGACCAAATATTTTCACTTGCTTTTTTTCAATGTCGGCTTCAATATTTGGAAACTCCTCTCTTGTTTCGATTGATAGTAGTCTGTAACCGTCTTGGGTGTCTTCCTTCCCGAATTTTTCTAATTATCTTTCTCTCTTCTAGTTTGTTTCTTCAAGTGTTTTCTGTTGAGAGTCACTGTTTCGCATGCTTAGAAGAATTTTGGTCTTACACTGTGTTGCAGCGCCAAATGTCTTGTTTGTCTTGATACGGATTTTTTTTTTTTTTGTAGAGGTTCTGGACTAATCCTAATGCTTTTCTGACTTTTTGGAGACGAATTTGCTGTGAAATGTTTTCCAAGGCTTGTCGGCTCTATGAATTATCCCAGGTAATTTAAATTCGGGAGCCAATTGACTTCACTGTATTTTATTTTCAGGCTCTTGACATCTGACTTTGAACATTAGAATTCAGTTTTCGTAAATGAGATTTGTAGGCTACTTTCTCTTCACATCCTTTAAGTGTCTCGAGCTGTTTGACAGCAGTGTCTCTCTCCTCTGCAAGTATCGCAATGTCGTCCAAAAATACGATGTATGCATGTAGAGGTTTTTATGGGAAAGCCAAATCTACAAACGTGATACCAGAGTTTTTGTCCGGGAGCTCGCCTTTTGAGTATTCTTTTGAGGTCAAAAAATTTGTTATGGACATGATCTGTTCGGCTCGATTACTGCTTGATATTCTGCTAATTTAGGTTCCAAATGCTTTCGTGCTCTGCTCAAGAGACAAGCTGGTATGATTTTGTAGGTGTCTGGTACGAGGGGAAACTTCCTGGTACATTAAAAGTGTGTGCCTTACCGTGTTCGAACTCGGGACCTTTGCCCTATGCCTTTCGTGGGAAAGTGCTCTACCTTCTTTCTTATTTTTTAAATCTCATTTTGTTCGTGATTGTTTCGTTCTATTTGATCAGGGCGGATGTCCGATATCGCTTTTTCATGTTGATCGTCGTTCCATTAATTCACTTTCTTTTTTATTATGAGGGCAGTTAACCCTCTGACTGAACATGCTGAACTACCTGTCCTTACAGCTTCAATCCCACCAGTACCTCATCTCCTACCTTCCGAACTTTACAAAGTACTACTCTCGGTCCGATAGCCGGCCGGTGTGGACGTGCGGTTCTAGGCGCTTCAGTCTGGAACGGCGTGACCGCTACGGTCGCAGGTTCGAATCCTGCCTCGGGAATGGATGTGTGTGATGTCCTTAGGTTAGTTGGGTTTAAGTAGTTCTAAGTTCTAGGGGACTGATGACCACAGATGTTAAGTCCCATAGTGCTTATAGTCATTTGAGTCATTTTCTCGGTCCGACAAACAGTTTTAATCAGCCAGGAATTTTCACATCAGCACACACTCCGCTGCCGAGTGAAAGTTTCATTCTAGTAAGAGGGTGATTACTGTACAGCCGTTTACGTCTGATTTATTGCCTTTTTTATGTAGTGCATGTATTAGAACAATCATCCGGTCTTCCGGAATTTTTTCGGTTTTGCACATATTTCGGATTATTTGTATAATTTGTTTGAGTGAGTTTTGGCCTAAATTTTTCAAGATTTCAGACACAGTTCCGTCTTGCCCTGATGCTTTGTTGTTTTTGTTATGATATGTGGATGTTATTTCGGAATCTCTCTTTGGGTTCCGGACAGTTTGAAAGCTGAGAAAAGTACGTGGCTAGTTCTTACCAATTTTCTTAATTTGTCAAGGCTAATTAATCATCTTGTTTTTAAAAGCACAGGTTCTGTGGTGAGTACCCTTTGATTTGGTTCGCAAGGGTCTTGTAGAAATCGTATGTGTTGTAAATTTTCATGTTATCTTCTGTTGTCTCCAGTTGGTCATTGACATATTTTCGTTCATTTTTGCTTGAAACCTTGGCTGTTTGCTTATCATTGGTGTTATTATTACTACTGTCACTAGGGGCAGCAGCAGAAGTAGTACAAATACTGCCAGTATTAGATTGATGAATTCATAGTATTATCTTCTCACATTGCCATAAGAGACCCTCAAATTATCTTAATACTATTTTTCATAGTAAAACTGTTATTTCTCAGGTAATTACGAGGTAAAAAGGGTACTGTATGTGTGCAACACTGGCTCGATGTAAGAAAGGCCATGGTGGCCCTAATCAAATCAGGTTAAATAAATAAAGTCATTAAGGCAGCAAAGGTTTAGAATGGACAAGAATGAGGCTCGAAATAGGTCGTGTAATCGTCCCAGTGTTCACGTTACTCGATTTAAGGAAATCATGGGAATCATAAAACCAGTTTTCCAGACGGTGATACACTCTATTCTCTCGAATGCGAAAGAAAGGAAGACTAGGGTTCAACGTCCCGGCGATGACGAGGTCATTGAATCCCTGAAGGGGGAGGAAAGTTGCGTTGTCTTGTCAAAGTATTCGTCCTATTAGTCCTAACATATTTCGGGGAACCAAGGAAATAATAAATTTTGATGTCTGGTTGGGCATTTTAAACGCTGTCCTTTAAGACACGAGTCGCCTCAGACACTGTAAAGAGTCGATCGCTTCGTGGTCTCAAGAAAGAGATCAGGTACGGCGGATGGAAGGAGAGTTCAGCGGGAGCGGAAAGTGCAACGGAAATAACTTACAGCGCTCGTTAAAGGGCATCTAGACTTTCTAAGGGAGCAACATTCTTGTAATGGGACGGTCGTATATCGCAGAGAGACTGGACGATAGTGAAAATGCGCCGCTTCAGAGACGGGTAACAGTAAATAATGACCCAGTTCTCATGACACTGGTGTAGGAGAGAGAGTACGCTGGGATATTCACGCGTACCGCGTCGCTCAAATAGGAGTTGCTACGGATCGGAAAGAAGTTAACAAAAGATCTGCAACGAAAAATGGAAGCATGAATATTTCGACCGAACGTTGTCAATCTGATAATCCTGTACTTTCATGCCTGTGGAATACGTCGATTAAACTTTCATGGTTATGAAAACCTCCTTTAGGTACTTTCAGTATAGAAAAAGAATATTCCTAAAGACAAAGAGTCGTGTGAATACCCTGTGGCTGTTGGAAATGTCTAACCTTGCTGCAACTCTTCACGTGGAGTGTAGCACACCACATACTCAGAGAACACGCATGTTATCGCCAGATGCTGGGCAGTTGCCATCAAGTACGTGGGGGCACGATACAGACTGATAACACAGACAGGTGGGTTTAGTGCCATAACTACTGAAGGGATGGTGACGAGAGGAATCCAGGACAACAGTGTGACTAGAAGAGCCGAGACTAGGTCCTCCAGAAGGCAAAAGTTCATTTGACAGACATACACAGCCAAAAACCTTCAAGCTGAATATAAACATCTCTGCATCTGCATGGCTATTTTATTTCAAAAGCACGACCGGTTTCATAACGTCAAATACATCATCTGGTGAAGTGCTGAATGGAAAGAAACCGTGAAATAATACAAGGAAGTGACAACCTTGGATAAAGAGAACGTTATATCATCGCCAAAAGTGGATCAAATCAATTAATATAAAGTATGGCAATGATCGTAAATCATAACATGGCGCTGGATTACATTGGATGTTAAACTTCTCCCTCGATTCCTAGAATTTTACTCCATCCTAAGTCGTGTCGCAACACGCGGTAAACAAATGTAAAAGGCCGGCCGACAGCCAGAACCTAAAAAACGAATATATGTAAACCGTTAAAACACAGTGCACCGAGGGGAACAGGAGAAAACGGTACCATGTACTAATGGAGTACAGGACAGCGCCGCGGCTAATCACAAAATAACGCGGAAACATATACCGTGCTACTGGGCAGGTGGCGTATGCACAAGATCCCTAGGTGGATTCTGCGTGTAAGAAAATTACTAGAACTTGGGTGCACACTACACTACAATGTAAAATACTACAACAGAAAAAGTGAACTGGATATTATTGCAGGGAGTAAATGGCCTACTGCGAGAAAGTATTAAAAAAGCTGAAACTGTTTGAAAACTAGAAGGATGGGATCCATCAAACATGAAACCATTTAAAAATTAGATGGATGGGATCCATAAAACATGGAGCCATTAAAAGACCTAATGACGGTAGGAGGGGAGGGGGAGGAGCAGAGAAGGGAACAGTGCAATGCACTAATACGTAAACTGGCCGGGTTACTCACTCAAATAAAGTTAGCTAAAAAAGATCTTTGCTTCAATTCACTTTGGCTGTTGAGATTATAACTACGAAATTAATTACTTCTGAATACATCATGGGAGTGACAGTGATCAATATGTTACAAATATTTACTATTAAAAACAGTTTTGATCACAATTTATTTATTATGGTGACCGGTTTCGACCACTACTATGATCACCTTCAGACCAATGAGTAAGAACCTCCTTCTGCTCGAGAATCACTACTCTAGTAGTGACCTTGGTTCGTGGACCGAAAATGGTTCTTGAATAAAGAAATTTTACAACCAGTTCTTAGCGGTAAATCATGACGTTTTACTTTGAGTTACAACGGTCACGGAAGCGTTCAGGCCCACGTTACAGTCGGTTTTGTTCGTGCTTGACGAGAAATTTATTACACTCCTGGAAATTGAAATAAGAACACCGTGAATTCATTGTCCCAGGAAGGGGAAACTTTATTGACACATTCCTGGGGTCAGATACATCACATGATCACACTGACAGAACCACAGGCACATAGACACAGGCAACAGAGCATGCACAATGTCGGCACTAGTACAGTGTATATCCACCTTTCGCAGCAATGCAGGCTGCTATTCTCCCATGGAGACGATCGTAGAGATGCTGGATGTAGTCCTGTGGAACGGCTTGCCATGCCATTTCCACCTGGCGCCTCAGTTGGACCAGCGTTCGTGCTGGAGGTGCAGACCGCGTGAGACGACGCTTCATCCAGTCCAAAACATGCTCAATGGGGGACAGATCCGGAGATCTTGCTGGCCAGGGTAGTTGACTTACACCTTCTAGAGCACGTTGGGTGGCACGGGATACATGCGGACGTGCATTGTCCTGTTGGAACAGCAAGTTCCCTTGCCGGTCTAGGAATGGTAGAACACGATGGGTTCGATGACGGTTTGGATGTACCGTGCACTATTCAGTGTCCCCTCGACGATCACCAGTGGTGTACGGCCAGTGTAGGAGATCGCTCCCCACACCATGATGCCGGGTGTTGGCCCTGTGTGCCTCGGTCGTATGCAGTCCTGATTGTGGCGCTCACCTGCACGGCGCCAAACACGCATACGACCATCATTGGCACCAAGGCAGAAGCGACTCTCATCGCTGAGGACGACACGTCTCCATTCGTCCCTCCATTCACGCCTGTCGCGACACCACTGGAGGCGGGCTGCACGATGTTGGGGCGTGAGCGGAAGACGGCCTAACGGTGTGCGGGACCGTAGCCCAGCTTCATGGAGACGGTTGCGAATGGTCTTCGCCGATACCCCAGGAGCAACAGTGTCCCTAATTTGCTGGGAAGTGGCGGTGCGGTCCCCTACGGCACTGCGTAGGATCCTACGGTCTTGGCGTGCATCCGTGCGTCGCTGCGGTCCGGTGCCAGGTCGACGGGCACGTGCACCTTCCGCCGACCACTGGCGACAACATCGATGTACTGTGGAGACCTCACGCCCCACGTGTTGAGCAATTCGGCGGTACGTCCACCCGGCCTCCCGCATGCCCACTATACGCCCTCGCTCAAAGTCCGTCAACTGCACATACGGTTCACGTCCACGCTGTCGCGGCATGCTACCAGTGTTAAAGACTGCGATGGAGTTCCGTATGCCACGGCAAACTGGCTGACTCTGACGGCGGCGGTGCATAAATGCTGCGCAGCTAGCGCCATTCGACGGCCAACACCGCGGTTCCTGGTGTGTCCGCTGTGCCGTGCGTGTGATCATTGCTTGTACAGCCCTCTCGCAGTGTCCGGAGCAAGTATGGTGGGTCTGACACACCGGTGTCTATGTGTTCTTTTTTCCATTTCCAGGAGTGTATTTAGCACGGTGGACGAGAAACTGGACTAGGTCTCTGGAGGAACGTGATCCGAATCCCCGTCCATCCAAAAAACATCTAGGTTTCCACTGTTTCCCTTAGACCAATTAAGGAGACTGCCCGTACGATTCTTTTGAAGACGACTCTACGGAATTCCTTCCCCTATTTAGATAGACCTTATGCTCTAGTGACTCTGTCGTCAACCTTCCTTATTATTTATTAAATGGCTCTGAGCACTATGGGACCTAACAACTGAGGTCATCAGTCCCCTAGAACTTAGAACTACTTAAACCTAACTAACCTAAAAATATCACACACATCCATGCCCGAGGCAGGATTCGAACCTGCGACTGTAGCAGCCGCGTGGTTCCGGGCTGAAGCGCCTAGAACCGCTCGGCCATCACGGCCGGCTTATTTTTTATTATTTAAAAAATTTCTCAGAACACGATAAACTCAAAGTTGGTAACCGCGAATTACTAGAAATTTAAAATAGGTAGAACAGAAAGTAACTACATAGAGAACTCATGTATAACTAATTTAGAATAAAATGCAGAGTGAAACACATTTATATTCTTGTTACGAAGGAAGCTAAAAGAAGATGTATTTATTCGTTTGTGAATTTCACCAGTCCAGATTAGGGTCTTCAGGGGCTCTTATAAACGTAACGAGACATCATTACAGATTCTATAGTAAATGGTCAACGTATAATAATAATAATAATAATAATAACAACAAAAGCAATAATAGTAAAAATCAATAATAATACGTGTAGCTGTAATTATATGTAATTTGGAAAAATGTAAATCCCATTTTCTCATAACATTCTTTCTGAAACTAAGTAATGTCATCTAACATAAACGCGTGGCAACAGGACAGAACGTATCAAAGTGTGAAACGACGCTGACTGATCAGACAATGAATTAGAAATAAAACAACTAGATATCAGCACATTTTGCTGTTGCCACACGTTTATGTTAGATGAAAATGTGTTAGAAAACCATATAGAGAGTGCTAATATAGTGATGGGAGATTTTAATGCACAGGTAGGCAAAGACAGAAATGGATTTGAGCAAGTATTGGGATGTTTTGGATATGGAGGTAGAAATGAAGAAGGGGAAAGACTCCTGGATTTGTGCCAGAGAAATGGAATGAAAATAGCAAACAGCTGGTTTATGAAGAGAGAAAGTCATGTTATCACCAGATACAGTTGAGATGGAAGAACGAAGAGTGTAATTGATTATATTCTAGTAGATAGGGAATGGGGAGAGAAAGTAACAAATGTGAAGGTAATTCCAAGTGTGAGTGCTGATGGAGACCATAGATTACTGGTGGGACAATGGAAAATGAATCAGTGTGTGAAAAATAGAAAAGAGAAGAAAGTGACGAGGATACGGGATTGGAAATTGAAGGAGAGTGAATGTGCTGAGAAGTACAGAGAATTAATAACACAAAAATTTCCAAAAGAAGTTTTCTGCGATGTAGAAAAAGAATGGAGCTTATTCAAAGACACTTTAGTCGAAGCAGCACAAAAAGTATGTGGCAGAACATCTGGAAAGGAAAAAATAAGACAGACAAGTTGGTGGGACGATATTACAATCCAAGCAGTTAGAAGAAAAAATGGAGCATTGAGAAAATGGTGGAAAACTAAAAATGACGAAGACTATAAAAGATATATAGAGGAAAAGAAGAAGTGCAAAGAAATAGTGGAAACAGCAAAGAAAAAGGCATGGGAAGAGTTTACAAAAAAACTTGAAGAACATGTGAAGAGCAATAAGAAAATGTTCTATACAATGATGAAAAATAAAAGGAAGGCTTCTGAAGTACCAGTAAAGATGGAAACAGAGGACGGTACCATTATTGAAGATCCAGGGAATTGAAGTGAAAAATTATTTCTTTCAGCTTTCGAAGTTGCAGAGCAGAGCAGCAGATTTTATGATGTGTTTTGCAGGTTGACGCGGGCTGCTGATAATATATTGCTAACAGTACAAAAGAGATAATTTACCTTCGTAACAAAATAGGAATTTTGTTGTGCTTAGTTCTGGTCTGGCAAACCTTATAGTAAAAAACGTATTTTTCTCCGACAATAGTCTCATGTTCTTGTGCTAGTCGTGGTAATTATTGGTGTTTTACGCTTAACAAAAATCCACTGCAAAATGTTGAACAATCTTTGCGAACTGTAACATCAGTATTTCATAACAAAGTAATTTTCATTTTTCAATAACTATAAAGTAGGGAAGATATATGATTTTTTATAGTGAGTTACAGTAACCAAAAATGTTCCTTTAATAGAAAGCCAGATACAGAACAATAAGAACCCAATATATTCTGTTTTGTTGAAAATTAATGATTATAAAGAAATTCTTGGCACAGCATTACTAAAAGGTATTTCGCGGCTCTTTTCGTAGTAACATATCTCATTTAATATATGAGTTGTTACTCGAATAATAATAATCACAATAATAATAAAACAAAAACAAAATAAATAGAAAAGAGTATATATACATATAATTTACGAGATACGCGAAATTGGCGCCCAACGTGGGGCAAATTGTCAGGTATCCCAGCGCCGCCCTGCCGCTACCGGTCGACCATGGGTGTCTATATTTCGATGTCGGGACTCGGAATCGTCTGTAGACGACTTAGTTACCGGGCGGGGTGTTGTACTCGGTAGAGCAGTTGCCACGCTGCGATCTGTTGAGACTCAGCCCTAGCTTGGGGGATTCGTATTAAATTTCGCGTCTCTCGTAAATTATATGTATATATACTCTTTTCTATTTATTTTGTTTTTGTTTTATTATTATTGTGATTATTATTATTCGCGTAACAACTCATATATTAAATGAGATATGTTACTACGAAAAGAGCCGCGAAATACCTTTTAGTAATGCTGTGCCAAGAATTTCTTTATAATCATTAATTTTCAACAAAACAGAATATATTGGGTTCTTATTGTTCTGTATCTGGCTTTCTATTAAAGGAACATTTTTGGTTACTGTAACTCACTATAAAAAATCATATATCTTCCCTACTTTATAGTTATTGACAAATGAAAATTACTTTGTTATGGAATACTGATGTTACAGTTCGCAAAGATTGTTCAACATTTTGCAGTGGATTTTTGTTAAGCGTAAAACACCAATAATTACCACGACTAGCACAAGAACATGAGACTATTGTCGGAGAAAAATACGTTTTTTACTATAAGGTTTGCCAGACCAGAACTAAGCACAACAAAATTCCTATTTTGTTACGAAGGTAAATTATCTCTTTTGTACTGTTAGCAATATATTATCAGCAGCCCGCGTCAACCTGCAAAACACATCATAAAATCTGCTGCTCTGCTCTGCAACTTCGAAAGCTGAAAGAAATAATTTTTCACTTCACTGTTACCTGACCGCTTCTTTGCGGTATGATAGGTTTCATGTACTGCAATTTAAAAGAACCGCGGCAGCGGCTGGCTCGTTCGTAGCGCCGCACTGCACCACGAATAATATTTAAACAACTGAAAATGTCTTAAAGGGATGGGATAAAATACCAGGCAAGCTTGACATGAATCATAATTCAAGGTTTCACTAAATAACTCTATTCAAACATTTAAACACTTTGAGTAGTACACACCTTTTTAACAATCTTGCCTAATGGCGTCCCTCTTACAAACTTGACAAAAGAATGCTACGCTAGCATACAATATCACGTCACAGGCTATCCTTCTCACGTAACTCCAAGAAGAAGACAAAGAAATTACTGTTCGTTCTGTATTATTTATACTAGGGATATTTTTCATCTCTGTATGATATTTATCGTCTGTGCGGTTTCAGTACTCGCCGACACAGATATTATCTAAAATAAATAATAATAAAAAAATACATAATTCCATACAACAATAGAATACGATGCACAATATTTTCTCTTTACTACAAAACATGTCTTTTGCTAAGGGACGTTACAGAATATAAAAGATCTCTGGAAAGAACATTTTAAGAAGCTGTTAAACGATGAGGACCAGGTACATGAGGAAACAACAAATAATGGAGAAATTGAGAGAAGTTGGGAAGCAGAATTAGGACAAATTACACAGGAAGAAATGGAAAAAGCTGTGAAGAAGATGAATGGGGGGAAAGCCCCAGGACCTGATGAAGTATCAGTGGACATGATAAGAACAGCAGGTCCAGTGGGAATGCAGTGGCTGTATAGAGTACTATCAAGCGTGTGGAGAAATAGTAAAATACCTGGCGACTGGAGAACAGGAGACATTGTTCCCATCTTCAAGAAAGGCAATAAAAGACTTTGTAAAAACTACAGAGGAATAACCCTCATGAGTCATACAGCCAAGATTTTTGAAAGAATTTTACTAAATCGAATAAGTGAAAAGATAGAAAAGGAGCTGAGTGAAGAACAGCATGTGTTTAGGAAAGGAAGGAGCACAATCGACCTGATATTTTCTACCCGTCAACTGATGGAAAAAAGTTGGGAGTATAACAAAAGGGTGATAATGGTTTTTATAGACATAGAAAAGGCAGATGACTCAGTTGACAGGGAAAGACTCTGGGAAGAACTGAAGAAGATAGATATAGAAGATGGATACATTAATGTTATAAAGACAATGTACAGAGGCCACAATTGTAGAATTAGAACACCATTGGGGAACACTGAATACTTCGAAATAAGACAAGGACTTAAGCAAGGAAGTATTCTATCTCCTGCGCTTTTTAATGTTGTGATGGAGGGAATGAATAGGGCAGTTAAAGATATAGCAAAAGAAAAAGACAAAAAGATGATTTTTGCAGATGATATGGTAACATGGGGTGATAAAGAGGTAGATGTACAGTTACAGCTTGATGCGTGGAAGGAAATAATGAAAAGGTATGGATTAAGAATAAATAAAGATAAGAGTGAAGTAATGGTATTTGGAAGAGAGAGAGGTATCAATGGAAATATTACCTTGAATGGAGAACCCCTCAAAGTGGTAGAAAGTTTCACTTATTTAGGGAGTGAAATATCTAGGGATGGAAGAATAACTAACGAAATTAATAGGAGGTTACAGAAGGGAGGCAATTTCTACCAAACAATAAAACATCTGATTTGGAATAATGAAGTTTCAGAAAGAGCAAAACTCCTGATGTATAAGAATTATTACTTCCCTATTGTCACCTATGGTGGAGAAACATGGACAATGAAAGAAAGGGACTGGAGCAGACTGCAAGCAGGGGAAATGAAATTTCTCAGAGCAGTTAAGGGAAAAACAAGAATGGACAGAGTAAGGAATGTAGAGATTAGAAAGGACCTCAAACAAGAAAGTATGAGAGAAGAAATTGAAAGAAAGAGATTAAGATGGTATGGGCATGTTAAGAGGATGCATGGGCAGAGACTCCCCAAAATTATGGAAGAACTAAAGATGGATGGGAAACGACCTAGAGGGCGCCCAAGAACACGGTGGAAAATGGGAGTGAGAATATCTGTTGAAAGGAGAGGTGTGACCTGGCAGCAAGTGGAGGAAGAAAAGTGGTGGGAGGACCGAGCCAAATGGAGAGGACTCGTCAGCACCCAGACCCGGCAGTAGCTGGAGCGGGATTCGGATATAGATAGATAGATATCAGCACATGAGATGGAAGAAAACAGAAACAGGCAGGGATGAGAAAAGCACATGCATTTTGAAATGTGCAGAAAGAAAATACCTGAGAGTTACCAAGATGAAAGGTACGACGATAAGAACCGATATAGACTTAATCTCATCTTCAACGAAGAGTGGTTTTCGATAAGATGCAGATCACTCAGTATTCATTTATTTCTCTTTCGGAAAAAGTGCGGTGTATAGATAGTTAGAAAGTATGGTACTCAGCTGGCACGACAGCTCCTTATGAAACACATGAATTCACTGATCTAGTATCAAATTAATGTAATGAGCGGTTTGACAACGTGGTAAAGTAAATGTGGACTGAAATAATGAGAAAACGTAAGCTGAATGTTAAATAGATCACGAAAGTGCAGATTTAATAAAAACACATTTTTGATAAAAAAATAAGTGAGGGCATAATAAGTGAGTGTACAATACAGTAATACCAGTGGGTATCGGTGCTAGGAGTGCCTGATACTATAATGAACATTCAACTGCCTCAACTTCTAGGTTTTATGCAACCCACAAACCTTCAAATAACACATGGAAAATTTCATATCCTCTCACTTGTTACGTGCAAACTATTAGTCCCACAGAAAAAAAGAAAAGGAAGATTTTGTAGAGAATTTATTGTAGTTATATTTTTTCCTGAAAAACGTTTTCGTTAGAGGCTGTAGTTTTGGAATTATTCTAGAAAAATTTACGAAAGTGGCTTGCAAACGCGTTTTTCTCGAATAACTCGAAAACCGTGGCCTGCAGCGAAAACGTATTCTGGTACAAAACTTGACTGGACAAAATTTCCTACAAAAATTTCCTGTTCACTTCTTTCGTAGGAATAACTGGTCATAGAGAGCGAAAGAATGTGAAACCTCCCATGCGGTTTCTGAAGAAGTAGAGGGCTGCATTAACTCACAGATAGGGGCAGCTGAAACACTTTTTACGTGCTCGTAACGGTGCGCTCCGAAACACCTTGTGCCTGCACCAGCATCGTACTCGGTCGTCAGATCTGCCATAGATGGGCAGCTGTCCTGCTTTGTAAAGTGGTCAACCCTCAGACCTCCATGTTCTGTGGTGAGATGTGGACCTTGCTTCATGCTTGTGGTTTCACCATAATTCAACCATTTTCCGTAGATGCACTTGACTGCAGCACGTAAAATGTCGATCAACTTCGACGTTTCCGAAATGCTCGTTCTCTGGCTCTGGACTCTAACCATATGCCCTTCATGAATGTCAGTTTCCCCATTTGCTACATGTTTCCAATTCATTTCTTCTCCTCTTACACTCTTTCCTTGCCGCGTCACGTGTTCTCAGCCGTTGCATAGCGATTACTTAGATTCTTTTTGGTAGATTGTAAAAGTTTAAATAGCTCTCTGCTAACACTAAGGAGGAAGATTGAGAACACATGTGAGAAATTCAGCTTCTTAGTCGACATAACTTTTGCAAAAACGGTAGTATGTTTCTTCTCAGTTTTTAAATGGAGCCAGTAAGCAGGTAATGACAGTTTGTGTACAGTTTTTTCTGCCATGTACCGAAGGTGCTCTGGTACCATAGCATCCGAAGATTCAGAATATTTGACCTATCTCGATCCTATGTCTAGTGAACATCGTTTTGCCGGAGAGTATGAACTTCGAAGCAATTTTCCTTAACGACATCCTGCGTTGCTGTGGTGCTGGATCTCGAATCTGAAAGCTGTTTTACAAATAAATAAACACCAGCAAGGCAGTCACATCAGCCACTCCTGGTTCAGAAAAAAAGATATTTGAACGTCACTTATGTCGTAGATTCGCTAAGAGTTTTTAATGACACAGAATCTGTGTTTCATCATAGAAAGGTCTGAAAGCTGTGCTGGAACAAAAAATGTGTGTGGGAGCTGTTTCAGGTTTCTTCTGTATACGCAGGGATAAGAAATGGCCTAACGCCCCATTGAGAAGAGAGATTACTCGCACTTATCTTTCCTTCTCCGAAGAAAAAGAAAACATAAATCACTGTGACCTCTCAGCGGCCCTCGCATTTCTTAGCTGCGGAGTTACTTACTGCAGTTACGGGTAGTGTATAAGGACTCTCAAGAGTTGAAAGTAAAGTTCAGGTCGAGATAAGCTGAACAGAAATACTGGCCCATTCTGATGAGGATGGTGAAGGGAGACGGTTACCGACTTTTCTAGCGGAACAGTTCAAGCCTTCGCCTCAAGAGCTGTAAGGAACTTGCGGTAAGCCAAAATCAGGATGACTGAACTCCTGCATAAGAGTCCACCATCTCAAAAATATGAGACCGCTTTTGGGAAAAAGCTTTCAATAGCGATGGTCGCGTAAAAATAGTTTGTTGCTGACAACCGTTTTCGACATCTGGTCTTCAAAAACTTTTGTCATGAAACGGGTCCATTGTTAGTACCTCACGCGATGTTGTCATTCTAGTGTGTATATGGGAGGCCATTTTACATAAGTCTGTTAAAAAAGGAAACCATTTGCAGTTAAAAAGCACCGTATGAACATGGGCATGTTCGCAAACATAGCACTGAAAAAGGCTTCTTACTTCTTAAAATGAGCTATGTAAGACGTATGCGTTGCCGGCGATGGGCGAGGCATGGCAGAGTCTCTGACCAGAGAGTGGTATGTAGTTAGTTGTTGCTTGTCGCTAGTCGGCACTAGTAAGCTTTAGTCTTCAGTCCGTGCTAGTAAGCAGTAGTCTTGAGTAGTCTACGTGAGTCTGCGTGAGTCGACAGTAGTCGGCGCGTGCCAGCGCGTGTCGGAAGTCTGCTCTGGTCGGGACTCGGGAGGATAACATTAAATGAGAAAATAATTTTGTGGGTACATTAAATGTGAATGCATTTCTGCACAGAGATTATAAATGGGAGCCAATTTTGTTCAGAGGTTACATTAAAATTAATTTTGTTCAGAGGTTACAATATTAAAAAATTTATTCATTTAAATTATTTTGTGGGGAGGTTACAGCTATATACAGTAAAACGCATATTTGTACATCTGTTTACGCTTAAGTGGCATGTTACATACATCGTGCATCCACCTTAGTCCTATACTTTGGCTAATTTTGGTCCACAATGCATGTAACATGACACGCAAATGTAAACAGATGTACAAACATATATTTATTTTATCCACCATAATGTCAAAAGGCAACAGGTACTTTTAGTGAAAAAATTCTTTGAAGACCAGAAGATGACGGTTAAAACTGTCGAAACCAGTGCTATACAATAAGGGCTAACTTATACAATCTTGGCTATTGAATGCTATTCCCCAAGTAAATACAGACCGCTCGGTCTAAGCTGTCAGTGTGAGAAAATTCAGATCTCTCTAGGTTCTTAACATTATAGCGATTAGATTTTTCATCTGAAATACTGCGTAATAAAAAAATAAAAGTTGTTGACAACTAATCGTCTAAAACAGCCTGGAGTGCTAATTTTATCTAGCCACTCTCTCTAAATATACTTTTCTATTTGTACTCGAGTGTAACAATTTGCAGTAATGCTCCACAGATTCTCTTCACACGTTTGAGAAAGTGAGTCGTTATTGCTACAGACTGAAATCCATCTCCCTTTCCCTTCCGTCCGTGTGGGATGAGGTTAGTGAACCGTATCACCTTTGTACATCGAAATAAAAGTCGTTAACTTCTTTTCGTTTGGCACATACGAAACCTTTCAGACCAGGAAGAACGGTCATAAACCCACCGGACAAGGAATTAGTCACTCCAGGAGACACCACGCCCATACAGCTTCACTCCCACTGTTTCTGAACTCGACAATGGCGTCAGTTCAGAGAGAGAATCCACAAGCTTCTTCAGATACGCCGTACCCATCTGTAGCCTCTTATTGCTGATTACATACCGTAGAGCCTCCAAATTACGGAAATATTGATTGCTGCTGTTCCAAACAGCCCCAGCTTTTCTGTATGGGTTTGATAGCGGGTTATTTAACGGGTCATTTCAAGTGCAATAGGAAGGACGAGCACAGCAATGTCAACACGGTAGATGTTGGGGGTGTGCAAAGCATGTTCATTCTGAAGATGGTGAAGAAAAGGCAACACTCGGTCACCGAGATTGTTAGAAAAAACTTCCTGGTCCTTGTTCACAGCAATATGAATGAGAAAAGACCCATGTTGCAAAAAAAGGCATCTTCGGTGCGGGTCGGGCGATTTGTGTGCCAATACGTTAGCTGAACTTCCACGTAGCAACTGGCGCCACAGTAAGGAACAGAGCGGTAATCCGAGGGCAACGGAGCTGAGTCCCTACGCAGTAACATATTTACTTTTATTTTCAGTTTTATGTTACTTTCATTGCAAATAAATCAAAATACGCTGAATATATTGAGTTTATTAAGAGTTTCATAAAAGGCTCGAAAATGAGAGGAAAGAAACAATTTGGGATTATAAATAAATTTCGAAAGAAGGATTGTAAGGCTTACACGAGAGCTTCTTATATAAAATCAGATACTTAGATTATTGTGAAGTTGTAATTTATACGTGTTAGAGTAGCATTCATAGTAAAAAAAGTAAGAGCATTAATTTCTCGGTATTATGTAAACGTTATAAAAACACCATTTTTACAATTATGTCGTTACACTAACGTTCCTACAGACAACCAAAAAGTATTTCATTCATAAAAGGTTATTTCTCATCGAACATACAGCACCATTTCGCCAAAGAGGAGGAAGGTTTGCTCGTAATCTCTAGTGGTAATTTTGATGCAATCTTCTCAGGATGCGATTTCTTTTCCCCTCTCGATCAGGTAAGGGTAGTTTCGAAGCATTTAGATCAAACTCGTCACCCGAAGATAAACGTAGACTTCGCAGGGGGAATGGTACCATGAAAATCCCAAATTTTCCTTTACGTTTACTTAAGAGATGCAATACATTGAGCACTGTTTCGATTTATTTGCAATGCAAACAAAGTAAAATTTGAAAATGAAAAAGGGAAACAATTCTGCATAGGGACTCGAAGTCACGACCGCTGGATTACCGTTTTCACTCTTTGTGTGGCTAACCTCAGCTCCAAAGCTAAGCTAACGCTAATGGTCCATGCCTCGCCTCGACCCGCACCAAAAATGCTATCTTTTCTAAATGTTTGGCCATCTGGAGCTTCCACTTCTCTCACTTTCATTCCTAGCCTAGCCCTGTGCATACAATAAATTTGGATGAAGTCGGTGATGACCAGCACGAGCGTCTCCTTGTTAGTTATTCAAACGGAATCCGAATCACATTCTGCTTCTGGCGATTCTTCACATCGTTGAGAGGTGAAGCCTAGGTTGAAACGAAGACTGAAAAAATCCATGAAAGCTACACCACTCTATCTTTCGGCTGATGGCACAGCATCCTCTTGAGATGTTCAAGAAAGACAAGGTATTCTCGGTTGCAAAATGGTATTTATTTATTTAATTTTTGAGGCGTTTCGCTTTTACAGGAGCATCATCAGATATCGGGGGTGGGGGGGGGCGAGGTTCCTTCAGTATATATTTATGAACCAGGAATCAGTTATGAAGCTACATTGTTGGTTAAGTAAAGCAAAACCATGTTACAACCTAGATTTGATCTTGGAATGTCTTGGTTTGGACGCACGCACTTTGGCGCTAGACCTCCAGCGATGCGACACTTAGGGCCGTAAGTTCGTCTACAGGTTCTGAAAAGTGATTTGCGAGCGTCAAAACATGAGGCATATAAAGTCGTATCTTTTGATTGCATTAACTCAGAAAATTCAACGTTTTACACCGCCAGAGAACACTAGAACTTCGTGTGTGACATAAATGTCAACTTGATACATCTACCCGTTCCTAAGGATGAATGTTGAGAGACGGACAGCAAATGGCAGAAAAATAATTTTTATGTAATATAAATACAATTTAACAGTTTTCAGAGTATTCCTACATTTGTATTCTGAATCCTGGCTTCTTGCCAAATTATGATTCTAGGCCAACGATAAGTATCCTACAGATTTTGATGATTTATTTTGCCGATGCCAAAATATGTGATACAAATGACCGTATCCTTTGATTGCGTTGACTTAGAAGCTTCAATATTACTAAACGCTAAGAGATCATAGACTCCCGAAAGCGACATAAATGTCAACTTGATACCCCTACACATTCCTGAGAAAAAGGAGATCTTAATAATCGGACGGACAGAGAGACAAAGGCAGATGGACAAAAAAGTCATCCAAAAAGCCATTCTTGTTTTACAAAATGGCAGCAGCTGTTGAATACCTTTTATTAGTATAACCGGTTTCGCAACATGGAAGGTGCATCAACAGGTACAACCCGAATTAAAAAAAAAAAAAAAAAAAATAGAAACATTGGAGGAAAAATTATTTTTTTCTGACAAGAGGTCCATTGAATCCAATATGTAACTTCAGTGATATTTAAATACTACATATACGAAATGGACAGCAACCCCTAAGAGAATCTAGTGCAAAATAAGCGGAATACTCACTCACAAATTGCGTACAGTGGAACGTATAAATTATCTGACACCCCAATCACGCTAAGTCATTTTGGGTTAAAACGTCCTTGAAAGGGACGATAGTCAAAATAAATTTGGCAGAATGAAATAGGACGGGCGTATGATAAGACGAGTGGCAACGAAAACTAAAGACACAGAAGGTGAAAAATCGTAGGGACTTTCGGCATGCACCCGACGTTTCACGCGAGGAATAAGAAGGATCCGGTACCACGTGAATAGTGATCGCAAGGCCAAGTGCCAGGCTGACAAGGCAGCGCGAAGCAGACACCGAAATAGGCGGCTCGGCAAGATAAATGAAGACAGTAAAATATAAAACCTGAATGAGAGTGTTGGGAGCAGCCCTTATTTTCACAGTATTATATTGAAAAGGTAACACAAATATGTAACATTAAAAATCATAAGAAATGAAACAATATGTAAAAAATTGTTTAATACGATGTAGACTATAAAAATTAGCAAGCACTTTATTGTTTCTTAAGCCTTAACTACAATCGTGGGGTAATTTATTACCTTATGCGTCACTTCAAATGGTTCAAATGGCTCTGAGCACTATGGGACTCAACTGCTGTGGTCATAAGTCCTCTAGAACTTAGAACTACTTAAACCTAACCAACCTAAGGACATCACACACATCCATGCCCGAGGCAGGATTCGAACCTGCGACCGTAGCGGTCCCGCGGCTCCAGACTGTAGCGCCTTTAACCGCGCGGCCACTCCGGCCGGCCTTATGCGTCACTCTTTTGTTTATAATTCCGTTTCTATTACAACGTCGACAAGCCGTTTCTACACAATCTTAGCACGAGCTGTGCGGTTGCACTGGGCAGGCGCGTGTGAACCAGCGACAATTATTTCCATACACGCGTACCAGCTGGGTTCGAAATTTATTTCACCAAGTTATGACCGTTTTTTTCTTATTTGACGTCATAAATTGCTTTTAACTGTCTTAGGCAGAATGGAGCGACGTTCGAATGCTGATAAGACTATTGAGTTAATTTAAGGGAGCAAAGATTGCTGACTCATTGGATATACCAGACTCTTTTCAAGATGCAACCCAGTTTAGTGGGAAAGAAATATTTGATCATAAAACTGACTGCGAAATATAGGACGATGGAGAGGCAGAAGAAGAGAGTGTTCGCGATGAAAAGCAACAAATAGTGCGACAGTCTGTCTATTTTTGTGAAAAACAAAACCGTTGTATGAATAAAAATAAAAAGATTGTGTATCGAGATGTTATAAAACAACACAGCATGACTTTGATCGAAGGAAACAGCAGAGAGAGGAAA